>NC_134799.1:16545803-16553303 GCF_046742065.1 Oratosquilla oratoria
AGAGTTGGAGTAACGACTCGCAGCGCAGTGATACTGAAATTATTTCAGCCCTGGGCGGGATTCGAACCCGGACCTCCGTAGTGGCAGCCGGGAACTGCACTAACCACACGCGCGCGCGCGTGTGTGTGTGTGTTTGTGTGTGTTTTTCCTGTATACGTGTATACCAACGTCTCTGCTTGCATTTGGGACTGAGGTTTGCTATGTCCTTTTAGGATAAATGGTATTGAGGGGGGTATCAATACTAATAATGGTATTAATATTACGTGGGAAATGTTGGCCCTCCTCTTTTTTCCCTCCCCCTCCTTCCCTCTTCCACCTTCCCCCTCCTCCTCTTCCCCTCCTCCCCCATTCTTTTTTTCATGTACACCCTTCCCCTCCCCTCCCCATCCCCCACCCTTCCCCTCCCTTCCCCTTCCCCTCCCCTCCTCTTGCCTTCCACCCTTGCAATCCCCTTCTCTCCCCCTTCCCTCTCTAATCACCATCATTTTTTATTCCTCTAATCCTTCCCTTCCCTACTCCTCCCGCTCCTCCTCCTCCTCCTCCTCTTCCTCCATTTCCCCCTCCTCCTCTTCCGCTTCCTCTTCCTCCCACCTCTCCTCCTTGTCCTTCCATTCATCTCTGATCCTTCCTTTCCCCTCCTCCTCCTCCTCTTCTTCTGCCTCCTCCTCCTTGCCCCCCCCCCACCCCATCCTTCTTCTCTTTTTCTTCCTCATTTGTGTCTTTGGCGATGATGATAATGATAATAATAAGACTGAAAATGGTCTTTAAACACTGCCTTCGGAGTTCCAAGAACCCTAATAGAAATCCTTTGGCGACAGCAAGACTGAAATAATAAAAAAAAGACGCCAACAGGAGGAGGAGGAGGAGGAGGAAGAGGAAGCCGACGCCTCAGAGTTCTTTGAGCTTGAGGTAAAAGTTTAATTTAGCCAAAGCCTTGCGGCATCGTGCCACTTTGCGTGCCACAGTGTGCCACAGACACGAATAAAATCGCTTGGCGGCAGCCGGGAGAGAAAGACGAGGACCAACCGGTACGTAAGGGGTTAAGAAGAATACGGACGTTAAGGCTTTCAGGATTTAATTTAAGATTTAATTGACAAGATTCAATTTGATTTATCACTCAGATTATCTTTACTCAGGAAAATGGGGTCTCCCTTCAGCTGAATAAAATCACCTGGCGATTGATAGAGCGAGTTAACAAGGTCTTAAACGCAGTTTAAGGGTTAATTGTCTTTGATTTCGTAACGTAGTTAGTTACGGCACGATTGCGTCGTGGAGGCAGTTAACCACCGAGAGGAAGGGCTTGGCGCCAGGAAAGAGGAATAAGAAAGTCTTGGCGTCCAATTGCATTGGAGACACTTTGGCACCAGCTTGGCGCCGACGAACGGCCGACACAGGAAGAAGTATTTATGAGTTGATAGCTCGACGTTGTAAGGATCTGATTTACTGGATGGTAGGGGGAGGGGGGTGGGGGGAAAGATGGGGGGATAAACATTAACTAGAAGGACAACTCTTGTTGTTGGGGGAAGAGGA
Source organism: Oratosquilla oratoria (assembly GCF_046742065.1). NCBI lineage: Eukaryota > Metazoa > Arthropoda > Malacostraca > Stomatopoda > Squillidae > Oratosquilla > Oratosquilla oratoria. Next base: position 16,547,334 of record NC_134799.1, read on the forward strand.
AGAGGAAGAAGAAGAGGAGGGGCGATTCGCCTGTAGGTGATGTTTATTGTGTTTTTTTGTTTGTTTGTATTTTATTCATATATTTTTTCATGTATTATATATATATATATATATATATATATACATTATATGTATGTATATATATATATATATATATACATATATATGTATATATATATACATATATGTGTATATATATATATATATATATATATATATATATATATATTTGTTTACTTTATGTATATGTTCATTTCTGTTCGTTCATTTATTTGCAACATATCACCCATTATTTATTTATATATTCTATTACTTTAATTTTATCATTACTATTGTTGTTATCATTATTATTATTATTACCACTATTATTAGAAATATTAGCATTGGTATTGATGCAGACAGCAGTAATGTAGTAGTAGTAGTAGTAGTAGTAGTAATAGTAGCGGCATTCGTATTACTACAGAGAGCAGTGCTAGTAGTAATAGCGGTAGTAATACTAGAGGTAATAGTATTTTCGTGGAAAACGGCGGGCGGCTTGTTTATTTGTTTTTGGACATTTGTCGTCTCTTTTCATCCGACCTATTAAATGTTTTGACACTCGTTTGGCAACACCATCTCAATTTTTTTTTAATTTATTTATCGTTTGTATTTTTCTATATATCTTTTTATTATTTGCTTACAAAATTCACCCTTCAATATTCGTTATAAAGTAAATGCAGAACAGCAAAGATAATGATTATCTTTGATAAGAAAAGTTGACAATGATCGATAACTGAGGTCTTAGCGAAAAGATTTTGATGAAGATTTTCGACTGAATGTTCTTTTGAGAAAACTGGTGAAATTGTTTAAAAGATCAAAAGAGGTGAGGCGCATGTACAGACGTACACACACACACACACACACACACACACACACACACACACACACACACACACACACAAACAGTTTTCCACATAGAGTAGTGGACACTTGGAACAAACTGGACAATGAAATAGTATGCGCAAAAATCATTCATGAGTTTAAAAGCAAACTAGACACTGCGAGATAAAAAGGCGGGAAACCACGAGCATAGCTCCCCTTCCCGCAAAATACAACTAGGTAAATACACACAGTCACAAGCAGACAGACACGCACATACACACACTCACACACACACAGTCACAAGCAGACAGACACACATATACACACACAGACACAAGCATCTAAGCTCCGTGTTCAGTGGGAAACAAGACTTCCTAGAAAGCGACTTCAAACGACGACGACGCGGGGAAAGAAGAATTATCGGTGGGCGAGGGCAGAGCGACACTGAGATGGAGATAAAGAGAAACCAGATAACGAAAGATTAAAAAAAAACTATTTGGAGAAATCAAAGGAAAGAAGCTTTGCATGATATCAGACCTTGATTTTTTAATTTTATTCTTATTATTATTTATTCATTCATTTGTTTTGCTGTCTGCCGCCGGGCGTTTTTTTTTTTTTTTTTTTTTTTTTTTTTTTGTCTTGAGTCCTTGCCTGGCAGTTGCTATATATATATATATTTTTTGCTGCCGTCAGGCGATCTTTTTTTAATATCTTTGGCACCTTGTCGTTAACGAAGATGTCAACATGACAGCTCAGTTGTTGGGGCCATTAGGAAAGAGGCATTTGCTAGATACAGCAGATGCGCCTTAGGTGCTGATTTGCAAAATAGGTTCATAACTACTGAATTTAAGAATAGTTAACTTTTTCAAATAATGTCTTTTGGTTAGGCTGATATGTATATAATATATTTTAGTGGAAATATATTATTATATATATTTTTTTTTATCAAATTCGTGTGTGAAAGAAAATTTACAGTGAAATGCGCAAAAACAGAAATAGAAAAATATCATTCGTTGACATATGTCTGATTGCTGCCTATTTATTTATTTTTTATTGTTTATTAATTTTTATTCATTTATTAATCTATTCATTATATCTATACTATATTATCTTTCATCTGACAAATCCCTCCGAATTACATTTTTTGACAATTTCACTGAGAATAAAAAAAAATATATCAAAAAACTGAATTTAGTTTAATATAAAAATAATAATTACTTGAAATGTAGAGGGAAAATCTTCGACTTAGTAAGATGATGAACCAAGTCGAGGGTATTGTCTGTTGAGTTGCACGACGGGGCAATATTTCCGTGGGAATGAGAGCAATGCAGGATCGATACCCGTTGGCCAAAATCTTACACAACGGAAAATGGTCAACTTGCGCAACAGAAATCGGGATGAAGAAGTCCACTTATTATCATTATTTTACTTTCTTTACCTATTGGTTTTTCTTCGGCAAAAAAAACAGAAAATGGGAAAGTTACTCAACAAAAAACGGGACAAGGGAAGTCCACTTATTATTATTCTTTCTTATTTCTTTAGCTATTGTTTCCTCTTCGGCCAATAAAAAAAAAAAAAAAAAAAAAAAAAAAACGGGGCGAGGGAAGTCCACTCATTATTATTATTTTTTTTCTTTAGCTATTAGTTCTTTGGTCAATAAAAATAGCAGTTACTAAAAAAAATGAGGATTTTTTTCTTTTCCCTGTTTCGGTTAAAGGAAATCGCTTGGCTGTTACTAGGAGAAAAAATACTCAAAACTCAAAACGCTCACGGGATGAAGAGAGTGTGGAAGGGTCTCCCTCACGTAAATGAGACGGTCGAGTTGCTCTTGTATGACAAAAATAGAGTTGTAATAATAATACAAAGGATTACAAAGGATTACAAATGCGGAGCATGCCGACAGGAGACCTTTTGGTCCATAAGGAGGCTGGATACAGTAAGAAAAAATATAAATAGATTAAAAACTGAATAAATAGAGAAATAGATAAATGGTATTAAAATTCAATATGGGGCCCGGGGTGGGGGGAGATGAAGAGTGGTTCTGGCAGTGACGTCACCGATAACGATGACGTCACAATGAGTGATGACGTCACCATGAGTGATGACGTATCTTTTTCAAGTTTGTTAGGATTTTTTTTTTTTCTTTTCTTTTTCATAAGGTAGTAATGGGCCCAGGTTCGAATCCAGAGACTTCCGGTGACCGCCACTTGCTCGAGCAGTTGAGAGGCTCCTGCCGTAAGCTCCAGTTACTGTAGCGGTGTGTGTGTGTGCGTGCGTGCGCGTATGTGTGCATGCATGTACACACGCATATACTTACCAGAGGAAGGGAGCTATACTCGTGGAGTCCCGTCTCTCCCTGTCTCCATGGGGGCAGATTTGGCCTGTTTATGAGTGTTTGCATGCATTTACATGAATAAATGCATTTGTGCGTGAAAGAGGAGAAGAAAATATTATTACTGGCAACAGGGTGGAGGGAGTGGGAGGGTGGAGGGGGAGGAGGAGGAGGTGGAGGGAGTGGGGGTGGAGGGGGAGGGGGAAGTGCCATCTCACCTTGGCACTGCTTCTGGCGTGGTCCTCAATTTTTTTCTTTCTTTTTTCTTTTTTGACGTTTATTCTTTGTCATAATGTTTTGTTTTTTATTTCTTTGTTTTAGTTTTATTGTGTTGTTTTTATTTTTTGGTTATTTAGGCTTGGTGTTGTTATTGGTATTGTTTTTATTGATTTAGTCTTTTGGTATAGAGATATATTATTTTGTGTATTTTATTTGTTTGTTTGTTTGTTATATTCAGTTCTATGCCCCCCCTCCCCCCTTCCCCTCGCTGGTGAAAGGCAAAGATAGTCTACAATCACTACTATCACCCACTATCACTATCTCAGTTACTATCACCACCACTAGCCATAGTCAGCATCATCACCAATATCACCAGGACCAGGATGGTGGTGAGTACAACTGCACACACACACACACACACACACACACACACACACACACACACACACACACACACCACCCATAGATTGGACATACCTGAGCTCTCATGTGGAGGGGGGGTAATAGGTGTCAATCACTAGTCCAGCACGTGATCCAAGACCATGGTTAATATCTGTCTCACACACACACACGCATACACACATACACACACACACACACACACACACACACACACACACACACACACACACACACACACACTCATATACACATACATAAACTCTCTCTCTCTCTCTCTCTCTCTCTCTCTCAAAGAGATCGTGTTTGTGCCGAGTAGGGGTGGGGGGGATGGGAGCAATAAACACGAAATACTAAGACTGCCTGACATTCTCTTTATCATTTGCTCTGACATCTCCCCCTCCCCCCTCCCCTCCACCTCCGTCTCCCCTCCCCCCTCCCTTTTTCCCCTACTCTCCTCCCCCTCTCTCCCCCACACAAACCTATTCCTCTCTTTCTCTCCTCTCTCCTCTCTTCTTCCTCTCCTTCCCGTTCTCTTTTTTCTTCTCTTCTTCATCCCTCCCCTGTCCTCTCCTCTCTTCTCCTCCTCACCTCCTCCTCTTCCTCTCCTCTCCTCCCTTCCTCTCCTCTCCTTCATCTCCTCTCCTCTCCTTTCCCACCCCATCCTCTCCTCTCCTCCTCTCTTCCCCCTACATCTCCTCCTCTCCCCTCCTCCTCTTATCCCCCTCCCTCTCCTCCCCCTCCGCTCCTCCCCTCCCCTTCCCTTCCCTTCCCTTCCCCCTCCTTCCACCTTACCTCCAGGGACCATTACCGTAACTACTTGAATTGACCCTCATTTGCAGCTCGGTTCTACAGAAACCAACGCGCCACACCAACGACCTTCCTTGGCATTGCGCGGGGGTGTCAGTAACGAACCCCATCACCCGCGGGAAGAGATTAAAATCACCTGACGAAAGAAGAACTTGAGATACCAAACATGAGGGGAATCAAATATAAGAAACTTAGGCCCTATTCACACGGGCGGTTTGAACCGCACGGAAACCGCGGCGGTACCACTTAGTAAAAAAAAAAAAAAAGAAGAAAAAAAAAAAAAAGAACGGTCATGTGTGAACGCCTCCATTGATTTACATTGTAACTGAACCGCCGCGATTCAAACCGCTAGTGTGAACGGTGCCTTACACTTACATTGATCGTGATGCATCACTGGCTCATATTCTTGTGTCCTTCGGTTGCAGCTAGGCGACTCCAGGCGTAGGCCCCTCGCCTTAAACCCGTTCCCATTCTCCCTAAACCACATCCTTAACCCGTATTGGTTAAATCCTTAGTTAATCCAGTTAAGGCTTCATCTAACTCCCTTAGTTAAAGCCTAACTTCGTTAAGAAGGCCGCTGAATTCCGTCAGCAGGCCGCAGCATACTTCAGCATCCCACAGCATATTTCGGCATACCTTCATCATATCTCAGCATATCACAAAATGATTCAGTACTACATGATAAACAGGTATTCCTCAGCATATTTTACCATACCACATAATTCAGCATTACAAAATACTTCTGTATACAACAGCATACTTCATGATACCTCAGCATACTTCAGCATACCTTAGCGTGACACAGCATATCTCAGCATGATACATCATACTTCAGCATGCAGTATTCCTCAGCATGTCACAGCATACCTCAGCATGGCACAGCATATCTCAGCATAGAAGACCGGGGTTTTGGTGTCACCGGCTCAACTGCCAACGCTGCCAGCCCCGCCCCCTTCCCACCTCCACACCCTCACCACTCCCCCTCCCCCTCCCCTCCACTCCCTCCTGACTCGGTGTAAACATGACGTAGGAGCATAGGCACTCAGCATGTGCCAGCTTGCACATGCATGCACACACACGCACACACGCATGTACATACACGCACGCACATGTTCACGAGGGTTTCTAAATACGTACACGCGTCCGCCCGCCCGGTTAAGTGCGCGCGCGCACACACACACACACACACACACACACACACACACACACACACACACACACACACACACACACACACATGGGTACATTATCACTCTATCTAGTCAACTGTCTATCTATATCTCTATTTCTCTCTCTTCTTTTTCTTGTTCTGTTCACCTGAATATGTCTGTCTTTCTGTCTGTCTCTCT
>NC_134799.1:16555803-16560803 GCF_046742065.1 Oratosquilla oratoria
CCCTCCTATCCCCTCCTTTCCCCCCAAACTTACCTTCCCTCCCCTTTCCTTACCCCTTCCTTTCCCCCCTCCCCCTATCTTTCCCTCCAACCTTCCCCGCCTTTTCCCCCAATCTTCCCCTTCCTTTCCCCCTCCTATCCCCTCCTTTCCCCCAACCCTCCCTTCCCTCCCCTTTCCCTACCCACTCCTTCCTCCCTCCCCCTATCTCTCCCCAACCTTCCCCCTCCTTTCCCCCTTCCCCTCCCCTCCCGTCCCCTCCCGTTCCGTGATAACGAGTTTGACACGGTCCTGTTAAGTCACCTCAATTTGTACTCAAATTGCCCCTGCAGTTGAGGCGCAATCACTCAAATTGAGGCTCTCGCCTGAGTTGATCCTCTGATGAGAGTCCACCCTTTCTAGACGGCGGAAGTGTGTGTGTGTATGTGACCGTTTGACCTGAATGAGGGACTGGTCTGAACAAGAACAGGGCACTTCGCTTGGAGAAGGAAACGATGTGACGTCACGAGGTGGCTCAGTAGCTTCTGTCTCTTTCCCATATATAGAGTGATCGCCCGATTGCGAGGCGTTAAAAAACACGCAAAAAACAGACATACGTACAAACACACGCACGAAAACACAAATGTTAAAAACAGGTACAAAAACACGTACAAAACACACAAAAATACGCACAGAACAGGCACACAAAAATTAAATAAAACACGTGCAAACACGCGCACAAAGACACGTTCAAAACAGGTACAAAAACACGCACAAAAACAAAAACAAAACACGAAATACAGCTGTTGGAGTTTGTCCACAAGGAAGCTACAGCCCAAACACGCACACACACACGCACGCACACAAGTGTACACGCCAACACACAGACATGCAAACAAACGCACACAAAAAACACGCAAACATGCACAAACACATGATGCTTGGTTGGTCTAGTGGTTAGTGCCAAGGGTTTCCTACGACGCAAGTCCGAGTTCAAACCTCACTAGTGTGTGTGTGTGTGTGTGTGTGTGTGTGTGTGTGTGTGTGTGTGTAAGGTCACATTTTTTTGCCTACAGATCAATCTACTGTACATACGAACTCTGAACTCTCATCTGGAAGGGTGATAGCTGGTGATCACAGGTCCAGCACGTGATCACGCTTGGGGTATAAGGGAGCTTTTGTAGGGAGTACAGGAGGGCTGGGAGATTGGGGTCGGTTGGGGGGTTGGGAGTAGATGAAAGGTAGGATGGGCAGATGGGAAGGGGGGATTAGGGTGGGGGGGAACCGGAAGAGGATGTGGAGGGGGGAGTGGTGGTAGGAGTGTTGGGATGAGAGTCTTTGGGGAGGTGAGGTCTCCCTGCTGGGAGTGTCGGGAGTTGCCAGAGGGAAGAGGAACGGGGAGTTGAGGAGTGGGAGGAGAAATTGGTGAGGAGTGGAAAGAAGAGGAAGAGGAGTGGGAGGAAGAAGAGGTGAGGAGTAGGAGGAAGAAGAAGAGGAGGTGAGGATTGGGAGGAAGGAGGAGGAAGAGATAGTTGGTGAGGACTGGGAGGAAGAGGAGGTAAGGATTGGGAGGAAGAGTAGTTGGTGAGGAGTGGGAGGAAGAAGAGGAGGAGAGAAGGAAGAGGAAGAAGAGGTGGGGATTAAAGAAGAGAGGTAGGTGAGGATACAGAAGAGGAAGAGAAGTAGGTGAGGAGGTAGAGGAAGAGGAGTGGTTGGGGGAGGAGAACCAGGATGAAGAAGAAGAGGAGGAGGAGGAGGAGGAGGAAGTGGAAGAGGAGAAATGAAAATATTGTGTTCCCAAAGGGGATGATGATAAGTAGGAGGAGGAGGAGGATGGCGACGAGGAGGAGGAGGAGGAGGATGGCGACGAGGAGGAGGAGGAGGAGGATGGCGACGAGGAGGAGGAGGAGGAGGAAGAGGAAGAGGATGAAAATTTGGGTTTGGTCGTTGAACCTGGGCTGTCTTGACTTCGTCGGGGGCTTGATAACGGGGCTTCCAAGCCTCCTGCCGGGTCTTGTGTTGTTTTGTATATATGTATTATTATTATCATTATTATTATTGTTATTATTGTCATTATTATTGTCATTATTATTATTATTGTTGTTATTATTATTATTATTATTATTATTATTATTATTATTTTCTTAGTCCTTACGATGACGCACATTGCAGTTTTTATTAGGGCTAAAAACGAACGATTTCAACCAGTTGAAATGACCTTAATCAGGCGTAGGATGTGTGTGTGTGTGTGTGTGTGTGTGTGTGTGTGTGTGTGTGTGTGTGCGGGAGTGTACACAGGTCTATTTTTTATTTTTATTATATTGTTTATCATTCAGTGCACTCGTTATTATTGTATAAAATATTCGTGTGTTTGTTTTGAATTGTTGTTTACAGTAACAGACCATGGGGTTGGTCCCGATCTTCACTGTGATCAAATGTGTGTGTGTGTGTGTATATATATATATATATATATATATGTATATATATACATATATATATGTGTGTGTGTGTGTGTGTGTATGTATGCATGTATATGTGTCCGTATGTATGTTTGTGTGAAATTCATATAACCCCTTGGGCAATAAAAATCTTAAACTTCTTTTATTTAGCACCGGGAGGTGAATATGTGTACAAGAGAATATATTAGAATTTTGAAAATTAAACTGGTTAAGTTTACTGAGTAAAAATGACGTAGAACTTGTGTAGCTGAATGTACAAAACAAGGAAGGTTTTGCCACCACCACCACCACCACCACCACCACCACCACCACAACCACCAACTCTACCACTACTACCATGAGCATCGCTACCACTACGACTACTTCTACCACAGCTACCATACCATCCCTACCACACACCCCTACCCCTACCACTTCTTTCTCCTCCTCCTCCTCCCCTCCTCCTCATCCTTCTCCTCATCCTTTTCTTCCTCCTCCTCCTCCCTCTCCCCCGCTTCCTCTTACTCCTCCTCCTCTTCCTCCTCTTCCTTCACCTCCTCCTCCTCCTCCTCTTCCCCCTCCTCCTCTTCCTCCTCTTCCCCTTCCTCCTCCTCCCCTCCCTCCTCCTCCCCTCCCTCCTCCTTTCCCTCGTCCTCCTCTTCCTCCTCCACCTCCTCTTCCTCCTCCTTTCCCTCGTCCTCCTCTTCCTCCTCCACCTCCTCCTCTTCCTCCTCCTCCTTCTCTTCCTCCACCTCTTCCCCCTCCACCTCCTCCTCTTCCTCCACCTCTTCCTCCTCCTCTTCATCATCCTCCTTCTCTTCTTCCACCTCTTCCCCCTCCACCTCCACCTCCTCTTCCTCCTCCTCCTCTTCCTCCACATCTTCCTCCACCTCTTCCTCCCCCTCCTCCTCCTGCCCCTCCTTCTCTTCCTCCTCCTGCTCCTGATCCGAGATCCAGCGGTTGGGAAACTTTCTCCCAACCGCATCCTTCCTCTGACAAGTCATCGTCGTCATCGTCGTCGTCGTCGTATTCGCCAAGTAAACAAATGGATTTCACAGGCGTCAATGATGTTCGTAGGCTTACCACCTTGGGGGCCCCGCGGTCGTGTCTGTTTGCTCTACACGCTGCTTTCGGTCTCGTTCGACCGAACCCGAATAACTGTGAAAATGGTCCCGAGGCGCATTGTCTCACTCCAGTGATACAACTTACCGTGGCTCACTGTATAGCCTCCGTAGCAAGCGCCAGACGATTTTATTCAGTGTTTATGAGGTTTGATCCTGTGGGTTTTTAACCGTGTTTTAACCTTGGTTAGGTTCCTTTGTGGATTTAGTAGACCTTGGTTGTTGTTATTGTTATTATCATAACTATTACAGTATTAATATGCTTATGTAAATTTAATTATTTATTAAATCTTGTTGTTTTAATTCGTTTTTAGGTTTAGTTTTCTTATTATTCATTTTATTTATTTGTTTATTTAGTTATTTTGTTATATCTTATTAATGTTATTACTGTAATTCCTATTCCTATTTATTTTCTTAGAACTCGGGCCTTGTCACAATTATTTATCTATTTATTGATATAGATATATATATTTCTTTATTCATTTATTTATTTTTTTAGAACTAAGGTATGGTCACATTTATTTAGAGATTTATTATTTATTTATTTATTTACTGTGGGTGGGAGATTCTAGCTGTAGACGATTCCAATTCCCTACGGATATATATATTGATATAAATATATATATTTCTTTATTCATTTATTTATTTTTTTAGAACTAAGGTATAGTCACATTTATTTAGATATTTATTATATATTTATTTATTTACTGTGGGTGGGAGATTCTAGCTGTAAACGCTTCCAATTCCCTACGGAGCCTGACGAGGAACCTCAACTTCGCCTTCTCCTCCTTCAGGTGACGGGCGCCGACGTCTTCATCCAGATCTCGAAGGACCGAGTGCTGGAGAGCGAGGGCTTCTACCGACTGGACTACTGGCCGGCCATGGGCAACCCGCCCCCGAACGCCACCTTCAGCCCCCAGGAGGTGGCCCAGGGGCTCAAGCTGACCCGCGCACTCCCGGGCAACAAGTACGAGTTCCGACTCTACTACGGCAACGACACGAGGCCCACCTGGACGGCCAGCATTACCACGGGTGAGCAAGAGGTTTTTTTTTTTTTTTTTTTTTTTTTTTTTTTTTTTTTTTTTTTATTTATTGTTTTTTTTTTTTTTTTTTTTTTTTGTTTTTTTTTTTTTTTTTTTTTTTTTACATATTACTTTTTCTCTTTCTCTGTCTTCTATTCATTCTCTCTCTCTCTCTCTCTCTCTCTCTCTGTCTGTCTCTTATTTATTGTCTCTTATTCATTCTTTCGCTCTCTCCCTCTCTCCCCCCTCTCTCCCTCTCTGTCGCCCTTTTTACTTTTATTTCGCTTATTTAATTTTCTTCTCTTACCTCGTTTTCTTCTTTTTTCTTCTTCTATTTTTTCTTCTTTTCTTTGTTCACATTCATTGTCTTATTTTATTTTTTCCTCTACTTTTTCTTCCTATTCGTCTTTTTATTTCTTCTTGTTTTTCCTCTTCGTTTTCTT
>NC_134799.1:16568303-16575803 GCF_046742065.1 Oratosquilla oratoria
CCCTCCTCTCCCGCCGTCTCTTCCTCCTGCTCCTCTTCCTTATCCTCTTCCCCCTCCTCCTCCTCCTCCTGTGACTCGTCCTCTTCCTCTTCCTCACCCCTCATTCGCATTATTACTTTCCTCCTCCTCCTCCTCCTCCTCCTCGTCCTCTTCCTCCTCCCCTCCGCTTCCCATTCCTCTTTTTCTCCTCCTTCTCTTCCTCCTCCTCCTCCTCCTCATCATGTTCCTCTTTTTCTTCCTCCTGCTCCTCCTCCTCCTCGTCATATTCCTCTTTTTCTTCCTCCTTATCCTTCTCTTCCTTTTCCTCCTCCTCCTCCTCCTTCTCCTTGTTCTCATCCTTCTTCCCCTTCTCGTCTTCGTTATTACCATCCTCCTCCTCCACCTCCACCTCCATCTTCTCCTCCTCCACCTCCTTACCCCTCCTCTTCCTCTCTTCCCTCCCTCTCTCCTCTCCCCCACCCCTTCCTCTCCTCCTCATACACTCCTCCTTATCCTCCTGCCACTCCTCCTCCCTTCCTCCCCCTCCTCCTCCCCCTCCTTCGCCTCCTCCTCCTCCCTCTCCTCCCCTCCTCCATCTCTTCCTCCTCCTTTGTTGTCACGACGCCCATATACTCCCTCCCTCCCTCCCTCCCTCCCTCCCGAGTCACTGACTGACCCCTGGACGGAGGCAACTCCCTCTACTCCACTCTTCTCCACTCCCTCCACTCCAGATAAATTCTCCCCCTCCTTCTTCTTTTTCTTCTTCTTCTTCTTCTTCTTCTTCTTCGTCCTCTTCTCCTCTTACTCCTTACTCTTCCCCCTTTTCTTCTCCTTCCTCTTTTGCTTTTGTCTTTTCGTCCTCTTCTTCCTCTTCATCTTCTTCCTCATCTTCTTCTCCTCTTCTTCATCTTCTTCTTCTTCTCTTCTTCATCTTCTTCTACTTTTTCATCTTCTGCTTCCTCTTCTTCTTTCTCTTCTTCTTCTTCTCCCTCCTTCGTTTTCTCCATTTCTTCATCTGTTTCTTCTTCTTCCTCTCCTCTTCTTCTTCCTTTTCTTCTTCCTTTACTTCTCCCCCTTCTTCTTCCTCATCTTCTTCTACTTCCTCTTCCTCTGTTTCTTCTCCTCTTCCTTTACTTCCTCTTCATCATCCTCCTCTTCATCTTCTTTATCTTTACTTCTGTCTTGATCTTGAAGAGGACGTGTTCTTGTTTTGAACTTTCGCAAAATCATTTCATTTCATTATTTCATTTTAATTTCATCTTTTTTTCTGAACGAACACTTGTCCATGTTTATTTATTGCTGTTCCGATCTCATCGCCTCCCCCCCCCACTCCGTTTTCTTCGTGTAAGCGGGTAACCCACACCACCACAAAGAAAACGTTAAGATTTAATCAAGTTCTTAGACTTGATGATGTCATTTTTGGTGATGAATCTGGATGTCGTCAGGTGATTTTATTCACCTAAGAATACCTCCTCCTCCTCCTCCTCCTCCTCCTCCTAGCCTTCTCCATAGCGAAGGCGTTTAAAGCTAATTAGAGTTTTAACCTTGATTAATCGTCGTTAATGCGGTTTAGGAAAACAGAGTAGAGGAATGATTGATTATTATTATTATTATTATTATTATTATTATTATTATTATTATTTGATTTATTATTATCATTATTATTATTATTGTTAATATTATTATTATTTTGTTTGAAAAGGAGAGAAAGTTGAAGATCAGATTCTGGGGGGGGGGGGGCTTTGTCCAAGGCCTAGACTTTGTTATTCGGTAATAAGGACGAGGAGGGGGAGGAGGAGGAGGAGGAGGAGAGGAGAGAGTCCCCTACTTGCGCATGCGTGACATGACTGTCCTCGGTTCCCCCCTCCCCCTCCCCCTCCCCCCTACGCCCCTCCACCCCCTCACCCTACCCCATCGTGCCTCGTAAGAACAGCCTCCTAGTTTGCCTCCTACCTCCTATTAATAATAATCCCACTTCCTATGTGTATGTTACAGTTTCTCCTATCTCTGCCTCTCTGTCTCCCATTGCCTCCTTCAACCTCTCCTTCTACCTCTCACTCCTCTTTCACTTGATCTCCTCTTCCCTCTCCCACTACACCTCCTTAATTTACACCTCTCTCTCTCTCTCTCTCCCCCTCCCTTCTCTATATCTCTATCTCTTAATCCATCTCTCTCTCTCTCCCTCCCTCCCTTCTCTATCTCTCTATCTCTTAATCTCTCTCTCTCTCTCTCTCTCTCTCTCTCTCTACCTTTCTCTCTCTTTATCTCTATCTCTACCTTTCTCTTTATCTCTCTCTCTCTCTATCTCTATCTTTACCTTTCTCTCTCTCTCTCTCTCTCTCTTTCTCTCTCTCTCCCCTCTCTTTCTCTCTCTCTCTCTTTATCTCTGTCTGTCTCTCTATCCCTGACTTAAACTCCTGATATATTTTTCTATTTTGTATTCGTTTGTTTCCTTATTCAGTTTCATGAAACGGATAGATCGATTCATATATTTACTTTATGATTATTACTCTATCTTATTTTATTTTTATTTTATTTTTTCATTATTTATTTATTTTCAGTGTGACTTGAATGTCTTTTTTTTTCTCATAATGTCAACACTGGGCCTTGTCCAAGACCACCCAATATATTAATTCCAGAATGTCCCCCCCAGTAATTACATTCCCCCTCTCCCCCCGCTTGCCCCCCTCCTTCTCCCCCCACCCCACCCCATATCGAATCCCATCAGCCCGTGCCTTGCCTTCCATCATCCCAAATCTCAGGGTCGCCTACTGACGGGGGGTCCCGTTCCTCCTCCTACAGGTCATCTCGCTGTCGGAGCCCCAGAACAGCATCCGGAGTCTGGTGGTGTCCCAGAACCAGCTGCCCTTCACCCTGAGGGAGCTGACGCAGGGCGCCTCCTACGAGCTCCAGCTCTACACCGTCTACGAGAACAAAGAGAGTTCGGCCTACATCTCGTCCAACTTCACCACTCGTAAGTCAACTGTGCCTTTCTGCACGACGTCTCGCGTCAGTATGTGTTAACGTGTTTGGTGCTCAAGTACTCTCTCCCCTCTTCCTCCCCTCTTCCTCCCCTCTTCCTCCCCTCTTCCTTCCCTCTTCCTCGCCTTCATCTCCCCTATCCACCTATGTGTCTCATTGTAACATCAGGATAAAAACTATGCTGGTAGGGTTCCGTCTGTGTGTGTGTGTGTGTGTGTGTGTGTGCGTGCACGCGTGAACATGTGTATTTATACATTTATGTGGGCGTATGTCCAGGATGAATTGATGCGATTTTGCCCAAATCCTCATTTTTATCAATTGTTTTGCGGCGGTGGACACGTAGTCTATGTCTTGCTGTCTTACTCCACATAGCTACTTGGTAATCCAGGATTACTCCACATAGTTACTTGGTAATCCAGGACATAATTGTGAGCCATTTTGAGTCCACTGCTTGACAAAGGCCCAACCTCCGTGTTACACAATTGCACAAACCTTTACTGCGCATTTGGTTGAAAAAAGTGTAAATCATACGCAAGTTTTACAATCGGTTAATAGTTCCAGCTACGATCTGTACATTATTAATATTTCTTAAATATTTTTCTTGAATCCAGGATATCTACTTGTAAATACTTTTACCTATTAATTTGTCTTTTCTTAACGAGTACGACCATGATGTTGATTTTATGTATATTTTTTTTTTCTCAAATTAATTTCTTCAATGCAAATGTTCCACTTTTCAAACTTAGTAAATCACCTCAAGAGTGTCGGTACGTTAAGCTAGCGTGCTATTTGTTTTTGCTACTCTGAGTAGAAACGAATTTGGTACAATATTCTAGAATTTCGAGTTCTTTGACATTTGGAAATTCGAAAAAAAAAAAAAAAATCATAACCGAAGTCGTTTCTACTCAAACGAAGTAGCGAAAGCAAGTAGCATGCTAGTGAAAAATTCCTAGTATGCCACCACCGTCAGCAATCATTGTACTTCACCTCCGATACATCACCAGCGCTTCTGTCCCCCCCGAAGGACAATACCGTGCCAGTCATGACATAATAAGAGGACTCCAAAAGCCTTGGTCCTACCTATTGATATTTGTTATTTTCATGATGGCAGACATCTTGTAATGTTCGGGAGTTTCTGCACGAACATGGGCCAGGTTGAAATGTCCTCCCTGACGTTCGATTTCACGTCCGTTGGCTTCGGCCTCGTTCCTCGCGAGGACGAGGAAGAGGATTTGGGCCTTTTTTTATGGGGGGGGGGGGATAGGTGCTGTTCGCTGCGTGCGTGTTTTTATTTAGGTGTACGTGATCGTGATAGCTGAAGGGTACATGTGTACATGTTGTTTGCACGCATGTTTAATGTCATCATTTATTTATTTATTTATTTATTCAATTATCTATTTATTCCTTTATTTTCATTAGACCGTGGTTTTCAATGTCCGTTTCTCCCTCCCCCTCTCTCCCACTCTCTCTCTCTCTCTCTCTCTCTCTCTCTCTCTTTCTCTCTTTCTCTCTTTCTCACTCGACTTTTTCCTTTAGGCGATGGCTGGTCGGCCCCGACTTTCGCCGGGGTAATGTGACCATTAGTGTTGTTGTTTTTTTTCGAAGTTGTTGTGGGTGGCCTACTCTCTTGACCTGGGAGTGTGTTTGTGTGATTGTGTGTGTGTGTGTCGACTCTGACATTTGTGCAAATAGGTGGTAGTTATTCCCTCTCTCTTTCACTCCTAATTGTGCCATTGTTCTATCTTGGGGTATCGTAGCTGTCGGCCATTTTGTATTTGTAATGGCGTCAGAAACGAGAATGGATTTTATTGAAATGTTTCTCTTTAGTTGATTTTTTTCTTTCTTTTTTTATTATCTCCATTTGCCTCTTAACATCGTTCTCCCAATGTGGAGTAAATACTATCTCCAAAAATGTCTCTCCACTCATGCAGAACCCCCTAACTACCCTGTGTTGGGTGGAACATACCGTCACTCGAATGTGAACATTAATCTATATTTTAATTTATGAATATTTCGGGAGTTTCAGAACATGTAATCTGAAGTACGTAATAAGGATTGTGAGGATTTAGGCTTCTGTCATATATATATATATATATATATATATTATATATATATATATATATATATATATATATATATAGAGAGAGAGAGAGAGAGAGAGAGAGAGAGAGAGAGAGAGAGAGACATTCTGGCTAGTGGGAGTAGGAAATGCAGAAGTCTTAGTCTGGGTTTTTCCTGAATAGTTTTGCAGGTATGCTTTTTCATTCCATTGAAAATGCATATCTGCGAAACTAGTCAGGAATAAACTCAGACTAAGACTCCTGTGTTTCCTACTCCCACTTACGTCATCATATATATATATATATTATATATATATATATATATATATATATATTATTTATATATATTTTATATATATATATATATATATATATATATATATATATATACATATATTTCCCTGACTGTAGTCAGGTGATTTCATTCATATGATAATAATAGTAACGATAATAATTATAACAAAAAAGGTAACAATAATAATAATAATAATAATAATTGTTATAATAGTGTCGTCATTTGAATCGACATTGATTCCCTTCCCTAAGAAGCTCAACAGCACCGCATAAGGTAGTGTTGCCAACGTGGCGATCCAGACATTTGTTGAGGAAAGCAGTCATTGGAAGTAAACGAAAAAGAAAGTGGAAAAAGAAAATGGCGCGCAACAGTCTCAAGATCAAGCTCTCTCTCTCTGTCTCTCTTCCTCTCTCTCTCCCTTTCTCTTTCTTTCTCCCCCATCTTTCTCTCCCTCTCTCTTTCTCCCCACCTATCTCTCTCTCTCTCTCCCTCCCCCTTCTATTTCTCTCTCTCTCTCTCTCCACCTTTATTTCTCTCTGTCTCTCTCTCCCTTTCTCTCTCCTCCCTCTTTATTTCTCTTTCTCTCGCTTTCTCTATTTTCTTTGTTTATTAGTGTATGACCTTTATTTGTTGATTGACTTGTTTGTGGTGCGGCGCGGTGAAGCCTTTCGGTTGTCTCGTTGATGCTTTCGTAAAGAGAGAAAGAGAGAGAGCTCACGTGTTTACTTCCCATTCCGCCTCGTCATGGACCAAAGGGTCGCCTGTCAGTGCGCTCCGCCATTTGGAGTCGGTTGTCCGCAAAGCGGCGGCGGCGCCCGTTCGACTTTCTCCTCCTCCTCTTCCTCCTCCTCCTCCTCCTCCTCCTCCTCTTCCTCCTCCTCCTCCCATAAACTCTTTTGTCATGGTAAATGGCTATTCCTTTCCCTCTCTCTCTCTCTCTCTCTCTCTCTCTCTCTCTCTCTCTCTCTCTCTCTCGCTTGCTCTTTCTCTCTCGCTCGCTCATTCTCTCTCTCTCTCTCTCTCTCTCTCTCTCTCTCTCTCTCCCTTACTCTCTCTCTCTTTCCCTCTTTCTCTCTCTCTCTATGCATGCCTGTCTGTATGTCTCTCTCTTATTGTGTGTCTGTGTGTATGTCTTGATATGTTGTATACTTCAGGTAGGGAGAGAGAGAGAGAGCGAGAGGGTAGAGGGAGAGGGAGAGAGACGAAAGAGAAAGATACGAATGGTCCTACCACCGTCCTTATTTTTATTTGTTAAATTTTATGAACTCCTTTATTGATCTAAATTCATAAATTGGAAATGAATTTTATTATTCCGCATTTCTTAGCCACGACTGTGAAACTCGCATCATTTGTAGTAAAAAAAAAAAAAAAAAAAAAAAAAAAGTAATAATAATAATGATAATAATAATGATTATATTGATAATAATGATAATAATGATAATGATAACGATGATAATAAATCTCATTGAGGAATCACGAAGAAAAAAAAATGAAAAAACAATTTGGATTTGGATCCTCGGCCGTAGTGGAGCTACATAAGGACATAAGAATGAAGGAGGCTGTAAGAGACCATGAGGCCTACACTAGGCAGTTCCATCTCCATTAACATTTCCTATATCTATTTGTCTATTTATTTATTCTATTATTATTTTCGTTTATTCATGTGTTTATTGTTTATTGAAATATTTAATTTTGATTCGATTTGATTGGATTATTTTATCTTGTGTGTGTGCGTGTGTGTGTGTGTGTGTATGCATGTATATATATATATATATATATATATATATATATATATATATATATATATATATTTATATATATAGTTAATTTGTTTTATGTTTATTTTTATGATACTGTTTACGTGAGTTTCTCTTGAAACTCCGTGCTCAGGGCGGCCTTGTCGGCGGTTTAGACCAAATATTTTTGAGCGGTTTAGGCCATCAGCCATTGCTGCTATTGCTGCTGCTGCTGCTGCCGTCAGCCTCGGAGTTGCCAGAAAGTTTCCCTCGTCGCTGTCCTTCATTTATTTATTTATCTTTGATTTAATCATCATGTATTTATCTTTTTATGTGTGTTATGTTATGTATTATTTATGTCAGTGTTTCGTTATGCATTTGATCACTTGTTTATCTATATTTATATATTTATTCATTTTTCTTTTATTTATTTATTGTTTTAGTCGTT
>NC_134799.1:16588303-16683303 GCF_046742065.1 Oratosquilla oratoria
CTCACCAGATCGACTTATACGACGGAACGTGGCTTCCCAGATCGACATAGACGACAGAACGTGACTCCCCAGATCGAATTATACGACGGAACGTGATTTCTCAGATCGACTTATTCGACGAAACGTGGCTCCCCAGATCGACCTACACGACGGAACGTCATTGTCCACCTTCAATATGGCGACCAATTTCGCGTTATTGATTTGCCCAACCCACGCTGTCGCCCGACGATTTTATTCCTGAGGGTTTGACGGGACCCCAGGGGTCCCTGGGGGCACCGACTGAAATCCCCTGGGTGCGCAAGGCCAGAAGCGCTGGTGATCTGGTCCCCCGTGATCATCGCTTCGACCGCGTCACGGTGTCCGAAGGAGGTGTCATGTGTATCGTACCGTGACGTACCGTATCACGTCGCCTGCCGTGACGAAGTAGACTGATGCAATAGCGTGATGTAACAATGCAGGTGGAGGAGGTGGGGGGAGTGGGAGAGGTGCAGTCCCCCCTCACGTTAAACTGACCTCTCGTTTGAATAAAATCGCCTGGCGACAGATAGAATGAATATGTACGTGACGGAGAAGTTGATAGACAGATAGACGGATTGGAGGGTTGAATCACCTTCTCTGCCTGGTGGTCCTGTTCACCACATTCTTGCTGCCGTCAGGTGATTTTATTCAGCGCTACGTTTCAGCGCTACGTTTGAACTAGCGAAGGAGTTAAATTGGCTGATTTCACGCACTTTTTTTCCCATATCTGGACCTCCACTTCTTCTTCCTCTTCCTCCCCCTCTTCTTCCTCCTCCTCCTCTTCTTCCTCCTCCACCTCCTCCTCCTCCTCCTCCAAATCCCTTTTCTTTCTCCTCTTTTTCTTCACGTTACTGTGCTTCCCTTTCCTCCCTCTCTTCCCCCTTCTTCATCCTCCTCCTCCATCTCCCTTTTCTTCCTCCTCTTTTCCTCACGCTCCTGTGCTTCCCTTCCATCCTCCTCCTTGTCCTCCTTCCTCATCCTCCTCATCCTCCTCATCCTTCCTCTTCCTCCTTCCCTCCTCCTCTCCCTTGTCCCTCATCCCTCTTTTTGTGAATCTTGGCGTTTCTTCCTCGATCCTTTTTGTGACGGGGGGAAGGGGGGGGCTACCCACAGCCTCGTCCTCTTCCGCGTCCTCCCCCTCTCCCCCTCCCCTCCCACCTCCCCCTCACCCCTCCGCTCCCCCACCTCCCCCTCTCCCCTCCGCTCCCCCTCATCCCCCTCCCTTTCCCTTCCTCCCTCACGTACCCCTCTTCCGTCCCCTCCCCCTCTCCCCCTCCCTCCCCTTCTCCTCTTCTCCCTCCCTACCCCTCCCTCCTAATCCTCCCTACGGCTTCTTTCCCTATCTCCCTCTTCCCCTCCCTCTCTCCCTCTCCTGTCCCCCTCTCTCCCCTCCCCCTCTCCTCTCCTCCCTCTAATCCTCCCAACAGCTTCTTCCCCCTCTCTCCCCCTCTCTCCCCCTCCCTCCCCCTCTCCCCTCCTCCTCTCTCCCCGTCTCCCCTCCCCTCCCCTCCCCCTAATCCTCCATATGGCTTCTCCCCCCCCCCCCGTCCCAGGTCCCTGCTTATCTCCCTAAGTCACGTTCAACCTCGCACGTTCCTTCACCCCTTCCTAGTGGTGCTTGTTCCCAGTACGTTCCCCATTACGTTCACCATATGTTCCCAACGCGTGTCCCTTACGTTCTTCTTTCGTTCTTCCGTATGTTCTCCCTAACGTTCTCCTGTACGTTCACCCTTACGTTCTTCTTTCGTTCTTCCGTATGTTCTCCCTTACGTTCTCCTGTACTTTCACCCTTACGTTCTTCTTTCGTTCTTCCGTATGTTCTCCCTTACGTTCTCCTGTACGTTCACCCTTACGTTCTTCTTTCGTTCTTCCGTATGTTCTCCCTTACGTTCTCCTGTACGTTCACCCTTACGTTCTTCTTTAGTTCTTCCGTATGTTCTCCCTTACGTTTTCATGTACGTTCACCCTTACGTTCCTCTTCCATTCTCCGTCCGTCTCCCCCTTCCGTTCTTTCTTACGTTCACTCATACGTTCCTCTCTCCGTTCACCCCTCTCCAACACGTTCTCCATACGTTCTTCTTCCGTTCCTTTTCCCACGCGAAGTCGAAACAAGATCAGGTCGGTTCACTCCGGAATGAAACGAACAATATGACGTCATGCCGTTGTTTGTTTTTTCTCTCCAAAGTGAACGAACCTGATCTTGTTTCGACCCCAGCCCCTCTCTTCTTCGACAGTCGCCGCACCTCCTCTTTCTCCTCCTCCTCCTCTTCCTCCTCCTGCTCCCCCTCTTATTCCTCTTCCTCCTCTTCATCCTTCTCTTCCTCCTCCTCCTCCTCCTCCTCCTCCCCCTCTTATTCCTCTTCCTCCTCTTCATCCTTCTCTTCCTCCTCCTCCTCCTCCTCCTCCTCTTATTCCTCTTCTTCCTCCGCC
Organism: Oratosquilla oratoria; assembly: GCF_046742065.1. NCBI lineage: Eukaryota > Metazoa > Arthropoda > Malacostraca > Stomatopoda > Squillidae > Oratosquilla > Oratosquilla oratoria. Next base: position 16,590,752 of record NC_134799.1, read on the forward strand.
TCTTCTTCCTACTATTATCCCTCCTCCTCTTTTTCCTCTTCCTTATCCGTAGACTCTTCCTCCTCTTCCTTCTCCTTCTCCTCCTCTTCCTCCTCCGCCTTCTCCTCCGCCCCTTCTTCCTCTTCTTCATCCTTAAACTAAACTCTTCCTATTCATATTCCTTCTGCTCTTCTTCCTCCTCTTCCTCTTTCTTTTCTTCCTTTTCCTCTTCCTCCTCCTCCTCTTCCTCCCTCTGCATCTCCTCATCTTTCATTTCCCCTCCTCCTCCTCTTTCTCCTCCTCTTCCTCTTTCTCCTCCTCTTCCTCCCTCTGCACCTCCTCACCTTCCTCTTCCTCATCCTCTTCCTCTTCCTCTTCCTCCTCTCCCAAATATCGACACGACCCTGAAGTTTTTCTCATTTATTTTTTCTTATCCCCCTCCCCTCCCCTCCCCTCCCCTCCCCCCACCCAAGTATTCTCCCACGTCTCTCCTCATTCGTCCCCGTACCCTCCCTTCCCCCTCCCCTCCCCTCCCCCAAGTATTCTCCCACCTCTCTCCTCTTTCTGCCCCGCACCCTCCCTTCCCCCCTCCCTCCCTTCCCACCCTGAAGTTTTGCGTGTGTGTGTGTGTGTGTGTGTGTGTGTGTGTGTGTGGTTGTTTATTAATTGTAGTATCCAGAAAAGGAGCAAAGATCGTGGGGTCCTGTATCTTACTCTCCAATGGCCATACCCGGCTACAAATTCACATATGCTTCCAACTTGTGCTATATCTCCTTATTCTCCAATTATCAAAATTAGATTTTAATTCATCTGTTTTTCCAGATTGTGACATAGTGTGTGTGTGTGTGTGTGTGTGTGTGTGTACCAATCTGTTCATTTCTTCCTCTTTCTGTTCACAAGTGCTCATGAGGTTTCTGAGATCGTTCGTTTGTTCATTAATCTCCCGCCATTGTGACGTCATGTCTTCGTTCCTTCTGGACTTTCGACAGAATCTTCTCGAAGCTGCGGCCAATGACTCTCTGCCCCTCCAGAGGAGAGGGGGGGGGAGGCTGCAAGGAAGTCCCCTCTTCCCCCAACCCTCTTCCCCCCTAACCCCCTAACCCATGATCCTAGGTCCCAAATTAGCTGAAAGAATAGCATCAATGTTATGTCTCTTAATGTATAACATTAATTGAATAAAAATGTAAAACCCAAAGGGAATTCACAATTTTTTTTTATAAATAAATAGAGATGAATAAGCGAATTGAAATGAATGAATGAATAGATAGAAATATGTAAGAATAAGTTAATGGATATATTAATACATAGATAAATATTGAGAGGTGGCACCCAACACGGAAAAAGGTTTAGATATGTTGACATAAGGGTTTTTCTCCCCCTCCTTCCCCACTACTTCCCCGTCCCCCTTCTCCCCTTCCCCCCTTCCCCCTTCCCCCCTTCCCCCCTTCCTCCCTAAGGCGTCTTGTGCATGATTAGGAGTGTTTTGTTGTCATCTGTTGTCAGCTCCTGAGATCCAGATTTCACTTTTACAGAATCGTCGTTCCCAGTCGCTCAAGTGCTGACTGCAAGGTTTTATGTGACGCTGTTCGTGAATGCAACTTTTGTATTATTATTATTATTATTATTATTATTATTATTATTATTATCATTTTTGCTATTAATGTTCCTATTATTATTATTATTATTATTATTATTATTATTATTATTTTACTTTGTTTTGGTGTGTTTTATTCTATTTTATTTTAGCTTTTCTACTTCATTTTATTTATCTGTTTATTTATTGGCTTGTTTTATTCTGTTTTGTTTCAGTTCTGTTTAATTTCATTTTGATTATTCATTTATTCTTTTATTTATTTATTCACGTATTTTTTTTAATTTATTCATATATATTTTTGCGTTACTTGTCGACTGTAAAGTGGAGGGTTCGTAGGAGTGGTGGGAGATGGTCAGTAGATAATTATGAGAGAGAGAGAGAGAGAGAGAGAATAACAGTAATGAACTCACGTCCAGTCTTAATATTTGTTCCCTTTCGACCGACATTAATTTGTATCGGTTTAAATGAAACAAGATTGTTTTGGGATGGTATCATGGAGTGGCTGAGTTGGAATAAGTCGTCATGGGGGTATATTAAAACAACTTAGATGAAATTGGATTCCATATCAAGATAATTTTGTGAAATTTTATTCCATATCAAGATATTTTTGTGGAATTGGATCCCTTGTAGATACTATAAAGATTGACCGTACACAATCTGTGACATATAACTGATTTGCCATTGCCAATAATGATGACGATAACAACAGTAATAGATAATAACGATGAAAATAGTGATAATGATTGTAAGTAATAGATAATAACGATGATAATGGTGATAATGATTGTAAATAATGATACTTATAACCGATAGATAATTATGATGATGGTGGTAATAATGATAACAATGATAATAAATGATGACGACAACGAAAATAGTTATAATGATAATTATAAATAATAATGATAATAGTAATAAATAATAACGATGATAATAATAATGATAGTGATAGTAATGAAAAAATAATAATGATAGTAAATAATAACGATGATAATAATGATGATAGTAATAGTAATAACAAAAATAATAATGATAGTAAATAATAACGATGATAATAATGATGATAGTAATAGCAACAATAGTTGTCATCTCAAAGACAACTGAAAGCAATTTTCGTTAGAAAGCAAAAATTTGTAGCATGTGTGGGGAAGGCGACAGATGCCTGAAGCCGTCTCCAGATTCCTGTTCTTCAAGAACAACATGACGAACTTTCTTCGTGGCTCGGACCGTTCGAGTGCTTTGTTCTTTCGCCCCTTGTGCTCAACAACACGGCACGTCTGCTGACTTGCCCCCTCTCTAAGGTCACTTTCGCTTCTCTCTCTCCTCTCTCTTTCCTCTCTCTTCCCCCCCTCTCTCTCTCTCTCTCTCTCTCTCTCTCTCTCTCTCTCTCTCTCTCTCTGTGTGTGTGTGTGTGTGTGTGTGTGTGTGTGTGTTTGTGTGTGTGTGTGTGTGCGTTTACGTAAAAGAAAGAAACAAGCACAGATGACTTCTGGGACAGATGGAATTAGAGGAGACGATATCCCCGCCGTTGGTGGAGCGCAAAAGAAAATCACAAAAAAACGGGGGGGGGGGGGCTGCGTCATGCAACCTCTCTGGGCCAATACGCGGAAAACATTTGCAGAGGAGCGAAGGAGAAGAGAAAAAAAAAATGGCGCTCTCCGCCTTCTCCTCCTCCTCCTCCTTCTTCCCCTTCTCCTTCTCTTCCTCCTTCTCCTTCTTCTCCTCCCCCTCCTCCTCCTCCTTTTCCATCTCCTTCTCATCCATCTTCTCATTCCTCTTGTCCTTCTCTTCTTCCTTCTCCTTCTTCTCCTTCTCCTTCTACCTCTCTTCCTCCTTCTCTTCCTCCTCCTTCTCCTCCTCCTTTTCCTTCTCCTCCTTCTTCTCCTCCTCCTTCTCCTCCTTCTCTCCCTCCTTCTCCTCTTCCTCCTCTTCAACCCTCTTCCTCCCTCATCTCCCCCCTCTTTCCACACTGTCCCCTTTCCTCTCCCTGTTCCTCCGTTCACGCCTCCTCCTCCTCCTCCCCCATTTTTTACACTCTCCCCTTCCTCCTCCTATTCCTCCTCTCAGACCTCCTCCTCCTCCTCCTCCAATTTCTACACTCTCCCCATCCTCCTCCTCCTCATCCTCCTCCTCCTCCTCTTCCTCCTCTCACTTCTCCTCCTCCACCCTCGATTGAGCCAGTTGCGGGAGGAAGACATTATCTAGCTTAGATCACACACTGCTGTGTGTATTAGCTCCTTAAAGGTACTCTTCAGAGGTGCTCCTTGAAGGTACTCCTCAGAGGTGCTCCTTGAAGGTACTCCTCAGAGGTGCTCCTTGAAGGTACTCCTCAAAGATGCTCCTTGAAAGTACTTCTCAGAGGTGAGGTACTCCTAGGTACTCCTCAGAGGTGCTCCTTGAAGGTACTCCTCAGAGATTCTCCTTGAAAGTACTCAGAGGTGCTCCTTGAAGGTACTCCTCAGAGGTGCTCCTTGAGGGTACTCCTCAGAGGTGCTCCTTGAAGGTACTCCTCAGAGGTGCTCCTTGAAGGTACTCCTCAGAGGTGCTCCTTGAAGGTACTTCTCAGATGTGAGGTGCTCCTTAAAAATACTCCTCAGAGGTGCTCCTTGAAGGTACTCCTCAGAGGTGCTCCTTGAAAGTACTCAGACGTGCTCCTTGAAGGTACTCCTCAGAGGTGCTCCTTGAAGGTAGTCCTCAGAGGTGCTCCTTGAAGGTACTCCTCAGAGGTGTTCCTTGAAGGTACTCCTCAGAGATGCTCCTTGAAAGTACTTCTCAGAGGTGAGGTGCTCCTTAACGATACTCCTCAAAGGTGCTACTTAAAGGTACTCCTCAGAGGTGAGGTGCTCCTTGTAGGTACTCCTCAGAGGTGCTCCTTGAAGGTACTCCTCAGACGTGCTCCTTGAAAGTACTTCTCAGAGGTGAGGTGCTCCTTGAAGGTACTCCACAGAGGTGCTCCTTGAAGCTAGAGCACTCAAAATGGTGGACTGTTCCTGGGTTTGGGTGTGATGGCAGACAGACAAAACACGACGGAGTTTTGCAAATACAGATTTCGTTGTTTTGAGTAATTAATATAATTTATCATCCTCGAATTCTCTTATATTTGGAGTTTTTATTTTATTTATTAATTTATTTTTCTTTTAATTGCCTCCGACGACGCATTTGGTAAAGTTGTTTCTCTCCTCTAGGTCCTACTTTATGACGTAATCATTACTCTAATGACGTCATTCCTAGACGTATTTGACGTGTTTTTCCTTACGAGGTCCTATGTTATGACGTAATAAATATTCTAATGATGTCATTATTTAATCATTATGACGTAATATTCTAATGGGATCATTCCTTGACGATCCTTATGACGTAATAACATTTCTAATGACGATCCTAATGACGTCATTCCCTCACGATCCTTATGACGTAATTATTATAATGACGCCATTCATTGACGATCCTAATGACGTAATAATTATTCTAATGACGTAATTCATTCACGATCATAATGACGTCATAACTATTCTAATTACGTCATACCTTGACGATCCTCAGGTGAGCATCGAGCCCAGCGACGCGGTGGAGAGCGTCAAGAACGTACCAAAGAACGGCGACCCGCCAGGACCCGCCCAGGCGGCCTTCCACGGCCTCGTCTCAGGTAGGTCATCCACTTCGTCCCCTGTTGCGTAGCTGTGGTCCGTAGGGGTTCCCACACCTGGCACCCCACGCGGCTGATGGAACGACACCAGATGGTGTCGGAAGCTTCTAGTAGTGGTGCAAAGTTTCACTCGTTGGAGAATTCTCGAGAACGACTGATAAAGCCTTCATCCTCGTCACACTGCCTTTCCTTTTGCTGTATTTGTCTTCAGATGTCATTAGGTCAAATTCCCCTTTTCCTTTGCCATATTTGTCTTCAGATGCCATTAGGTCAAACTATCCCCCCCCCCCCGTGTCATCTAGTCGTTCCTCCCCACCTGAATGGAACACATAAGCACCCTCATCTTCTCATCCCCCCCCTCCTCCTCCTCCTCCTCCTCCGCCTCCGCCTCTCCTCCCCCTCCCTCCCCTACGCCCTGCATCTTATGTTTCCCTATCAGATCTCCTCCCCCTGTCCCTGACAGGCCACCGTCCGGCATCAGTGAAGAACCCACAAACCGGTTCTTGCATCACGTGATCCTCTCGTTTACAAATTGGAGCAGATTTAATTAAAATAACGTTGTTTTAGAAGACCAGATAACCTTATAGATAGGGGATGGCAGGTGGTAAGGGACATGGAACTGCCTAGTTTAGTAGGCCTTCTGGTCTCTTGCAGTCTCCATTGGCATGTTCTTACCGTGTATCTGTCTGTGGACATTTGCCACTTGTGTCATGTATTTCTCTACCTCAGGCCGCCTGTACAACATCACGGTGGAGACGGTGAGCATGGACCAGATTTCCCTGCCAACGACTGCCAGCTACCGGACCATCCCGCTCAAGCCCCGGAACGTCACTTTCGACCTCCGGAAACTCACGCCCTACGCTTTCACCGTCCAGTGGGATCCCCCCAGAGGCCTTGGGTACGTATTAGGGCCGTCGGGCGAGCTATTTCAAATTCGCCAAGTTATGTTTCGCCAAATTTGGCCAAAAATTTTCGCTAAATTTTGGCCAGATGTATATTTCGCCAAATTTCTGCCCCTCATTTCCCTGAACTCCCTGGCGTGCACACACACACACACACACACACACACACACACACACACACACACACACACACACACTTTCAACGAACGGACGGCTTGAAGAACGTTCTGAAGAAAAGTGCAGATTGTGGATCCCAACGCAAAGAGAAGTGCCTTTTTGTATTTACAGGGTGGGGGAAATTGCTCGTGGGGTAGTGGGAAAGTAAGGAAAGAGGAGAAGGGGAGGGATTGCTGGGAAAATGGAAGGTAATGAGGAAGTAGAGGACTTGGTCCAAATAGACCGCCGTAAAGTAAACAAACGACCACAAGACGAGCTGGAGGACGACGGAATGTCTAATAAGAATGTAAAGATTAGAAGTATAGATAGGAACAATACAGTAGAAAGTGATGAAAATATTTTCAAGGGATTTAAAGAGAGTGGGGGGGACACAAACCCCCCCCCCGACTGACAAGACTAGAGAAGAAGGTTGATAAGGTGATCGAGGACTTGGAGAGTAGGTTAGGTCATATGAACACCATTTTACAAAGGGTTGAAAGATTGGAAGAACTGGAAAAGGCGAATAAAAACTTAACTGATGAAATAGAAGACCTAAAAAGACAGTTAAGAGAGGTAAAGGTGGAGAATGAGGAATTGAAGAAGAATAGTAAAGAAAACAGAGAAACGATAGCTAAAGAAAGTAAAAATTGGAAGAAAACCCAAGAAGGAAATAAGGTTTCATTCACTGACATAGTCAAACAGCAATTGAAAGAACATACTGAAGACTCAGTTATTAAAGTGATGAGACAAAAGGAGAATATAGTAAGGGATTTAGCAGACAAGAAGAAATGTATAATTATATTAGGAATGGAAGAGAAACACAACACAGATAGAACCACAAGAATCAAAGAGGAAAATGAAAAAGTAAGCCAATTACTAGAATCAGTTCAGGAAGATGAACCAGAAATTATGAAACAAATCGAAGAGAAATTTAGACTCGGAAAGTATAGCACAGACAAGACCAGACCAATTAAGATCAAATTCAAGTCACAAACAACGGCAGAGAATATCTTATCCAAAACAGGGAAAATAGCAACAAGTGAACAATACAAAAAGATATGGATAAAAAGAGAAATGAATAAAGAGGAAAGAGAGGAAGAAAAGCAGAAAAGACTGGAAGCTAAGGCAAAAAACGAGAACAGAACGGAGTCAGAGAAAGAGAGATTCTATTGGAGAGTAGTGAACATGAAACTAAGGAAGTTCGACATACAAAAGAAAAACATAAGGGAAACGGAGAACACAATGGAAGTGGCAGAAAACTAGGAGTGTCTTACACAAATATAGATGGAATAATAACAGGATTGAATGAGCTGAATGATTATTTGAAAGAAAAAGAACCGGACATAATGGGAATTGTAGAAACAAAATTAAAAGGCCCACTACCACCCAACAGTGTAGGACATGATGCATACAATTATTGGATTAGAAACAGAGAGAAAAAGCAAGGGGGTGGAGTTATGTTCCTGACTAAGAAGGATATAAACGTGAAAGGTGTCATATATGGAAAGAATACAGTAGAGATGATTATGATAGAAGTGGAAGACAGAGATAAGAAGAGCAGAAAATTTGTGATCAATTATGTGCCTCCGAAAACAGCCTCATGGGAGGAGAGTGAATATAAAAGTATGTTAGAGGACACAAAGATAGCATTAACTAAAATAATGGAAGACGGAGGAAGAATAGTTATGATGGGCGACTTTAATTGCAAAGAAATCTGCTGGGAAGAAATGACAGTAAAGAGTGGTGATGACTCATGGGGAAATGCTCTACTTGAGATGATTACTGACCATTCAATGACACAATGGATACAAGAGAACACTAGGTATAGAAATGAAGAAGAACCATCGAGGCTAGACTTAATAATTACATCTGAACCTAGAATAGTGGACAAGATTGAATATAAAATACCAATAGGTAAAAGTGACCACATATTGATTGAACTGGAACTTAATGAAGAAAAATATATGAAAAGAAATGAACAATATAGAAAAGGAAGAATGATGTATGAAAAAACAAACTTTGATAAAATAAGAGAATTCTTCCAACAAGAAAACTGGGAAGAAATATACAAAGAAGAAACATCAGTGGAAGAGAAATGGAATATTTTGACAAAAATTTACAAAAAAGGAGTGGAAAAGTATGTCCCAAGACAAAAACAAGAAAAAGAATATGTAAAATGCTGGTACAACAAAAGTTGTAGGGAGTTAAAAGACAAAAGAGACAAAGCCTGGAACAGATGGAAAAAAGACAGAAGACCTGAAAAATGGAAAATATATACTGGTTATAGAAATGAATATGTACAAAAGTGCAGAGAGGAAAAAAGAAAATATGAAAAAGATGTTATAGAAAAGTGTAAAGATCAACCAAAACTATTCTACAGATTTGTAAACAATAAACTGAAAAACAAACAAGACTTGGAGAAATTAAGACAAGGAGGAGTTGAATACACTGAGGAAATGGAAATGGCAGAAATTATGAACAAACATTTTAAATCAGTGTTTACAAGGGAAAATATACAACCTGAAGAGATTGAGTGGAAAGAAAAAGTCCCCCCTATGGAAGAAATAGAAGTAACAAAGAATGAAATATTGAAACACTTGGGTAATTTTGATGTCAGAAAATCGCATGGGCCAGATGAAATAGCAAACTGGATTCTGAAAGAATGCAGGAATGAACTGGCAGACAAAATACATAGCATAATAAGCAGTTCCTTAAAAGAAGGAAAAGTTCCAGAAGATTGGAAAAAAGCAAATATAGTACCTATATATAAAGGAGGAAATAAAGAAGAACCTACCAACTATAGACCAGTCTCTCTAACAAGTACAATAGCAAAAATTTGTGAAAGAATTATCAAAAGTAGATGGGTAAAATACTTGGAAAAAAAACAACGTACTAAATCCAAGGCAATTTGGATTCAGACAAGGACGATCATGCGTCACCAATTTAATATGTTTCTATTCAAGGCTAATAGATATAATACAAGAAAGAGATGGATGGGCTGATTGTGCATTTCTAGACCTAAAAAAAGCTTTTGACAAAGTACCACATAAGAAGTTGCTTAAGAAATTAGAATATGAAGGAGGAATACAAGGTAAATTGCTAAATTGGATGGAAGACTTTTTGCAAGAAAGAAAAATGAGAGTAGTGATAAGAGATCAGCACTCAAAATGGAATGAAGTAATAAGCGGTGTCCCGCAGGGAACAGTTCTGGCCCCAATAATGTTTGCTATATATATTAATGATATGGATGAAGGAATTGAAAGCTATATGAGCTTCTTTGCAGATGATGCAAAACTACTGAAAAGAGTGAAAACTGAAGAAGATTGTGAATCACTACAGAGAGATCTAAATAAAGTACAAGAATGGAGTAGGAAGTGGGAGATGGAGTTCAATACAAAAAAGTGTAGTATAATGGAATTTGGAAAAAGCAAAAACAGAATAACAGGATCATATAATTTGGGAGAAGAAGGAATAAAAAAAGTAGAAAATGAGAAGGACCTGGGGGTCATTGTTATGAATAATATGTCACCTGAGAAACATATAAATAAGATTTTTGGAGAAACTTATAATTTAATAAGAACAATCAAAGTGGCATTTACATACCTGGATGAAGAAATGGTGAGGAAAATCCTAATCACCCTGATAAGACCAAGATTGGAATATGCAGCAACGATATGGTCACCAAGTACAAAAAAATGTATAAAAAAACTTGAAAGAATACAAAGAGCAATCACAAAACTGGCACCAACACGCTCAAAACTATCATATGAAGAGAGACTACAAAAACTTAAACTACAGACACTAGAGCAAAGAAGAGAGAGAGGAGATTTGATAGCTATTTACAGAATCATGAAAGGCATAGAAATTACTGATAGAGAGAATCTGATAAAATGGGATGACAGAAATACAAGAGGACACGGAAAGAAAATAAAAAAAAGACAGCTATAGAAGAGATTTGAAAAAGAACAGCTTTCCTCACAGAGTAATAGACAGTTGGAACAAGTTAGATGAGAAAGTGGTGTGTGCAAAAAACAATACATGAATTTAAAAATAGTTTAGATAAAATGAGATATGAAGACGGGACCCCACGAGCATAGCTCCCCTTCCCGTAAAATACAACTAGGTAAATACAACTAGGTAAATACACACACACATATATATATATATATATATATATATATATATATTATATATATTGAGTGGATAATATATACGGGGTTGTGGTAAGTGACATTAATTTGTATTATTTGAGAAATGTCGGTTTATCAATTGGTATCTAGTGACTTGGCTGGGTCTGCAAGATGAGTCAGCGCTTCTTAGAAAACCCATCTGACCAATGACAATTTTCAGGCTTAGAAATAGAAGAAAAATATGTGTTTGAAAGTACCGCAGTTAATTGATTAATTTTGAATAATTAATGACGGATGAAATTGAAATTGAGATAAAGAAAAAGCTTTTCTAGAATATCTTGATCGTTGTGAAGTTGAGAGAAAACGGAAAATAAACAAAAGAAAGAATGAGAAGATGACGTTTGCTTTAACGATTCGAACGAGATTTAAGGTGATTTCAATGCGCTCCAGGTACCAATCTTGGGAGACTAGCTATTCCCCTCTTTCTCTCTCTCTCTCTCCCTCTCTCTCTTTCTTTCTCTATCACACTCTCTTTTTTATTTCTAATATTCTTTAAATGCGTTCAAATATCTTTGATAAAATTCAGGCACTTTTCTGAAAAATCTTCGCTTGACATCAAAAACTGGTTAATCTTGTCTTAACGTACTGTCTGATTTGAATTATAATGAGATTTCTGTAACTCAAGATGGGCACAAATAACTGATAATGAAAAGTATGATTAAGTTTTAAATTGTTTTAGTAAGCCAGGTAATTCGTTTGATATCTACAACAGTTTTATTGATTTGATATGACAACACAGTTCCTGTTTTGTAACTGTTATGCGTTTTATTAGTCTCCGCTTTCGATTATTTTATTGATCAAAATGGAAAAGAAAAGTTAATGTATTTTTCAGAGTAAAATCAATATTTCTGGATGTCTGCAATTACTTTTTGTTAAATTTTTCTTCTTTATTGCTGCTAGATTGTCGTATGCTGTTTATTATGTATTCGATTTTATTTTGCAGATTTTAAAAAAAAAAACTTACATGAGAATATTTTTATATATTTATATTTCACCGTAACGCTAATTTCTTATAGTTTCATAAGATTATGTGTTACGGAAATTATGCGCCGAAATAGAATATATATTTCCTCAAATTGGATACCAGATTTTTTCAGAACTGCTCACCTATGTCGTCTACAGTTTTAATTTAATTTCCCTCGCTTTTTTCATAAAGTTCTCACGAAAACCTGATGTTTTTCCTTTTCATTCGCAATAAATTTCTCACGGTTGCGTTTGACCTGCTTTTTCATGCCTTTGCAATGAGTCTGCTGCAGGGGGCGGAGCTTGGGTCGTGACGTAAGCAGTGTGCGTTCGAGTGCGCGTTCATGGCTGGTGACCACGGGTCTTACCTTGAGTCAGTTGTTGGACATTCTCCAGTTTTTACGGTGAACTGTACAGTCGTAAATTAAAGTTTCTAAATATATGTCTCTCAGTAAATATATGGTTTTCATTGCCAATTATATATAATTTTCTATGCAATATTCTTCATACAGTAGAATTTTTTCTAGTATCGAAAAAATATGTCGACTGCAGTAACAAAAGGTACTCTGTATAGTAAGACATTAATCAAAATCGTCTGTGACTAGCCGTTATTTCTTTTTCGTTTTTTACCAGGTGATTTTCTTCAAGGGAACCCACCCCCATATGTATGTGTGTGTATATATATATATATATATGTATGTCTATCTCTGTTGTTTCATGCAAAACTGCCCTTCAACCTCACGGAGCCTAACTTTCTGAAATATATTTCACGTGTTGTCAAAGTTTCGTTGTCACAAGCGGCCTCACGCTGTGACGTCACGCAAGGCCGACTTGACGTCATGTCTGCGTCCCTTTGTATCATATATTTGGCCAATGTCTTTCTTTTTCGTCTACTTCGCCATCACTTTCGTTCTCCCTCCCTCCCTCTCTCTTCTCTCTCTCTCTCCTTTTCGCAAGAGCGTGTCTATCAGTCGTGATTCCATTGAGAGATGAGATGCAGTGAACGACGTTTCTCATTGCCTAAGTCATCGTTTTTCGTGAGTAGATAGCGGCGAGCGAACCCAGACTACATTATCACGTGAATTAAGAGAAAAAATATCTCAGTGAATGAGGTGCAATGGCATAGTGCATAGCTCGCTGAATATTATAACGAGTCCTCACCCATACGGCATTATGCAATATGACACAGTACACGAAGATTTTTGAGATACTCTTGTATTATACGATATGTGATATGCAAGCTATAGAAAATTATAAAAGGGGCATTGGGAAAGAGGGGAGTGTCTGTTGAGGAAGGAAGGGAGAAGACAGAAGATAGGGGTGAATGGAGAATGGTTGTGTATGGATGATATTGTGATGCATGGAAGGGAGTGGATGGGGGATAGGGGGAGTGAGGGAGTATGTGTGAATGATATTTTGACGCAGCCCGAAGGGATTTCTCCCCGTCTTCTCTATTTTCTGCATGAGGGAACGGAGAGAGGGAGGGGTCGCCGATTAGATGAAGCGGCCTTGCTGTGGATGTGCTGTGTCTTGCTGCATTGCTTCTGGCCCAGGGCAGGGGTGACCCGTCATCCAGGAGGAGCCAAGAAAAGTGTGAGGGAGGAGTGGTGAATGGGAGTGGAGTATGTGGGGATGGAATGGGTGGGAGTGGATTTATGCCTTTGACTTTGGCTACCTCCCATGTTAAAGGGGAAAAAGCCCTTGCTAAATGGTATTTATTATTATTATTATTATTATGATTATTATTAATATTATTGATGTTATTATTATTGTTATTATTATTATTAAAATTATCATTATTATTATTTCCCTTTAACAGAGAATTCGATCGCTACCAGCTGAGCATCGGGGTGCGCAAGCAGACGCCGTTGATGATAAGCAGGAACGAGCCGCGGGAAGCCATCTTCGACAAGAACCTGGACCCAGGACAGACCTACACCGTCTTCGTCAAGACCCGATCGGGCAACGTCGCCTCCTTCTCCACCAGCGGCAACGTCACATTAAGTAAGTACCCCCTCCCCTCCCCCGTTTCTCCTTCCGTTTCTCCCCTCTCCCCCCTTTCTCCCCTCATCCCCCCTTTCTCCTCCGTTTCTCCCCTCGTCCCCTTTCCCCCCCTTCCCCCTCCGTTTTCCCCTCATCCCTCTTTTCCCCCTTCCCCCCCCGTCTCTCCCTTTCTCCCCCCAAACCCCCCCACCTCCCACCCCGGTTCAAAATCATTGTGTGGACGGGTTGGGGTGGGAGGGTCGAGTCACCTGTAATTCCTTATCACACTGGGCTATTTTTGCTCCAACTATTGGAGCAGATCCCGCAGCTTTAAGGAAGGAATCTGATCTGATCTGGAGGAAAATCAATTTCCTCCAGCATATCAAAAGACATTCTATGTATTTTTGTTAATAAAACAACATAGTTTGCCACAGTGATTTCACGGCGGAAAAAGTTCTGGGGGTGAGAAGTTGGAGGAAAAATAGCCCAGTGTGATATGCCCTTTGTCACGTCGACTCCGCCATTTCCCTCCTCTTTCTTTTATCCTTATGCCATTTTTTCTCCCAAATCCGAACCTGATTCATGTCTATTGTGTCCCACTTTTGTTCCTTCAGAAACTAAGATTTAGTGCTGGAGTGGCGGATTGGTATACTGGGAATTGTGGGGAAATCTTTTTACCTCGCACATCCGAACACCCTGGGAGCCAATTAGTTCGGATATGGGGGGGATTAATGTATATATATATATATATATATATATATATATAATATACATACACACATACGACTCGTGGCGCAGTGGTAGAGTTTCCTGCTGCCACTACAGCGGGCCGGGTTCGAATCCCGCCCAGGGCTGAAATAATTTCAGTATCGCTGTACAGTGGGTCGTTACTCCAACTCTCGTGGGCGGGGAGTTGGGGATGTGTGTGCATGTAAGGTCACAGCATTACCCATAGATCGGTCATATATGAGCTGTGAGCTCTCTTCTGGGAGGGAAATAGCTGTCGATCACGAGTCCAACACATGATCCAAGACCATGTTGAATCACACATATACAAGCATGCTCACATATACACATGCAGTATCTATAGATTGTAAACCCTGAGATCTCATCCAAGAGGATAGTAGCTGCTGGTCACGAGTTCAGCATATGATCCAAGACCATGGTGAATCACACAGAAGCATATACTGCACACACAGTTTTTGTTTGTGAGGGGATGGAATATGTTGGTAATGGCAAATGTTGGGAATGACGAAAAGCATAATGGAAACAGTACTGTTGTATGGTAGCAAACTGTGGACATCAGAATATTTTACTGAAGAAAAGTCAAAGATGCATATGGAAAGCCCTCTGAGGAGTGCATTTGGTAAAGAAGAAAAAATAATTAAAATACAGATAAACATGTAAAAGATGAGCAGAGGAATATATTTAGTAAAGAAGAAAAAACAATTCATTTACAGATAGATATGTAAGAGATGAGCATTTGGTAAAGAAAGAATAAAATAGATAAAGAAATACTTAAGATAGAATTGAGTGAAAATGCATTGATACCTAGGACATTAGTAAGATGTTTTGAATAAAGGTAGGGAGTGAAAAGTATCTGGTTTCTGAAAAGATTGTGCAAGTCAGTGGTGATGTGGGAGAAGGAAATCATTACAAAGAGGGTAAGAATTTCAGGAGAGAGTTGTTGTTGTTGTTGTTGTTGTTTTTGTTCCCAAGCAGTCCCATCTCCCTGAGGAATGCCATGGCTGGAAATGGGGTTTTCTTACAAATCCTTTATAGAGCGTATATTAATAGTGTTGTTAGCATGCATGGTTGTGTAGAGTGAAGTCTTCCATAATGTGTTGTGTGGTTTAGAGTGAAGAGTTGCATGCTGGACATCTCACGGGAGTGTAGAGAAAAGTGGTCGAGTAACTCATTACTCATGGTTGATTTTCTTTGACAGGACCGTTGCCTGTGTACGACCTTTCGGCTGTGGAGGACGAAGAGTCTGGAGGAGTCAAGGTCATGTGGGAGCCTAGCCCCTTGTCCCAGCAGGACAGCTTCCGAGTAAGTATCCACAAGGAAATTTAGAATAAAGTAAATATTTAAAAATTAATTCATCTGTGGAGTGTGTGTCTCCAATGGAGAACCCATACAAAAGTAGTGCAAAAAATAAATTTAGAACCTTGAAATGATATATGGTGTTTGAGCTTTATTGGGACATGCTCTCTGGCATTAAACAGTTATCCATGTTTTTAGATTTCATATCAAGAGGTGGAGACCTTCAACGGTGACTCAAGATCGGACTATATATCAGAAACATACAAAATCACTGAGCTCTACCCTGGCAGAAACTATTCCATATCTGTTGTCGCCTTGTCAAAGTTCGTAGAGAGTGACAGCACATCCATGTACTTTGCCACTCGTAAGTAAAGGAACGACAAAGTTGTCATTTCTGAAAAAATTTAGATTGTTTCTTTGATTTATTTTCTGTCAAAATAACTCTTATTTGAAGTAAGACAAGAGTGACTGATTACTATTTACAAATCATTGTTGTATAATGAAACCTTAGCCTAAAAATTTCTTTGCCCATATTTGGGTCAAGTGCATTCCTGTAGTATTTAGGAAGTACTAAGACATGTTGATATAAGCTTACTCTCTTCCCCACACCCTCAAGGTCCAGCCTCGCCAATCATTGAGGATCTCAAGCCAATACCGCGAGGTCTCAACATTTCTTGGAAGAGCGACGTCACCTCCCGACAGGACGAGTATGCTGTCGTTTACACCCGGAATGATACAAGTATGCAAAATGCAGTTGTTGCATAGCTTGTCTTCACCTAATCTTCTTCAATTATAAAGTGCATATGGGATCAATGTTACATTTATAGTATCTTGTTATGCTGTATGGAGTTGCTGGTAGAAAGCGTGAATACTGAATATTATTAATTACCCTTTCTCAGATGAGTCAAAGACCCGCATCTCGGTGGAAGCCCAAGTCCTACTGGAAGACCTATATCCAGGAGCAGGCTATGCAATCGAGGTGTATGCTGTTTCACATTCTTTGCAGAGTGAACCTCATGTCTACTTCCAGGCTGTGTGTAAGTGTTTATGATTATGCTGAAAGTATTAAGCATGATAGTAGATATCTAAAGAGTTTATAATATTTGATATATGGTTCCTAATATGTACGAAATAGACTCCGTCTGAGTCTGTAACCATTCTTTATGGTATTTTTTCAAAGTGGTGACCATTGTGACTTTCTGTCAGGTCAATAACTATTGTACATTTTATTATAACTAGTCAGTGATCATTGTGTATAATGTTTTTTTAACTCATTGTGTTGAGTTAATGATCATTGTATATGATATTCTTTTGAGTCACTGACCAAATTGTATGATATTTTGTCAAGTCATTGACTGTTGTTTATAATATTCTGTTGTTTCAGATCCAAACCCAGTGCGAAATCTCACTATAACTGATGCTGTTGACACGACAATCCAGCTGGCCTGGGAGCCTCCTGTCAATTCGCTTTTTACTCACTACGTTGTCAGGTGAGCCCCTAGGAAGCAGTTGATACAGAGAGAAAACTGAATTTAAGTCAAATTTTAAAGA
Organism: Oratosquilla oratoria; assembly: GCF_046742065.1. Classification (NCBI taxonomy): domain Eukaryota; kingdom Metazoa; phylum Arthropoda; class Malacostraca; order Stomatopoda; family Squillidae; genus Oratosquilla; species Oratosquilla oratoria. Next base: position 16,607,759 of record NC_134799.1, read on the forward strand.
AGGGATTCGTATAGTCTTAATAATATTAGCTTAACTAGAATATATAACTGGAACAAGATTGCTTTCTCCTGTTTTTGCATGTTTCACATATTATTAAACACATATAAAGGAATTGCTGTCTTTGGCAGATGCACCCACCTACATATTTTGAGGGATAGACCACTTACAGATGAATTATGACTGCTGACACCAACAGTGTAACATTAGTCAGGATTTAAACATGATGCAAAATTTAACATGACAAACACAAGGGCAATTTCATGGTCAAAAGACTTTGTTAACATAGAATTGTTGTTCAACGTACAACTGGAGCTGGCCACATCCCAGACACCTTGTTTCCATGCATTCAGGGTGGCAAATAAAAGAGTTCGCACATGATATTAATATAATTTAAAGCAAAATCTACACACGAGACAGGGTGCGTACATTTACAACCAGTGCAAAAAACAAGACTGCCGACTCCGCATGGATTAGGTCTGATGCTTATTTACAATTCCTTTTAGCGCAATTCTGCTAGGTGCTTACACATGAATATACATAGATAAATGTACATATAGCTAAATGTATATACTCATTATAATTTATACATACACAGGCTCCCATAACAACCTTGTCACAATAAGACTAAAGATAATACACCCCTTCCTGTAGCACAGGTGTTTGAAATAATAACCAAGATGTCTATGCACCTCTCCTTCAGGTACCGCACCATTGAGTCAGACTTGTGGACTGACTTACCACCCATCAACCAGAGTGTGGCCACTGTGGACAACCTCCAGTCAGGTGAACGTTACGTCATCCAGGTTCGATCTGTTTCCCATAGAGTCGAGAGCTTCACACCAGAGGAAGTACAGCATACCGTGTGTGAGTATCTGGCGATTTGTGGTTATGTTGCACTTCTTTGAAATATGAAAATCCTCTTGTTAACAGAAGAGGTTCATTGCAGTCCAGGTGGACTGGACCCCCAAGAGGGTGTTCTTCAGGGACCGTGTATATCATAGTCTGGAAACATTTGCAACAAGATTGCAAATATCACAATCCCACTGGTCATACTTTTGAAAAAGAAGTACTTGACATTTAAGTGTCTGGCATTTGTAAGGCAAAGTGTCTGACAATAAGTTAACATGTTAATAAGTCACATTTTAGATTGAATAACACACATTTAAACACAAAGTATTTGTTTTCTAAATCAAGTTGTAGCAGCCAAAGAAAATATGGCTTGCAGACATGCCAGGACTTACATGTTTTGAATGATGGTTTCAGTAAATGTTTTTTATTTCTTGCATGCCGTTCTGGACATGATAGGAAGGTGTGTAAAAGTCTAGGTTTGTGAACTATTTCTATATTAGTGTTTGTGTGTATATCAGTACAACATTTTGAAAAAAAAAATATTCATCTCATGGCTCAGTATTTATAGAACTTATTCTAAAATAGAAAAGTAGGATACTACAAGATATTTAAAGTAGATAGTATCCCTCTTGCAAGATTCCCAATCCATTTTATTTTTGTTTAATGGGCTGGGAAAAGTAATGAAATTTTGTTAAGAATTTCTTAAGTCATGGAAAAGTCATGAAATTTTAAGAATTTCTTAAGTCATGGAAAAATCATAGGATTTTGGAAAAAAAAATCCAAATATCATGAAATTTTATTATCATTAAGGTTCAAAAACCCTTTTCTAATGTTCAGAATAGTTTACCACAGTTTAATACTATTAGCCCAGAATCTCATACAAGCCCTTGTTCTTCAACAGCTCCTAATCCTGTTGAGGAGATTACTCCGATTCTCGACTCACACAACATCACTTTTGAGTGGCCTCGGCCTGAGGGCCGCATCGACAGGTACACTATCATCTGGTGGAATGACAAGGACCCAACTGTCAAGGTAAATTTATGACTTGATTCTATTTACAGTGAGATCCCTATACATGAACAGTTTCCTACACCCGTCATACAGGAGGTGCTAACTAGTGGTGGGCAGCTACCGGTGAAATTACCGGTTTTATCGGCAACAAACTTAATGATAGCTTACCGACAAAAATTCTGCTACCGGTAAAGCTTCGTTAACCGATAAAGCTTCGTTAACCGATAACTCGATAAGCTATACCATAACACTCAGAGAGCAGTAAGCACGTCTCGGCTTGGTGGTACTGGGTGACGTTGGTGACAGGCCCAGTGCCCTGCTAATTTTACCGGTTAAACTTTTATCATTAAGCAAGTATGTACCGCTAAGGTCTCGGTAAGTTTTTATCATTAAAACCGTTTTTTTTTTTTTTGGCACTCTTTTTAATTTCTCAATAGAATTAATGTTATTTCTGTGATCAGCATACAAAACTGTATTAAATGTTTGCCAGTAAACTATCGTTAAGGTTGTTGGATAAAACCTGTAACTTTACCGGTAGCTGCCTACCACTACCACCTCCAAACATGAACCCATGCATGCAGACACGCATGGTAAAAGTTTAACTGGTAAAATTAGCAGGTCACTGGGCCTGTCACTACCGTCACTCAGTACCACCAAGCCGAGACGTGCTTACCGCTCTCTGAATGTTATGGTATAGCTTATCGAGACGAAGCTTTAACGGTAGCAGAATGTTTGCCAGTAAACTATCGTTAAGGTTGTTGGATAAAACCTGTAACTTTACCGGTAGCTGCCTACCACTCCCACCTCCAAACATGAACCCATGCATGCAGACACGCAAACGAAAATGTATACACCACGCCCACCCTCAGACACCCTCCATTCACTTACTCGTGCGGTAGATAGCAGACTATAGTAGTACCAATTAAAGTATGACCTTTTCCCTTTACAATGACATAACAATAAAAACAATATGTAAAATAGAACCAGAGATATAGCTTATTAAAAGACAAAAACATTGATTTTTCGAACTCGATACGAACTTGTGACGTCACTACTACCTCACGAGTCTTTTACCGGTAAACTGTCGGTAATTTCGGTAACTGTATTGTTGTTCACCAATAATTTCGATATTGAAATTAGCGATATTTGCCCAGCACTAGTGCTAAGATAAGAGAGAGGATGGAGGGGTGTGGAATGTATTCAGGGATGGAATGGATGGGAATGATTTTATGCCTTTTCCATTTTGGCTACCTCCCTTGTAAGGGGGAAAAAGCCTTGGTATATGTATGTATGTACTTTATCTATTTCTATACATATATATATATATATATATATATATTTTTTTTTTTTTTTTTTTTTTTTTTTAAGGGAAATGATTTACATAATGAACTGAAATTTTGACAACAGACTGTGAGCAGACTGGGTATTTATGGATATATTGTACTTGTTTTATGTTGTAGGTTGTGAGCTTGTAAATTTTGACATTTGTACTGATAGGGATGGAAAGAGGTGGCAGATAGGGTTGATCGAAGAATACTAGGATGATTTGGGCATATGGGAGGAATGACTGAAGAAAAGCTAGCAAAAATGTGTGGAAGGGAGATGTGGATGGAGTGAACTTGAAGGGAAGACCAAAAATGGGATAGATGGGGTGAAAGGGGTCTTTGGGTACAAGAGGAATGTCTGTCAAGCAGGGAAGAGAGAAGACAAGAGATATACGGGACAGTGGTTGTGACACAGCTTTAGGGAGTTAAGCTACAAAAGGGAAAATAAATGGGTAAGGGATGGATGAAGGGTGGGTGTTTGCCTTAGTTGGGCTACCCCCTTATAAGGGGGAAAGGGTCCATTTGGGGTATGTATAGATGCTCACTGGCTGAGTGGGTAAAAGCAACGTTACTTGTGATAGAGGTCAAGGTGACGGTAGTTCAAACCATTGCCACCAGTGAGTTGGACCAAGGGCATTGTTCATGTTACAAAGTCCTCTGTAAGGGGCACCATCCTAGGCTCCTGATAGGGGGAGTGTACAGTGCTCAACCAAATCAATGTATGCCTGTTGTAAATTAATTTTTTTCATGATATTGACAGGAATAGTTGTGGCAGTAACATCAAAGGAGAGATGACAAATTGTCACATATCCTCACCTGCAATTTTCCGATTCTTCCTTCTCCAGACCACAAAGGTGATTCCAGGGGACAAGGCCACGGAAGGAATTGACCGCAAACTGTCCATCCTGATTGGTGAATTATTTCCGGGCGATTTGTACATCTTTGAGATCTTCACCTTCGCCCACGGAGTCCAAAGTGAAAAGGTCTCCATGTCTACACGGACAAGTGAGTGCTGCTTAGTAATAAAGATAATAATAATAAGTTTATTTGGCAATGAATCAAATACATGAAATACAGATCATGAAAAGAACACAGTTCAAAATTACAATTACAATTGCCGAGGATAACACAAAAAAAGCATGCAAGTTTATTTCCATAGCAGCTGTAAAGAGGACCTCCTCTTCTGAGAGCTCCTCAGAAGCTGAATAAAATTGTCTGACATTAGTCAAAATGAAATCCTTGAGGTTTCAAATTAGTTTTTTTAAGTCAGTTAATTGACCATTCACTATTTCATACATATTAGTCCCATTTAACACCCCTCCCATTTCAGTACCTTGTGGATGTGCTAAATTCTTTGGGAAGGGTTATTTTATCTTTCTGACCAAATGAAAAAACTCCACCCCATTTTGCTTGATGGGCCATGCAGAGAAATTGTTCATATGAGTGAGCCTGGGGGAGGTTATTGGTTAGTTAGGATGGTTAATTTAGATCAGATTAAGTAAGAGTTAGTTACAATATGTCACACAGCTAGGGACAACCACAAGCTCAAAGTCAATGAAAAAGTAGGTGATGTTTCCTGATTTTACCTTTACTAAATTGACTTTAATTTCCTGTGAACAGAACCAGTAATCACATCCGAGATCCACATCGTCAACACACAAGACGAGACCCGGTCTTTCACTTTCCATTACACGGCCACGCCTTCTTCAGTATCGACATTTGATATGTACCAGTTCAAGCTGTCGGACAGTGCTGACAAGGTCCAGAAGATGGCTGACGATGATGACAGGAAGGTGAGTTGTTCAGTCAGTCTGTCACTTCAGTTCTCTCGCATGAGATCCACAACCTGAGAGTGTTCAGCCGTGGATACTGAATTGACCCATGAATTATTCAGAGAAGAACCTTTGTATTGCTGTCTAAATTGTGTGAATGATGTACAATGCCAGATAACATGTTTCATGCCATATGTGTTGTATTTCCATCTGTGATATGTGAGGGCTCTTTGCAGTTTGATTCTTTGTTGACTTTTTTTTTTTTTTTTTTTTTTTTGGGTGAAGATTATCATCTCACATGTGTCTGTTAGATATTCAGAAATAGAGGGGATGTATCTACAAAAAGCTGTAGAACTTATCCATAGAGATATGCCAGTATGTCACACTGTAGTCACAAAGTCCTTTTAGTCCTAAAAGTTTCTTTAAACTGAATGAAACTTATAAGGGAGGTAGCCAAAAAAACAAAGGCATAAAGACCACTCCCATCCATTCCATCTCTATCATACTCCACTCCCCTCCACCCTCTTCCCTCCCTCTTATCTTGGCACCTCCTGGATGACAGGTCATCCCTGCATCTCACTTAATGTATGGTTCCAACATGTGTGTGAGTGAGAGGCATTTTTCTTGAGATAGCACTGTAACCCAGAATCTATTGTGCAATACCCACAGGTGATCTTCACTGATCTCATTCCGGGACAACTTTACAACATCACCATGTGGACTGTATCAGCCGCAGTGCTCAGTCCGCCCCTCATACGTTACGACCGTCTCCATCCAGAACCAGTGCGCTACATCAATGCTTCCTATATATCTGACACTGATATTGAACTCACCTGGATGAAACCTGAAGGGCATTATGACTCCTTTGAGGTGAGTAGGTGGTGTCAGTTTGCAATATTTACAGCCATGTTTTCAGTCAAATCATAGCATGACCATTATGGTGGTGTGTATGTCATGTCACTGCATTTCAATACCAACAGCAGTATTTCTAGTTTACATCATAATGTGACTAGAATTGTGGACTTCATTTTTTCAAATACTTTCCAAAATGTAATCCTACCATCATAATCATGTTACAATTTCACTAAGAATATAACTGGTTAACTTGTATAGAATCTCATTGGATCCTGAACACTACAATGCAGACAACAGTATACAATAACATTCAGGCTATGTTGGTCATTTGTATAATAAGCGAGTTGTTCTATCTTTGGGTCTTTTTTTATTTATAAGAACATCCTGTTGAATATAACAACCATGCCTTGCCTGACGCTCATTATGCAAGCTTCCCCGCAGGTGCAATACTTGAGTGACGAGGACCAGGTCCTGACCAACCTGACAAAATGGGACAACATTGCCATCAGGAATCTTCGCCCACACAGGAACTACACCTTCACGGTCCTAACCCGTGCAGGGAACCTCGAACTTGGAGTTCTTCGGATGTCAACACCCGTCTCCGCCATGTTCCTCACAAAGGAGAGTGTTCCTGGAAAGGTATGTGAGTCTTAGTCTTCATGCCTCCTCCTCCTCTTCCTCCCCCCTCTCCATCTCTTCCTACTCCTCCTCCTTCTCTCTTCCTTCTCCTCCTCCTCCACCACCTCCTCCTTCTATCTCTCCCTCACCATCTCTTCCTACTCCTCCTCCTCCTCCCCTTCCATCTCTTCCTTTTCCTCCTACTTCTCTTTTTTCTCCTCCTCTTCCACCACCACCTCCTTTGCCCTCCCCCTCTCTTCTTCCTCCAATTCATCATCAGCCTTTCCTATTCTTTGCTCTCCCTCTCTCCTTCCTTCCATCAATCAATATGTTGCCTTGGTTCTCTTGTGACCTATGGTCCCCAGGAAGCCAGCCATGGCCATCAGTTGATCCCATCAGTTATTTTGTGAAGAGATTTTGTGTTGTCTGGGTAGAGTGAGTGAAGGGTTGTCATGTTACTTGTTCAGTGCCTTCTATGTGGCAGTTGCATCTCGGACATTTAGTGTTTTGTCAGGCCAATTCTGTGTTAGTAATGCTTAATTGTGGAGTAGTTATGTGTTATACACTGATTTTATACTGCTGGTAATGCAGTACAAGTATTACATGATCATGCAAACTAATAGATTTTTTTTAATTAACAGGTTGTTAAGTTCAAGGCTACGGATAAGAAGCCCAGCCAGATTACGTTTAAATGGGCATTGCCACCAAACGAGCAAAATGGAATTCTTGTTGGGTTTACCATCACTTACAGCCTCAAGGTAAGTAAAGAGATACAGAAGGGACAATTGGTAATTATTTGCAAATGTGTCATTTCATTCAAGTTTACAAAGTTTGTCTATGGGAGGGCAGGCGGAGCATCTGGGTGATATCACATCACCTTATCCAGGTTCCAAATCACAGAGCATCTGAGGAGGTCAATGTCATGTCATGTTGACTTGGAGGACCAATCAATCTGTTGCCCGTGTAACCTTGAGGGACTGTTGGGCGGGGCCCAAGATTTCTCTTTATCAACTTGAGCTGTGTTTCTTACACTTTTTTCACACATAGAACTGACAACCAGCAACAACTGCTCTCCTCACCCTACCACTCTGAGCCAGTGACATAGAAACAGTCCCACACTCACACAACACAGACAACAGTCCAAAGTTTCTTCCCAGAGAGATCTGTGGGAGGTTCTTAGGGCCATTGCCTACCAATGTGCAGCTACAGTTTATCCACTTAGTGAAACTTGAGGCAACAATAAATTTATTACATTCCAAGAGCTCTAGAAACTGGAGCATCATCTGTACATGCAGAACCTTCAAAATTAAATTTTCTTTTACCCAATACACTATTTTATTTATAAACCCAAGCCAACCTCAATAAAAAAAGAATAACCTTTGGTCTTTTTCTGTGCAGATGAATAATGCAGTCACTCAGCACCAAGAGTTTGGTCCAGAAGAACTTTATGGCACAATCACTGGGCTCATTCCAGGCAAGACGTACCAGTTCCAGATTCAAGCACGTACCAAGGTCGGTTCAGGCCTCGTGCGGTACTGGGAGGAAACCATGCCAATCTGGCGTAAGTACTCAGACAAGGGACAGAAATTGTGGAATACAATATTCTATTCATTCAAGTGGTATACATAAACTCAAAAAAGGAATATCTTTTATTACATGGATTCTAACTGGTTTCTTTTCTTTTTGTGTTTGTGTGTGTGCTCAACAGCTCCCCCACAGCCTAGCTCCCAGGTGTTCCCCACTGAGGTGTCTCATACAGCATCCACAATCAACATCCGCTATCGAAAGAATTACTTCTCTAATGAAAATGGACCCATTGTTGGTTACGCAATTATCGTAGCTGAAGATGTCACCAAGGATGCCTCAGGGCTTGAACTGCTTGTCTGGCGAGATGTGCAGAAATACTCAGTGTGGCCTCCATACCAAGTAAGTCCACGTATACTCACTGATCCTGTGACAGTAAAGGAAAAATAGCTGTGCTCTCTCTTAGGATAGATTTTAACTATTATACCTTTCAAAACTAGTCTTTACTTCTGCATGCAAAATCCAGCATTAAATCTTGTGGGTAGAATGTGTTTAACCACTTCAGTACGACTCAAATTCTCGCATGCAGCATCAGCTGCCATATGTAATTTGCATCACACTACTTGCATAGTAATATATGAAGTCACTGCTGTATTACTCGTTCTGTTTTACTCTGAGTAATAATACAAAAAAAGTGTTGAAATCAGTTCACAGAATCCAGGGGTAATTCGTGTACCCACTCGCTCCTCATGACCCCTACGTAGGCGTCATCATACGGAAGTGGTTAAGTATTGTTCTAGCAGAGTGGCTGGCAACCTGCAGCTCTTTTGAGCCACTTGTGTGGCTCCAGAAGCATCTTACAAAATAATTATTCCATCAAAACAAAGATGGCATACAGCAAATTTGTAAAACATTCCAGGCAAAATTATATATATATTATTATTCATCATCATTTTGGGAGTATAAATGAATTTTACAATATAAGTATAATTAGAGTTGTTTCATAGTAAGGTATATTCTCCCTTTTTTGTATTATGGCTCTGACAGGACAAAATTGTTATCAAACTTTAAAAGATGGCTCTTCTCACTATAAGGGTTGTCAACCACAGTTCTAGCCCTTACCAGATAGTTTTATTCAGCTTTGACGAGTACTCTCTCCTCATTAAAGAAATAAACCAATCTCAGTCAAACCTTGTAACAGATAGAATAAATCTTAACAATTTTCATATTTCTACCAAGAAAAACTACTCTCATCTCTGGAGATAACTTTTAGCCATGAAAGGGCTAAATCATCAGAGAATAAAATACAGAGCATTTGCATATTACATACTTCATACGCACTGACTGTTATTTTTATTTCAGGTGAATGAGATATATTATCCTTTCAATGAAACTAATGTGGTCGACTTCAATATTGGTGATGGCGACAGTTGTTCCCTGAAGATTGGTTATTGTAACGGACCTCTCAAGCCAGGTGTCACCTACAAAGTCAAAATAAGAGCATTCACAGACAGAAATAAGTTTGCAGATACCTATTACAGCCATCCAATAACCACAGGTATTCTTTAAAGTTTAAATGTACATTAATTTCAAATGTTTCTTGATATGTATGTTTGTATACAGTATATTGTTGGTCTTCCTGCGTATACCATATAATTTGTATATGGCCTTTGTTGTGTGTGTGCATTAGCTACCTCTCTTATGAATGAGAAAAGGTATTTTGGTATATGTGTATACATGTGTGAGGGCATGTGTGTGTGTGTATTTACCTACTTTTATCTTATGGGAGGGGGAGCTACACTCATGATGTCCCACTTCTGTATCTCGCCATATCTAATTTGCTCTTAAATTCTTGTATTGTTTATGCACACACCACTGTTTTGTCATGTGTGTGTGTACAAACATACATCAAAAGGCTTTGTTCCCCTTGTAAGATGGTAATCAAGTCAAAACATACACCCACCATTTACGCATCCTACACTGTACCATCTATAGATTGAGATTTGTTTGAATAACAATATAAAGAAATAAAAGGATTATGAAGAGAGTATTAAGGTAAGGGAGTTAGATTAAAGAGAGCAAATGGAGAAAAATCTATTTGATTACTTAGAGTGAAGTGTTTGAGAAATTTGGTTGGTACTACAAGGATGGATAGAGTGAGAAATGTGAAGATGGGACAGATAACAAGGATAGAGAGCTATCAAATAGGGGAGTTCAAAGAGGACTAAGATGGTATGGGTATATAGATAGAATGAATGAGGAAAGAATAGCAAAAAGTTTGTGGAAAGCAGAAATGGATGGAGTTGATGGATGAACCCCAAAAATGAGGTGAATGGATGGGGTAAAAGGGTATTGATGCCGGGAAGAAAGGGTGCAAAAATTAGATATGAATGGTGAGTGGTTGTAAGTGAACAAGGAATGATGAAGAATGAAGTTATGTTCTTCTTTGCTTCATAAATTTTCTTTTTGAGTGGCTGGGGAGGATGGTCACAATATAATGAAGCAGTGGGAATGAACCAGTCCCTGCTGTGAAAGAGCTATGTCTCACTGCATTGCCTTTGATATGAGCAATGTGTGCATTGCCTCAGCCAGTTCCTTTACAAAGACAATTTAGTATATATGTATATACTTATTTCATTAATGTCTACTTTTTCTGCAGATTTCCAGAGTGGCAATGTTGGTCTAGCAGTAGCCATTCCTGTTCTGCTTGTTGTCTTTGCTGTTGTTATGCTGCTTCTGCTGAGGAGGCGCCGGGTTGGACCCTGCGTCAAAAACCCAGCAGACCATGGTATAGATGATGCCTTGTCTATCCCAGAATCCATGATTAATACCAGGTAATATCATTGTGAGATATTTATTTTGTTTGTTTTCATATATTTATTGATTTTATTTTATCTATTTTTTTTTTTTTTTCCCTCAGAGATACACATCACTTCAAGAGATTTTACACTCTATACTTAATTGATATTACAAGTCATTCTGAAGTAGTAATCTCTTATAGAAATGAAATTTTAATTCCACTAATTGATATTTATTTGGGCTCATCTCCTTCCCTAGTCGACCAGTGAAGATGAGAGACTTTGCTGAGCACTACAGGATGATGTCAGCAGATTCAGACTTCCGATTTTCTGAAGAGTATGAAGAGCTTAAAAATGTTGGAAGAGAGCAGCCATGTATCGCTGCTGACTTACCTGTCAACCGTCCAAAGAACCGATTCACAAATATTTTACCTTATGACCACTCACGTGTCAAGCTACTTCCTACGGATGATGAAGAAGGCTCTGACTATATCAACGCTAACTATGTACCAGTAAGTCCCAGTTCTGACATGGTTTTTGTATACATATATCTGTATATACTGTCAGTACTCACTGAATACTTTTTGGGTATCTCCCCTTGTAAGGGGGAAAAAACCTTTGGTATATGTATGTATGTATATACTCACTGAGCATGACTTTGTCGAGTACAGTACATTAGCACACTTGCATACACTTGCAGGACAATTGCCAGGTACTCTGGGTGAATGTAATCTCTCCCATTTTTACCCATTTGTTCTCTTGTTCACCAAGCACGAAAATTGTTATGCATGACATGCTCAAGAACCAAATTCACATTTGGCAAGAATTGACAGCATACTAAAGCCCCTTTCCCCTTGTCAAGGGGATGGCCAAGTCAAAGCACACATATACATACATACATACACATCCCTTATTCTCCATCCATCCTCTTCTTATGTTTATTCCTCACAGTCATGCCACAGCATTCTTGCTTTCTCTATTGTTATTCTTTTCTTATCCAATCACTATTTCATTATTTTACATATTTTCTGTCATCCTTGTCATCTCTTTTATACCATCCTCACTCTGCCATTCTTGTTGCATTCCCTCTATGTGTCCATTCTGTCTTATGAAGACACAAGTATCTTTTCCTCTAATCAGTTCATAGAACTGATCACAAATATTATCTGAATAGGAGAGGGGATATACTACCAGAACTGCCTCATACACATGCTCAGCATAATTTTTTATTACAGCTTCTTATGTATAATTGTGAGCCAATCTAGTGGCTGTTGCCAGTTCTCTGTGAGCCATGGGTCTTCTATGAGAGAAACCATGGGCAAGAGATTGACTGATTGATATGTATAATATCCCCATGCATTTTCCAGGGATACAACTCTCCACGGGAATTCATTGTCACCCAAGGAGCCTTGCCATCAACCACAGATGACTTCTGGAGAATGTGCTGGGAGAGTAGTTCAAGAGCTATTGTCATGCTAACCAGGTGTATGGAAAAGGTTAGCCCAAACATATTCTGAATTGAATAATTGACTTATTTTATATATGTGTATATATATATATATATATATATAAGTTGAACCAAGGGCATGGTTCATTAAATTCCAAGTTACAAAATCCTCTGTAAGGGGCACCGTCCTAGCCTCTCGATAGGGGGGAGTATGTGGCATTAAACCATATCACCATCATCATATTTAGTCTGAGAAAAATTACAGTACTCTTAACTCTTTCCTTACTAAAGAGGGGCCAAAGAAATTATTAAGATAGCCTTGCAAATCAGAGTAAAAAGAAAAGTATCTGTAGATATGGAAGAAGCTTGTATATTGAAGTGGAAGTCTTGAAATTATTTTCAACTTTCAGGGTCGTGAGAAGTGTAACCATTACTGGCCATATGACACTCAGCCAGTGTATTATGGTGACATACAAGTGACCATCCTCAACGAAAGCAGATTTCCTGACTGGAACATATCTGAATTCAGAATGTGCAAGGTAGGCTTCTTTATTACATACATGTTTACATACTGGCATGGATGTTCCAGATTTTACTATTATTACTCCATACTAACACATTTTTGTTTCTCGCTTCACTGCGTTTATGAATACTACAATTTCATTGTTGAATAAAGTGCTAGAGAATAAGTGGTATAGATATTTGAAAAACTAAAACAAGAGGTAAAGAAAAATTTTGTTTACCCATAGGGAGGACTTTATCGCTCGATATTGCACTTCCACTTCACCACGTGGCCAGACTTTGGAGTTCCTGATCCCCCACAGACTTTAGTGAGGTTTGTGCGGGCCTTCCGAGAAAGGGTCATTCCTGACCAGAAACCTATTGTAGTTCATTGCAGGTGAGTATTTCCTTTGTTTTACTGACTCTCACAATATACAACAACAGCACAGTGCATGCCCAACCCCTGATATCCATTCCTCTGAATCCGCTCTCTCCCCAAAGAGGATAGAGTCTACCTGGCCAAGCTGAGGTGCAGCCACCATCCCACCCTTCTAAATTACCAAAGGTGGCTGGATGACTGCATCGCAGATAACTATCCATGATATAACACTTTACCCCATATTAAACAACACATTATGGGAAACTACATTGTATATGTATGTACATTGTGTATGTATGGTATATGTATGCATTGTACACAATTAGGCATGCCAACAACATATATACTCTGGAAGGGATTTGTGGGAAAATCCCATTCCAGCCATGGCAGTCCTCAGGGAGACTGAACTGTCTGGCCAGACAGTCTAGGGAACAACAACATAAACAAATCCCTTAGGAGTATATATGTTGTTGGCAACACAACATACACTCTATAAAGGAATTGTGGGAAAACCCAGTTTCGGCTGTGGCATTCCTTGGGGAGACAGGACTGCTCGGACAGACAGTCTAGGGAACGACAACAACATAAACATTGTCCACCTGGATAGAAGCACTGGTAAACTACAACCCATAACAACAACAATTATTTTCATATGTTCAAAATTCAAACAGATGATTCAAAACCCATCATCCTTTCTTTCCAGTGCTGGAGTCGGTAGATCAGGAACCTTTATAGCGCTGGATAGGATTCTCCATAGCATACGCACAATTGACCAGGTTGATATCTATGGAATTGTATATGAAATGAGAAAAGAGAGAGTATGGATGGTACAAACAGAACAGCAGTACATATGTATCCACCAGTGCCTTCTAGCTGTACTAGAAGGCAGAGAAAACGACCATCAGTCATCTCAGATACACGACAATCAGGGATTCGAAGGTATGTAGAAATGAGTGTCATTAAATTCTTTCTTTTGTGATGAACAAAATTCATGTTTCTTCTTTATTATCAGTTTTTAAGATAGATGTGGGTGGGTGGGGGATGGGGGGTTGAGGGAGTATGTGTGAGAAATAAATTGATGGAGCCTAAAGGGATTTCTCCCTGTCTTCTTCTTTTCTGCATGAGGGGATGAAGAGAGGGGTCACTGATTTAATGAAGTGGCCTTGCTGTGGATGTGCTGTGTCTTGCGACACTGCTTCTGACCCAGGGCAGTGGGCAAGAGTGCGGGGATGACCCATCATCCAGGAGGTGCCAAGATAAGAGGGAGGGAAGAGGGTGGATGGGAGTGGAGCATGTTGGGGATGGAATGGGTGGGAGTGTTTTTTGATGACCTCCCTTATAAGGGGGAAAAAGCCTTTGGTATATGTATGTATGTAAGATAGATGTACTTGCATATACAGGAGAACAAGTAATACATACATACGTACATATACCAAAGGTTTTTACCCCCTTATAAGGGAGGTAGCCAAAAACAAAGGCATAAAAACCACTCCCACCCATTTCATCCCTATCACACTCCACTCCCCTCCAACCTCTTCCCTCCCTCTTATCTTGGCACTTCCTGGATGACGGGTCATCCCTGCATTTTGTCCACTACCCTGGGTCAGAAGCAGTGTCGCAAGACACAGCACATCCACAGCAAGGCCACTTCATTAAATCGGCAACCCCCCTCTCCATCCCCTCATGCAGAAAAGGAGAAGACGGGGAGAAATCCCTTCATGCTGCATCAAATTTTTCTCATACATACTCCTATTATGCCTTTTCCTTTTTAGCTACCTCCCTTGTAAGGGGGAAAAAGCCTTGGTATATGTATGTATGTATGTACTCCTTCTATCTATATACCAAGGGTTTCCTCCCCCTTATAAGGGAGGTAGCCAAAAATCAAGGCTCACACCCACTCTCACCCATTCCATTGCCATTCCACCACCCTTGTTTCCCTCTTTATCTTGCCTCCTTGTGGATGAAGAGTCATCCCTGTCTCCTGATAAGAAATAAATAACTAAATGAAATAATGAATAGATAGCACCCTTGGTTCTGATTATTTCTGCACTGCTCAGTGATAGGTGACACAGTTACATGATGAAATTAGTAATCTCTCTCTCTCTTTCTTTTTCATGCAACATTCTTTAGGAAGTGTGTAATTACTCAAAAAAAAAATCTTGATTGCTTTCAACTTCTACTGTATCTTATTTCTGTTACTCTATAAAAAATCCTCTCCTTTACTATTCTTATCCCTTGCCTTTTTATTCTGTTTTTATTTATTTATTTATTTTTTTATTATCTAATTATTCTACAATTGACCGTGTTATGGTGCAAAGTTTCCTATTGACATATTTTGCCATTTCAGTTCATTGAGGTTGCATAGATATGTATTGAGATGGTTGTGAGGAGAGGGAAGAAGGAAGAGAGAGGATGGTATATGAAAAATAGAAATCTAAAGACATTTTTTATCATAAGCTCATGTAAGCTTAGTCAGTCAGTCAGTCCATTCTCTCTCTTGTCGGAAACCCACATCTCCCAAGTAACCAACAGTGGCCACCTGATTGTTCCATAAGTAACTCATGGAAGAGACGTTGTGTTATTGTCTGGGTAAAGCTAGAGTAGGATGTGTCCTGTGTCTTCTGTGTGGTGATTGCATATGGGGTATTTTGATTCTGTAGTCAGGCTTTTTCTCAAAACCATTTGGTATCCACACCTCCAGACTGACCCCAAGATCTCTGTCTCTCTATATATACTTCAACTGTATTTCCTCTACCTATTGAGATAAAGACCTGAGAACTGGCATCTGCTCTGCTCCTTCTACTATTGTAAACTAGTGACATAGAAACAGTCACTGATACAGTACAGACACAGTAACATTTCTTCCCAGAGAGATCTATGGGAGGTCCTGGGGATCACTGCCGCTCACTGTGGGTTCCCATTCAGTGAAATTGTACACAACAGTTATTATTATTACTATTATTTTATTTATTTATTTATTTATTTTTTAATGATATGAAATAATAGTAATAATGATAACTGTTGGTATGTATTATTCTATTTTTTTTTTTTTCTATTTATAGATAAATAAATTTTGTTTTATTTTACTGTCCTTTATTTCATTTTATTTTATTTTGTTGTTGTCATTATTTTTTTCTTCCTTCAACCTGAAGGACAGTCCTTGGCCAGAACAAGATAGTTTGGTAGACCCCACCCAGGCCAAGCTGACACCTTTCTTCTCCACAAGAGAATCATGTGGTACTTAAGTGTAGCACTTAACCATGGGGTCAATATTTATTCATTTATTAGTTGTTTTATAACTTGAACATCTATGAACATGAGCACCAGGAAGGTTTTATGATCATTTTTCTTGTGTGAAAGTTGGCACAAAACTAGGAAAATGTTTCTCTCAGGTCAAAATGGGTCAGTGTGCAATAACCTGGCACTCTTCAAGAACGAGTACAAACGCTAGAGGTTCGTCCAGCCTCATCTTGGTACTCAGCAAAGGCAGCCCTACATGGAGCAGGGGCACTCTGTGCCCACGGTAGGGCGGACTGACGTTTCCGCTTATTTTGATGCATAACTGACGCGTTTAACTGCATAAGTTTGCCAAGTCCTTTGCATCCCTCTCTTTGATTTCTTTTGCGTGCTGCACCATAGCTAAGTAATTCGCATGGAAAATGTTGCCATTTAGTTTTGTAGAGTGGTCACAGTTTTACTGGTAGTGCATGTCTGACCGTCACCCTACTAAGTGCCACTACAATTGACCCTAGTGCAGGTATTAAACGGTCGCGTGGTCAAGTGACACAAGACCGAGCCAGACTGGACAGGCATTGGCTTGGTAGGTTAGGCACGAAATGAATAATGTTTGATGATTAATGATCTGAGATTCTACTCTGGATGTGAATAAACCATTACCTTGGTTCTTTGTTTATGTGTTTACAAAATGGTGGAGTATTTCATGTATATTTCTTTCTTTATTACAGATGACGAGGGCATCGTAGAATCTGGCATGTGTGAGGACTCATATCGCCTACAGACGATACGTGGCTTTGATGAGGAAATGGTCCACCCACACCGTGTCCCTTCACAGAACTGTTTGATGTAGTACAGTGCACCTGAATAGCTCAGGGTTCAGTCAGTAGTGTAGCCTGTGGTACAAAGAAGTGCTGTAGCTCATGCCTTATTATCCGAGGCGGCAGGTCGTCAATATCAAAAGAACTATATAGCCATGACTTATGCTGTAGGTGGAAGCTATGGACCACAAAGATACTGAGCATAGTTACTGTTTCTGGTGTTGAATAAACCAACCACCATACTGCAGTGCCATGGCCAAACCTATTAGAACTCCTTATCTATTTCTGTGTGATATGGAGTGAATTCAGAGATCTGATACCATGTAGACATTTACGTTATGCTAGGTACTGTACCACATAAGTATGTGGTATTTGTGATGTTTATGAATTTGTAATTATTTATGAAATTTACCTGGGTATGACTGTGCATCAAGTATGATGATACCACATAATGCTGGGCCATACTATGTGCCATGAGGGAAGGCGGGCCATTCCTCATGGCAACTTCATCACATAATTTTACTGTAATTGAGTGTCACTGTGGACCCATGCATTAGTGAATCTAGCTGCACTGTACATGTTAAAAATTCAACAGTTAGATTTCTCATAGCCATGACAACAGGTGTAAACAACGCTCAGTAAGTCAAGAATATGGAGAATTGCTGCAGAAATAGAAGCATCCTTAGATCCTGTTTGGCTATACAAACTTTTTACAGGTCACAGCATCATACAAACAGTTGCACAAGTCATTAAGTCATTTTATCAATTGCAGGACTCACACTTGTGCAAACAGTTGGGTTCAAGGATATGTTGAGCTCAGAAGTGGCTTCAACACCACATTACTCTGTCAGGTTTTGACTGTCGACATTCTGTATGTGTGTTTGTGCACATGCAGATGTGTCAAACTATATGAACAGTATAAATGTGCTTTATTTGTTGCCTGTGTACATTAATTATTTTATACTTTCTGTGATGATTGTACTGAATGAGTATTCCTGTTTTCTTCCATATGATGTCTGTATATTTTCTACTCAGTACGGCCATTAGTATTCTCAGTCAAATGCCTATTTTTATACATTGACTTAGTTTTCCTCTCAACGTCCAACTGTTCTCGAGGCCACTCCTTATCGTCTTTCTTTGATTAGTAATGATGAAGGAGGAGATCACTTTGAAGTGCCTCAGTTCTGATCATGTGGGGTAAACCCAAATTGCGATTGCTGCCACAGCATAATCATTCCAAGCTCAGGGCATCACTTTGCTACCAGGAGTACCTCCTTCCAGGGAGGGGGACCAGCAAAGTGAAGCTCAACAATAGTTCCTTGAAGTACTTATCTCCAAGTTCTCTGCTCGTCAGCAGGGATGATGATGATAGGTAGCCTCAGGCAAGTCATGCCAGAGGCTAGGAACATGAAGAAGGGACCACATTATGGCAGGTTTCATCGTTTTAACAACCTCATTTACACTTTTTCACATAACATTAATATTATATTTTATCAAAACCTATCTCAAGTTAAATGTAAATAAGATCCATGATTTTGGTAGTGTGACTTCATGTAAATAGATGTCATGCTATTTTTTATTGAAAGAGGTATATTCAGAAGAGATGGTTGTTATTAACTTTAGTTTAGCTTATTTCTAACTATGTGTCTGTAAAATAAACATTGAAAATATTTTACGGAGATGTATTCATTTATTCTCTACCTTTTGTCCATTGTTGTAACAGAATTATCTAAGTCGTTCTTTTTGGTGAGCTGTATGGAATTCTGTAACTAACTGGAAAAACACAGCCTCTTGATGGTTGGTAACAGTCCTCATGCCTTCTCATAGATCTCACAAGAAAATACTTGATTGTTGTTTGTGTTGTATTAGTTTGGGATTGTTTCTATATCAAAGATTTATAGTATTAGGAGGAGGAGAAGAGTCACTGGCTGACAGCTCTTCTTGTGTGAAAAGGTGGAGGGAAGCTATTATACATAAATACATACTAATTCTTTTAGGAATGTCCCCTGTGGGGCTACAAGGAGAAGGATGCCTAGTCCCAATCCCCGTCCCTTTCTTCTCGCCTCTTACGATCCAAGTGGTATTACTTGGTGGCAGTATTCAGAGAAATTATACAGGATAGTAACAAGGGGTTGGGGGACAGCATAACGGAGGGACAGTCGTAGTATAAAAGTGTCATCATTTCTCTATGGACAGAGTTTTCCTCTATCACAGCCAAAATGATGTGTGGCTCTGGTCCGTAGGGGCGCCCCATATATACCCTAAAGTATCAACTGCATGCTACTTTGCCACAATAACATGCAGCCAATAGCCCAGACGGGAATGTATGCTAAGAGGAGACTATATAAAGGAGTGATTGTGCCAACAGCACTGTATGGGGCAGAAACGTGGAACATAAGAGAGGAAGAGAGGGGTTTGAATGTGTTTGAGATGAGGTGTCTGAGAAGTATGATGGGGGTTAATAGCCTGGATAGAGTGAGAAATGAGGAGGTGAGGAGGAGAACGGGTGGAAAGGGAGCTGGGAGATAGGGTTAATGAAAGAGTATTAGGATGGTTTGGACACATGGAAGAATGAGTGAAGACAGACTAGTAAAAGAGGTATGGAAGGTAGATGTGGAGGGAGTGAACAGGAAGGGACGTCCTAGGATGAGGTGGATGGATGGGGTGAAGGGGGCTTTGGGGAAGAGGGGAATGTTTGTTGAGAAAGGACGGGAGAGGACAGAAGACAGGTGGATGGAGAATGGTTGTATATGGATGATGTTGTGATGCATGAGGTGGAATGGGTGGGGGGATGGGGGGGTGAGGTAGTATGTGTGAGCAAATTTTGACGCAGCCCGAAGGGATTTCTCCCCGTCTTCTCCTTTATGCATGGGGGGTCGCCAATTTAATGAAGCGGCCTTACTGTGGATGTGCTGTGTCTTACAACACTGCTTCTGACCCAGGGCAGTGGACAAGGTGCAGGGATGACCCGTCATCCAGGAGGTGCTAAGATGAGAGGGAGGGTGGAGGGGTGTGGAGTGTATTCAGGGATGGAATGAGTGGGAATGATTTTATGCCTTTTCCTTTTTGGCTACCTCCCTTGTAAGGGGGAAAAAGCCTTGGTATATGTATGTACATACTAATGGACCTTTTCCCCCTTAGAAGAGGATGGCCAGATCAGAGCATACATCCTATCCCACATGTGTCCCATACCCATCAAAACTCATCCATTACCACTTCCATCTTAGCACCATCTAGATGAAAGGTCATCTCTATCCCCTGTCATAATACTTGAGTCAAAGGCAATGCAGCTAGACACAGTACCTTTACAGCTAGGCCCAACACCTAGAGCTAGTTTACCCCAATGGCTTCAGCATATGGTAAACTCCACCATCCTCTTCATCCAAACAAAAAGATATGCAAATCAGTCATGTTATTCCTTCATCACTTCATAATATCTCTCCAATCACTTCTATCTTTTGCACTCACTCTCCCTTGCTCAACAGACATTCCTCTTGCATCCAATGCTCCCCTTGGTCTTCCTTTCAAGTTTACTCCATTCACTTCTGCTTTCCACATTTTTTATGTCTTTCTTCACTCATTCTTTTCATAAACCCAAACTACCTCCGCACTCTTATATCTACCTTATCTTACAACTCAAATATACCATAGATAAAGTTGATAAAGAGATATTGGGCTAGGTCTGGAGAGAGAGTGTCAGCCCCCTGAGTCTGCATTTTTAGATGGAAGTCAGGGTATCATTGGACTCTGAAGACAGGCACCAAGGAGATGATTCTTTCTGATGTCCATCTTACAGGACCTGTTATTGGTCTCAGATGAATGAGAGAAATTGTGAAAAGGTGAAGCTATGACAGGGCCTAAATGGGTGTTTTTATCTGCTCTATAGATGTGTGGATGGGGAAGGGATAACTATATGGTAAAGTTCGTCAGTCTATTCTATCTGTTGCCCCAGATCTCTCTTGCAGGAGAGACCCACAGACCCCAGGAAAGGGGTGACAACAAATGACCAATTTACCCCTATAAGTCATTCGGTAAAGAGTAATAAGACAGAAATATGAGGGATATTTATCAAAAACATGCGTTTTGGGCTTTCATGAAATTGGAAAGAATATATGGTAACGGTGTTAGAGAAACTTTGTAGAATATGTTACAAATATATGGAAGAGTGGTACGTGTTTAAAGCAATCAAAATTTTTTGCATAAGAAGAGCTTGTGGTAAGGTTAGGAATGGAGATAATGTGCAGTTTGAGGTGTGTGATGTGGCTGTTCAAGGTAAGTGTGAGTAGGGTAGTAAGAGAGGTTAGTGTGAAAGTGCTGGGCAGAGATTAGATTAAAGTTGGTGAGTGAAAGTGGAAGGACATAGGAAGTGAACCAGTTAGGGCCAGATTCATCAGTAGGCATAGTTGGCCAGTGTCCTAATGCCCATTGCAACTAATTTATAATGGAAGAATGGTAAAAAAATAATTAAATTAGACATTGTATTAAAGTGCAATGAGCATTTTTTCAGCCAAAAGTAAACATGCTCTATTAGAAAAATATATATATATATGATACTGAAACATGCCATATTTCTATAAATTTGGGGACCCATTGATGAGTTTGGACTAGGGCCCACAAATCAGTAAATCCAGCCCAGGAATCTGTTGATGTTTGCAAGTAACATTTTGCATATGGCTGGTTCTAAGAAGGGTCTAAAGCAGTTGGTGACTGAATTTGAAAAACCAACAGTTCTGTACGGATGTGAGACATGGACACTGATAAAAGAAAGGGAAAAGAGACTGGAAGTTTTTTAAAACAATATCCCGAGAAGAATCCTCAGCCCAGTATATGATGAGGAAGAAGGGAAATGGAGACAAAGACATAACAGGGAAATTAGAGATCAGACCAGACAACTGTACATTCAGGATGAAGTATGGGGAAGAAGAGCAAGGTGGGCTGGATACTGCATCTGAATGGAGGCAGACAGACTACCAAGGAAGGTGATGGAAGGAGGAGTAGAGGGCAGATGACCATTAGGGAGACCCAGGTATAGATGGATGGATGGAATAAAGGACATGGAGAGGGTGGCACCAAGAGAGGACTGGAAAGAATTGGCAGAGGATAGAACCATCTGGAGAGGCATAGTGAAAGCGGTGAATGACCGTCAAGCCTGACAACCATCAGAGTAAGTATGTGAGAGAGGAGGGTTACTTGTGAATATAAGTAAAAGTAGGAGTGATGAGATGTACAAAGTGATGATGGTGGCAGGAAGAATGTGAGTATGAAGAGTGAAAGACTTCAGGACTTGGAAAGTTTTAAAGCAATTGGGGGTCACATGGTGAATGGAAAAGTAGGTGTGGATGTGAAATATGGATTAAGAAAATAAATGTTTGGATGGACTGAGGGGTATTATGAGAGATAGATATTTGAAAATAAATGAAAAGAGAAGATTCAGTGAAGGGGTTATTGTACCCATGGTATTGTATGGAACAGAAAATTGGAATATAAAGGAGGCAAAAAGTAAGAAATATTTTTTTGAGCTGAAATGTTTGAGAAATATGATAGCTGTCACAAGACTGGGTAGAATGAGGAATGTGGAGGTGAGGTGGAGAGTAAGAATGGAAAGAGAACTGTCAAATAAGGTAGATCAGAGCAAGCTGAGGTACTTTGGGCATGTGGAGAAAATTAATGAGAAAAGACACAAAAAGCATGGAAAGTGGGAGTGGATACATAAGAACATAAGAATGAAGGAGACTGCAAGAGACCATGAGGCCTACACTAGACAGTTCCATGTCCATTACCACCTGTCATCCCCATCCATAAAGTTCACTGCTTCTAAGCACACTAACAAACTACACATTGCACTACAGAACAGATTTACAGACCTATTACAAGCACCCCTAGAGGCCCGTGACGCTATCCTACAAGACATGTACTGGCTACAGAGGAGCCTGAGGAAGTCCCTCTACATCGATTCACATCGTGAGGAGGAGCAACTGATGGCTTCGCTCTCTGGCGCCTGTGCGACCGACCCTTCCAAGTTCTGGAGGGTCATCAAACAACAGCTGGAGGAGTGCTCTGTGCCTCCAACTAAGGTCACCAACCATCTAAACCACTCTGCACACTCCCCCCAACACCAAGCTGACCTTCTGGCATCAGCATGGAGTGAGGTCTTTAAGCCCCATCCTGTACAAGGACCACATTGCTTTAGCACCTTGCACATTGTTAATTATTTCATGAATAGCTGTAGTGACCTCATTCCCAACTAGACTGTTGATCTCTCTCAGTTAGATGAACATGATCCTCTAATCTGCCCCATCGTTTTGGAGGAGGTAAAGGGGGTTGTCTCGGCTTTAAAATTCAAATCCTCTGGCCCTTCAGGCATCGATGCACACCTACTCAAACGTATGCCAGACAACATAATCTCACACATGACGACACTATATAATAGCTCACTAACTTCTGGGTACTTCCCACAACTTTTCAAGGCCTTCCATACCATTCTCATTCCCAAACCCCAGAAACCCGTCTCCGCCCCCCTTTCATACCGGCCGATCTCCCTTCTGGAGTACTTTGGTAAGGTGTTTGAGCACGCCGGACCGGGTACCTGGAGACGGAGAATGTGCTGAGGGACTGCTAGTTCCATGGTCACTCAATGGGTTCAAAGACCGCCAGACGGTCGCCCTGATAAGGCCATTTTGGTTTGTAAGGATGTGGAGAAGGTATTCGATACTGTCTGGCGTGAAGGCCTTAAGTACAAATTGTACCGTTCACAAGGTTGCTTTGCAACTACCTGGACGACAGGACAATAAGAATAAAGTGGCGGGGCTGTCTGTCCTAACCTTTTGTGCCGAAGGCTGCAGTACCGCAAGGGTCAGTCCTTGCCCCCACTCTGTACAATCTATATAAGAATGACTTGCTAGAGCCGGCTTATCC
Source organism: Oratosquilla oratoria (assembly GCF_046742065.1). Taxonomy (NCBI): domain Eukaryota; kingdom Metazoa; phylum Arthropoda; class Malacostraca; order Stomatopoda; family Squillidae; genus Oratosquilla; species Oratosquilla oratoria. Next base: position 16,631,808 of record NC_134799.1, read on the forward strand.
ACGCAACCGAGCTCTTACTCTTTCGTATGCGGACGACACTAATCACATTAGCAGACACAAAACGCTGCAGGGAGCGTTACACGTAATGCAAAACATCCTAGACGGGGCCCACGCGTGGGAGTAACAATGGCGCATTAAGACCAGCGCGTCGAAATGCAAAGCTGTATACTTCTGCTGCAAGCGAACGAACAGAACAATCACGAACACTCCTCTTAAAATAAATAACACAAACGTCCCAGTAAGAGACCATGCCTGTGTGCTGGGTAGCACACTGGATAGTGGCCTTACCTGGACCCCACACTTCCGCAGATAGGGAGCGAAGGCTAAGGCTGTGCTGGGAAGGCTAGAACGCTACAAAACTGCAACCTTGTGCACCAAACGTCGATTGTACCTAGCCCTTGTCAGACCGATTCTGTGCCAGTTCCCGGGACTAAGCCAGCTGATATGTCCCAATAACAAATACGACCATCAGAGGGTTCAGAATGTCGCTGTCAAGCTCATCACGGGTTCACGTTAGAGTGACTTCAGAACCGGTGAGTCCCTACACCGAGTTTCCAATAGCCGTCCACTCGACAAACACAAACTTTACATGAGACACCTAGAAAAACTACACGACAGACACAAACACCTAATACAGCACATCACACCAAGATCGCACCGTACAGACTATTTGTCAGCTGCGCCTCTCCCACGTGCGGTGTAGCCTACACGAAATCGTGTATAGCCGCGCATATCAATAATATATCCCTTCACCAGCTTTGACTCGTAATACTAACAATAATAATTAATCATAACAATAGTAATGATGATGGTGATAATGATAATAATGATAGTAATAATGATATAATAATAATAATAATAATAATAATAATAATAAGAAGAAGAAGAAGAAGAAGAAGAAGAAGAAGAAGAATAGTAATAATAATAATAATAATAATAATAATAATAATAATAATAATAATAATAATAATAATAATAATAATAATAATAATAATAATAATAATGGTAACAATAATGATAATAAGAATAATAATTATAATAATTATAATAATAATAATAATAATAATAATTACAAACAAAGGATTACAAAGGCGGAGCATGCCGACAGGAGACCTTTTGGTCCATATCTAGGTCGGATGCGAAAAAAAATCATAATGATAATAAAATAATAAATAAAAACTATAATAATGTAAATAACAAATAAAATACATGAATAAATGCATAGGTATAGTTAAATAATAAACAAACAGGTAAATAGTAAATAATAATAAATTGACATATAACTAATAATAAATGAAAATCAGACAGACAAACGATAACAAAACAAAAACAAATAATGTAAAATAAATTATAATCATTACAGCATCTTCCTTAGGTGTTTATCTAATAATAATAATAATAATAATAATAATAATAATAATAATAATAATAATAATAATAATAATAATAATAATAATAATAATAATAATAATAATAATAATAATAATAATGTATATCGCCCACTCATTGTCAAGCTGTAAGTACTCACGCTTGGAGGCAGCAACCCTTTATGCGTAGAACACACCCAAGCCTATCGCAAACAAAAATAATACAACTAGGCCTACATGCGCAAACATCAACATAATTTTTTTTCGTCTACTGAGATTATTTTCATTTCTAACTTTCTCTCCTATTACATCTTCTCATTTCAGTTTACCTACCACTAAAATAATTTCCAATTTCTCTGTCTTTCCCTATGACTAAACCTCCTACTCATTTTGTAACTTTGTTGGATGAAGATAAGAAGAATAGATATCCCTACGTAACCTCACGGTTACACGTATTAATCCCAGCCTCTAACCCCAAATCGCCCACTCCTCCAACGCCACGGCACCATAAAATAAATATCCCTAATCGCCTGGTTGCAGAAGCCCTCTTTTATATACAACTATCTTTTCATTTTCATACAGACATTTCTTCCCCTCCTGCAACTATCGATCCCGCGCGAGCGGGTGGTCTGTCCTATACTCGTTGCATTGAGAAATGGCCGTTAGGGAGGAGCACTGGGAGTCCCCCTGTGTGCCACATATAAATATTTTATAATCTTATTTTATTTTATAATTTTATTTTATATTTTTATAATGTTGCCACATATAATTATATTATAATTTTTGTCACACACCACCACTGATGTAAAAATCAAAGCAATGTTTTCTATACATAGGTTTCGTTTCCTCGAGTCATAGACATAGCATATGAGCAAGAGAGAGCGACGGTGCCGCTACATCTATTCTCTGGCCCCGCCCCCCTCACACTGCATTCAGTGTGAGCCGTGCGGGCCGTGTTATCTGTGGAGATGTGGCATCACCGGGAAATCTCCTAACCCCGCCTTAGCGGTCACTTCTTGTTGCGCTGACTAGAGCTAGTCCACAGTTGACTCCCGTGCACGACAACTCCAAGCAGCAGTTCTCTCCAGCAAGTCGCCTCGGACGCAGTCCTCTCCAGCAAGTCTCCTCGGACGCAGCCCTCTCCAGCAAGTAACGTCTCCAAGCTTCAAACGCCCCTTAGCACCAGCCCACGACACTTGAAGAGGCCCTCACTCCGGACCTTCCCTCTACGAGCCCTCGTTTGTGACCTCCGAGCCTAACATTCATTAAATCTTGTGTACCTTAGTGTTATTGTGAGTTTCATTTCCCTGGCTTGTCCGAACCAAACCACAACAACGGTACTGTCCAGACTTTCCGCTACACATGAGTAATATATAGGGAAACTGTTATGTTTTATTCTCTTAATCGATCTTATTCATCTATCTAGATGTAATTGTTTATTAATTTAATTATTTATTCGTTCATTTATCTACTTATTTGTGTCCGAGTGCGTGCCAATGAGATATATATAAAATATCCGTTTGGCAGTGTATGTGTGTATATTTACTAAAAGTTCTGTTATACGAATATACCCAGCGTTTTGTCAAAAAAGCCTTCCTGGCGTAAAAAGGGAGACTAGAAAGACCTTAGTAACTATCGACCGATTAGCTTGTTACCATATACATATATATATAAATATATATATATATATATATATATATATATATATATATATATATATATATGAGTGGAAGGGTGGTGAGTTAAACACAAAGAACAGTTGGAGTTTTATTCACTGACGTTTCGTCCTTACCAGGACATTCTCAAAGTACATACAGTTTCAGAAAATTAACAGCTTATATAATCCATCCTTGCCGTGTTCCCCTCCTTCTATACTCTCATCCGTCCTCTACCCGACTCCGACTATGTCACTTCTCCCTCCGTTCTCAATTGTCCTTTTTACCTCCTTGACAATCAGAGTACTTACCGCTCCTGCTAATTTTATAAACCCTTCCCTATGGTTGATGCAGGGGTGGGAAGTAATGTAGGCTGCCTCCACGTCAGTGAATAAAACTCCAACTGTTCTGTGTTTAGCTCACCACCCTTCCACTCATTTGTCTTACACACTTCAATATATATACATATATAAATATATATATACATATATAAATATATATATACATATATAAATATATATATATATAAATATATATATATATAAAGTATTCTCCAGGATCCTTACAGACAAAGTAAAGTTTTAGATGGAAATCAACCAAGAGAACAGGCAGACTTTAGAAGCGGATACTCGACTATAGACCATTTATAGACGATGAATCAACTTTTGTAGATTACAAGAAGGCCTTTGACTCTGTAGAACAAATAACGATACTAAACTCGCTATGCAAGCAAGGTGCAAACGAATACATCGCAAGGATTTTAGAAAACATATGCAAAAAGCACCGCTGTAATTCGTCTACACACAGAAAATATAAAGATCGAGAAAGAAGTACGGCAAGACAATACAGTTTCACTCAAATTATTTACTGGTTGCTTAGAAGATATTTTCAGGAGGTTGAGTTGAGAAGAGAAAGGTTTGAAGATTAGTAGCGAATATTTTAATAACCCAAGATTTGCGGATGACATTATTCTTATTTCAGGAGCAGAAGACTTGCAAAAGACGCTGAGTGATCTCAAAGTAGGTTTGAACATGAATTAGAGTAAAACCAAAGTAATATTTAACACGAAAGTTGAAAGTAAAAAGATTATAATCGATGGTGACAGTCTTAAAATTAAAGAGTATAATTATCTAGGCCAGATAGTGAAAATGACCAAAGATCATGATAATGAAATAAAAAGACGTATTACAATTGGTTGGAAAGTGTTTGGTAAGTATAAGAAGGTCATGAGAGGATCTCTACCCTTATGTCTGAAATGCATGCGACTTGGAAACTGACAAAGGCAATGGAAATAAAGCTAAGGACTGCACAGAGGAGAACGGAGAGACCAAAAGTGGGAATAGCACTGAGACACCGAAAAAGAGCAAGTTAGGTGGAAGAGCAGACTGGAGTGAACGATAATGTGGAAGCGCTAAAAGAGAAGTGGAGTTGGGCAGGTAAGTTGGCGCGAACGAATGATGAGCGATGGAGCAAGTGTGTAGTGGACGCCGCGAGATGGTAAGCGTGCATGAGGAAGATCAGACAGATGTGATAGAGAAGTTTGCAGGAGTGACATGGCATATGTTGGTGCAGTCGTGCGAGTCATGGAATGGGATGAAAGAGGCCTTTGTTCAGCAGTGGACTCAAAATGGCTGATTGATTGATTGATTCGCTTGTTTAGTGGGGCTGTCTTGCAGCTTGTTGATTCGCTTCGGCCCCTTTTTGCCTTGCAGTGCTCTCTTAAGCTGCACGTGGATATTGAGCTTGGACACGATGAGGCGGTGGTCTGTCCAACATTCTACTCCGCACGTAGCCCTGGTGATCCTCACGTCCCGCCTGTCCCTCTTGCTGACGATGACATAGTCTATCAGGTGCCAATACTTTGAGCGGGGATGCATCCAGGATGCCTTGTACCGGGTGGGGAGGCGAAAGACGGTGTTGGTGATCAGAAGGTCATACTTGACACAAGTCTGGAGGAGCAGGAGGCCGTTGCTGTTACACTTGCATGTCCCATGCTTGCCCAGCACACCTTCCCAGGAGTCGCTGTCACATCCAACTTTTGCGTTAAAGTCACCAAGGATGATGAGCTTGTCAGCAGCTGGAACAGCGGAGATGAGGACATCGAGGTCTTCATAGAACCTGTCTTTGATCTCGTCTGGGTTGGTCATGGTGGGTGCATAGGCGCTAATGATGGTGACGAACTTCTTTTCATAGAAGAAGGGGGGTCTCATCGTCGCGAGGCGGTCGTTCAACTCTTTCGTGGGTGAGGCTAGCTTGCTCACGAGAGATGTTCTGATGGCCAAGCCGACTCCTGCTTCGCGTCTCTCCTCGGGCGCTCGTCCGTTCCAGAAAGAGTAGTCTGAACTTCCCTCGGTTAGTTCTCCCTCGCCTGCTAGTCTGGCCTCACCGAGGGCGGCAACGTCGGTCTTGTATCTGTAGAGTTCAGCGGCGATAATAGCAGTGCGTCTTCGAGGTCTCTCAGAGTTGTTCCGGTCAAATAGCATGCGAACGTTCCACACGGCTGTTTTCAAGGGTATGATCTTTGTCTTCTTCATTTTTAACCTCATTGAAAGGGCCCCCGCCGACCACGGTAAGCCAACCAGGGAGGTGAGGAGCAGGCAATGTTTAGGGCACCTTTTCTAGCCCCTTCTTCATGCCAGGGAGGTGAGCAGTGGTGTCCTGGAGAGGGCTGCTCAGACGGCTGCCGGACTCCACTTCTGCTCCAATCAGTGAAGAACGACCCAATGGCCTGAGTCGCCTGTATGCAGGTCCGCGGCTACGACTGCCAGTGTAGCCTGTCACTTCGTCGCTCGTCTGTCGCCACAGGACTTTGGGAGGATGAAGATGAAGAATGGAAGATGGAAAATGAGCGTGATCGATGGGAGATGACTTGCGCTTGACTTTGTTTAAAGTGAAGTAGGTTTGCGCAGAGCCAACCTCGCTCTCTCGTCCCAACGAGCCTGACAACCCAGTGGCAAGACAAGGTCGAGAGAAACGTCTGGAGACCCGCCGGGCTGCAGAAGCTGACCGAAAGGTGAAGAGTGCGCCATCCAACTGCCTTTGGGGCCCAACTCCTGATTTTCTCTCAGGGTTTACTCCCTTGGCCTTTGACCAACCAGGGCCGACCTGCAACGCAGTAGGAGACTCATGGGGGGCGGGGACGTCTGTATCCCGAACAGGCGCTAGGCACCTGCCACTGCTAATATATATATAATATATATTATATATATATATATACATATATATATTGTAAAAGAAGGGAGAAGGTTCTCGGTAATACACGATGAGTTAAAAACGACAGCATTGTTGTAGTTATTAATTTTTTTCGTCGTATTCTCGATTTTCCTGATTAGAGATTTGGCATGAACCGGGTGAATTTAAAACTAGATCACTGTATTCTTCCATTTCTTTTCATTATTTGAGCTCAACGTTTCGCCTTAATGAAGACATTTTCAAGAGTAAACTGATATAACAAAAATTACGTAATTACAGTAATGGTGACAAAATTACAAAAGTTACATAAATACATTAATGGTGACAATTGTGTGCAAGAACAGTACTAGTAAAATATATGATGAATACAATATAAATGCAAATAGATACGATGACAATGGTATAAGAACATAAAATTCAACAGAAGACTTACATCTAATATATATATATATATATATATATATATATATATATTTATATATATTATATATATGTATATATACATACATACATATATATATATATATATATGTATATATATATATATATATATATATATATATATATACAAACATATACCAAAGACTTTTCCCCATTACAAGGGAGGTAGCAAAAAAAAAAAAAAAAAAAAAAAAATATATATATATATATATATATATATATATATATATATATATATATATATATATATATATATATCCCACCCATTCCATCCCCAACATACTTCACTCCCACCACCCCCCTTTCCTCCCTCTTATCTTGGCACCTCCAGGATGACAGGTCATCCCTGCATCTCGTCCACTGCCATAGGTTAGAGGCAATGCAACAAGACACAGCACATCCACAGCAAGGCCGCCTCATTGAATCGGCGACCCATCCCTCTCCGTCCTCTCATGCAGAAAAGGAGAAGACGGGGAGAAATCCCTTCGGGCTGCGTCAATTTATTTCTCACACATACTCCCTCGCCCTCCATCCCCCACCCACTCCCCCTCATGCATCACAGCATCATCCATACACATCCATTCCCCATTCACCCCTATCTTCTGTCCTCTCCCGTCCTTCCTCAACAGACATTGCCCTCTTTCCCAATACCCCTTTTACCCCATCCATCCATCTAATCCTAGCTCGACCCCTTATGTTCACTCCTTTCACACCTCTTTTTCTAATATTTCTTCACTCATTCCTTCCATGTGTCCAAACCATCCTAATAGTTTTTCATCAACCCTATCTCCCAACTCCCTTTCCATTCCTGTTCTCCTCCTCACCTCTTCGTTTCTCACTCCATCCAACCTCGTAATCCTTACCATACTGCTCAGGCGCCTCATCTCAGACACATTCAAACTTCTCTCTTCCTCTCTCATGTTTCATGTTTCTGCCCCATACAGTGCTGTCTCTACAATCACTCCTTCATACAATCTCCTCTTCGCATCCATTCCCAACACACACACACACACACACACACACACACACACATATATATATATATATATATATATATATATATATATATATATATATATATATATATATATATATATATATATATATATGTGTGTGTGTGTGTGTGTGTGTGTGTGTGTGTGTGTGTGTGTGTGTGTGTGTGTGTGTGTGTGTGTGTGTGTGTGTGTGTGTGTGTGTGTATATATATATATATATATATATATATATATATATATATATATATAAATATATATATATACATATATATAGATAGATAGATAGATAGATAGATAGATAGATAGATAGATAGATAGATACATAGATAGTCATGGGGACATGGGATAAGCACAAGTCCATTTGAACACATATTCGTAGACGAAAATTAATGTAGCTGTTATGCTTCACATTGTAACCTTTGTGTATTTGGCTAAATTTGATTTATCTTGAATATTTATGAAATTGTGTGGTGTCTTCCTGGTTTGATTACGGAATTCTGAATTTTAAATCACAGTGCAGAATTATTTTCTTTGGTTTGTTTACTTGTGAAGGAACCATAATTCTCAATCTAGCAATAGACTTACATAACTGCATAATATATTCCCAATGGAAGGTAAGTGTATATAAATGATATAATAATACTTGATGTTATTAACTACGAAATGTAAGTTATTTAGTTATTTGTTAAGTAATACACTCATACTAAACAATTTATACAAGATGGCAGCACTGCGTAGAAACTAGCGTTGGTAACATAGATGTAGCTTTCCTTCGCTAGACTTCATTTCGATTGAATTTTCTTATTATTTGTGGCACGACGTTTATAAATAACCCTTCACGATTACTACTATGTACGAAAGAGGTAATATATTGCATATTTTGTCCTATCATTTCTTGTTTCTGGTTATTGGAAGGTAAATTATAAACCGCTATCGTTTTCTAATAAAGGTTACCAGCCATGTTAGTTTTCGCTGTTGAGGACAATAAACATTTAAAATATAGCAGTAAACTGGGAAGCCAAAAGTCTTCTCAAAGAAATTTATAATGTAATAGCATGTGGCAATGCTTAAGTGTGATGGTAATTTTCCTGGTAAACTTTGAAGAACTATTTTTGTTAGTAGAATTAAAAATTGAGAAAGGATGTACACAAAAATATTTAGTTTACAAGTATCACCCAGATTTGAATGAGGTTACGTAGACCAGGAGATGATTGCACGATAAAAGGTAGCCATGAAAACAATCCCAATGTCAGTAAATTGAAGTAAATAGTAGTGAATATATAAATGCAGAAAGGTATATAAAATGTCATGTATTGTAGATGGTTAACTATTGTTCTGCAATCAAAGCAGACTTAGATATTTCTAGGATAATCAAACCGTAGTATTGGGTACATTTTTATTGTACAACGTTAGATTGGCTGGAAATTCTTACTTTATTTATTTTCCAGTTTAAGCATTACAAAAAAATTATCCTTTAAGCAGAACATGAGCATGTTTGTCGTAATTTTATGGTAGTTATCGCATCTCAAAACACCTACATACAAGATGTTGCAACAGGCCAACTGCATCATGATCATGTTACTCGCATCTTTCACAACCTTTCCCCCATACCTCACAACACCTCTTTACAATAACCTACACATATCATAAAGCAAACACTAAGACTAGCAAATACTATGAGATAAAATTCCCATAGAAGAGAAAATGTTCCCAAAGCATAAGAGTCAGCCTATGTAGTATGTTCATTACTTAACACTACTCACTAGACAGTGCCAGCACAGACTGTCACTATGTGAGTATGTATGGTAACAGACTCGACAAGCCCAAGATGCAATTACCTCATATAAAGCCCGGAATATGTTTGTTCTATTCCAATATCACGCAAATGCATTTTTCACTTTTTAGCGTTTGAAAGATGTATTTTTTCTATGCTGAAATGGTTATGTTGGGTTAGAAGCTATAATTGGACAACGCAAGTTAAAGTTTCATGTTAAATATCTGTGCATGCATGATTCTAGAATTTTACCAATATGTCTCATAGTTTAGACAACTCAACTAAAGCTGTTCCTCAAATGAATTATGAGCGAACCCTGTAACTGTTGCTAGATTCCTGGTGGCCACAGGTCTCTTATGAGAGATCCAAGGCAGTGGATGGAGTAGAATAGACATATATCTTTATAATAATAATAATAATAATCTTATTTGGCATTGAATCAATATACATGAAGTGTAGATAATGAAAAGAACACATAGTTCGAAATAACAATTAAAAATGCCGAGGATAACACAAAAAAGCACTTGAGGCATCTAGTAAAGAAAGAAGTAAATGCCACACTTTGGTACAAAATATGGTTCATAGAGCATTTGATGTGAAGAGGTAAAGTGCCATATGCATGATGCCAATATCTTCCCCCTTTCTACTCTAGACATCTCAATTGCATATATGCTCCCTCAAGCTTTGCGGTTTTGGTAAGGTACTAGAAACATGCAAGCACAAATATTTAACGTGAAACTTATGTTGTCCTATATCTCCTAACCTAACCTAAGCTGAGCATTCCAGAGAAAAAAATAGATTTTTCAAATGCAAAAAAGATAAAAGTTTAATATGCATTTGTGTGGTATTGGAACTGAACTGCTGTTCTCTTTTACTCGATTCTTTACACTCTTCTATTATTATTGTTATTATTTTTATTTGATTTGTTTATTTATTATTATTATTATTTTATTATTATTATTTTTTGTTATTTATTTATTTTATTATTTATTGATTTATTATTATTGTTATTATTATTATTATTTTTTTTTTTTTGCTTTTTTACCACAAACTTTATTTGACCCGTCATCCCTCATCTTCCTTTCTAACCTCGTTATGTCACCATACTTAGCAAGATCCTGTTTGCTCTTCTCTCCTACACATCTCACATATTTCCTCTCAATTTTAGTTATGGTATGGACCAAGGTTACAGTTACTAGTTTAAAGGAGTTAGCTGAGGCAAATCACACATCCACACTAAAAGAGCCATACACACCACCCCTCTCTTCTTAGTGCTGTAATTGTAGTATTTTTTTATACAGTTGTGTTTTTCCATTTTTTTTTTTCTAATATGTTTAATCTTAGGTTGTTTAGAAATTATCGAAAGCAAGAAAAGAATTATCTGTTAGGTAGATATGGATTTGGATTTTTGTATTGAAAGTGGTAATAATTGTTGCCTCGAATTTCACTGACTGGGGACCTGTAGCCTCGTGGTAGCGGGTAACAGTCCTTGGACCCTCCCATAGATCTTGTTGTGAAGAAACATTGGATTTTGTCTTGTGTCATATAAATATGGGACTGCCTCTGTCATCAGTGTTTAGTAGTAGGAGAGGAGTCATTTGTTGTCAGTTTTCCTCATGTGAAACTGTAAAAGAAATGGTCAAACTTGATAGAAATCTTAGGTCTGGTTTGGGGACCAAGTGTCAGCCTCTCAGGGCAATTCCTTCTGACAGGGGTGAGGGTGTTGATGGGTTTTGGAGATGGGAGGCAGGGAGACGATTCTCTTTGATGTCTGACTCCCAGGACCTTTTCTCACAGGTACCTATCATTGGTCCCTGCTTGGATTGGTTATAGTGATATAGTACCCTAACATGTGTTTGATTGGAGAGCTGAACTCAGTCTTGTTTACAGAGGCAGGGATCCGATGGGGGCGAGCAGAGACCAAGGCACTGCTCCAGGTCGTGCAGGAGTTTTGGGCTGACTTTTCATGCAAGCGCAAGAAGAAAATCTACATATGGCAAGATATAGCGAACCGTGTCTCGGAAATGGGATACAAATGTTCAGGAATAGAATGTGACAGGAAGTTTAGAAACTTAAAGGTATTTGTGTTTCTTCTTTGTTTACACTCCATCATCTCCCATATGTAAGATCAGACTTGTGTTGAACCTCTTTCAATTTGTTTGGTGAAGTGCTAATCCTTCCTTTATTTCAAACACTCTTAGCTGATGTACTCTTCCTTACCATGTTTTCTTTGATCTTTGAACTGGCATCCTTCCTTCTTCCTGTCTACAGTAATGTCTAATTTTCTTCTGTCTATATATATACATACACACCAAGGGCCTCTTACCCCTTATGAGGTAGGTAGCCAAGGCAATGACACCCACCCACTGGAGGGTGAGGAAATAGAGCCAAGAAATGAATCGTACAGGCAAGGGAGACTCAGTTTTAAGAAACCAGATTACTTAGGGTTGAGAATTTTTTTTTTTCAAAAAACAAACTGGGAGGAATTCATGAATACCACAGGAATAAGGAAATGAGAAATCTTTCTTGACCTTTACAACCTAGTAGTGAACAAACATGTGCCAAATAGTAGAGAAGGGAAGGAGCAAAAAGCTGGATTAGTGTAACAGAATGTGTAAGATTGGAAAAAAGGGCAGGGGAAAAAAGGTTTGGGGAAAATGGAGAAAGAAAAGAAACAATAAAACAGAACAAGCTAGTAATGACTATACCAGAATTTGCAAGGAGGACGAAAGCAATTTTGAAAGAGGTGTAGTAGGAAAATGCAAAGATGAACCATAACTACTTTACAGGTTTATAAATGGTAAAATTGAGACACAGGAAAGAAATCACAAGTTAATAGTAAATGGTGAGGTCTTTGAAGAGTCCTTAGCTCAGGCAGAAATAATGCATGAAGGTTTCCAATTGATCTACACAAAAAAACACAATTTTTTGGAGAAGAGCGAGGGGAGCAAAAAACCAGGTTAAGCAAATATAAATGTGCTCAATCTCCAGTGGTCATTGGATGTGACAAAAGCCTCAGGACCTAACAGGATCTCAAACTGGATACTTAAAGAATGTAGGTAACAACTAGCAGACAAGATCCACGGTCTTATTACATGTTCATTGAGAGAAAGCATTGTACCACTTGATTGGAAAAGGGCAAACGTGGTGCCAGTTCACAAAAGTGGAAACAAGGAAATACCACTAAATTATAGGCCAGTATCACTAACCAGCATAATAATGAAATTATGTGAAAGATCAATGGATCAGATATCTTTGAAATGATGAACATTATGACAGTCTGTTTGACTTCAGATCTGGAAGGTCATGTGTGTTGAACCTTTTAAGCTTTTACTTGAGAATGATTGATGTACTGCAAGAGAGAGAGGGATGGGTGGACTGTGTGTACCTGGACCTAGAGAAGGCATTTGATAAAGTACCTCATAGTTGACTTATGTGGAAATTGGAGCATGTTGGAGGACTGAGAGGCAAACTATTAGAATGGATTAAAGACTTTTTGGGGGAAAGATACATGAGGACAGTAGTAAAGGACAAGATGTCAAACTTGAAAGCAGTAATGAGCGAAGTACCACAGGGTTCAGTGCTTGCACCCATAATGTTTTTTGTCGATGTTAATGACATGATGGAAGGGACAACAAACTATGCCAACATGTTTACAGATGATGCAAAAAACATGAGAAGAGTGAAAAAAAGAGGAGAATGGTAGAATATTGCAAAAAGATCTTGATACTACTTTTGCTTGGAGCCAAGAATGGGAAATGAAGTTCAATACCAAAAAATGCAAAGTACTGGAAATAGGCAATAGCAACAAAAGGTCATCCTTAAACTATTCCTCTTGCACCACCCCATCCATGTATAAATTGAACAGCCAGGGCAATATAACACATCCCTGACGAAGTCCCATCTTTACCTCAAAGCACTCACTCTTTCCATTTTTAATCCCAACACAAGCTCTACTACTCTCATAAAAATTTTTGATTGCTCTTAAAAGCTTTCCTCCTATCCCATATATCTGCAATACCTCCTACAGTGCATTCCTGTCTACCTTGTCATAAGCCTTTTCCAAAGCCATTAAAGCCCAAAAAACATCCTTATCTTTTCCCATAACTTTCTCACATATCTGTCTTACCACAAAAATCTGATCAACGCAACCCTTACCTGTCCTGAACCCACACTGTTCCTCTCTTAATCTTCTCAATCAAGACCCTCCCATAAGCCTTCCCAATTACGCTTAACCCCTTCCATACGGTGCCGCACACGTAGGCGTCATGAGGAGCAAGTGGATTCGCGACGCTGCCATATCGGCGTCTTGATTATATTTATTGTAGTCGCCCCTGTGTTTTTACATTCTCCCAAATGCGCCCTAAATCCCATTCTCTGTGGTTTTCAAAATTCGCGGGTGAAAGAGAGAACGATCGATATAAGCGGCGACTATATTTTATGACGCGAATATTATTTCGTTACGTCGTACGGCTGGCATTGGCTGCTGCCCGCGAGATTTAAGTCCCGTATTGAAGTGGTTAACAAGCTGATCCCTCTGAAACTACTACACTCACACTTGTCCCCTTTCCCCATGTAAAGTGGAACTATCCAGGCACTCCTCCAATCCTCCAGCACTCTACCCTCTCTTAAACAAACATTAAATAACTTAATCTTCATCACTTCATCTTTCTTTATTGCTCCTCCATTTTCTTCACTCATCACAGTCATTTTCTTAGTGCTTCCCACTGCAACTGCCTTTCCCTCCTTATCCTTCTTCACATTTAGCAACTCCCTAAAATACTTTGCCCCATCTTCCTCTTACTGCCTTCTCTTCCATTATCATCTCTCCATCTGCATCTTTTACCTTTTCTTCTCTACTTGATTTGCCTCCTCTTCCTCTCTTAAATTTCCAAAACATTTTTTATTACTCTCAATTTTTTTTGACATACTCTTACTCTTTGCCTCCTTTACCTTGTGCTTTACTTCTCTTCTGTTTTCTTTGTACCTCTCATATGATTCCCTTGTCCTATTTTGTAACCAATCTGTGAAAGCTCACTTCTCTTCTACATAGATGAGAAATACTAAGTGTATATTTTGGTAGTTTTGTGAACTGGGAGCTATTGTACCTTAGAAATTCCGTAAGACATCATGACTGTTGCTTGATAATGTGGAGCCAAGAGTTTCTGTCTAGTGAAATTGAGTGCAACAATTATTAATGATTTAATTTGTTTTCTAACTGTGAACTTTGTACTAATTGTATCAAACTTACTTTTCATGCATTTATGTCTCCTCTCCAGATCACCTACTTCAACATTCTTCAGAAGCAGATGAGAGGGGTGACAGCACACAGAGCTGATTATTTTGAGGATATGCACAAGATTCTTGGGAACGAAATTGATCCACAGTCAATACTTAGCAGAGGGTAAGTGAAAAATGATGGTTGTTGGTGATTTAGATTTTTTATCATGAATCACCTGGCAGATATGGTGGTTGGGGAGTTGCATTTGTGCAGTGCAATGTGGGTGTCTTGTTCCATCCTCTCCCATTGTATTGGTGTCTCCATACGCAGGCATAATTCAACAATGCCCTGAAGCCTTTCTGCCCCACATCATATCACAAACACAGACTACTTAAAAAGAAATATATATAACACCCAAACACAAATATATCCCTAGCACCTCAACACACACAAATCATGTACACATGTAGATTACAAAGCAATCACTCCATAATAGACCTCGATATTCTGTCCTTCAGGCTTCCTCAGACATACTCCAACTAAGAAATCACTCAAACCAAAGAAGAACCACACTGGCATGACTGCATTCGGGTCACTACCAGAAAGAGTATCAATAGAGTTGGCCTAACAGCAGATTCTAACTGCCCCACATGCAACCATTACACAGAAGACACTGAACACCTTGTTTTACTCTACCCTACTTTTGCCGAGTCCAGACAATAATGTAAGCTCTTTTCTCCTTGAATGACTTGTGGACTGAACAGCAGTGTGGTTACAGGTCTCTTGTAAGAGGCCTAAGATGATGGTTTGATTGATTGTAATGCAGAGATATTCTTGGTGCTCATGCAAACTGAATTATATTTGGTCTGAGTGGTGTGGCAGGTGATAAGGATGATCCTTCATCCAAGAGGTGCTGAGATGGAAGGGGTATTGAAAGGGTGTTGGGTGGATGGGGGATGGGTGTAGAGTGGGTGTATGCTTTGTCTTGGCCACCCCTCACAAAAGGGGGAAAGGCCCTGTTTCACACTAAAAATTCATGGACTGCTGTAATCATTTAATTTCAACCTGTGAGTGTATTACAAATTACAGGGTGTTCGGAATAAATTTGATCATTTTTTTTATCATTGTCATTTCAGAACCATTTGAAGTATTTAATAGCGGTAAAGTGCAACAGATAGTTGATTCTATGTACTATTTGTGGGTGGGAGAACTAGAGAGCATGGACGACTGGAAAGCACTGGAATATTGGAAGAAAGTGACCTGTATCATGATGATTTGCACTAGATTAGAATATTCGGAAATCTTAGCTGTAGCTTAGTGCTCCTTGAATACTGTGAAGGCTGTGAGATGTGAGCTTGAGAATTGCAACAGAGATGTGGAAGCAGTGGCTAGCAGGAAGGATCATAGCAGGCATTCTGACTCTGTCCACACAATGAAATTCATTGAGAAGCTGCAAAAAAAGGTGTGGCAAGATCCAGGCAAGGTAATGTGGACCTTGGCAAGAGAGATGGGCATTGGAGTGGCGACTATGGAGAAAGCACTGGACAAGGATCTTTGCTACTCTATATACAAGAGGTGCAAGGGCCAACTCTCACCACCAAGGCCCAAGAGAACCACCCTACGAAAGCCAAGAAATTTCTCAACAAGTCAAACACCCAGTCGAGCCGGGGATGCTCTCATTCTTCTCAGACAAGAATTTCTGCCAGGACCAGTTGCACAACATGTAGAACAACAGGTGGCCAGCCCACAGTCCGCATGAAGTCCCACAATTCATGAAGACCAATTTCCCTCAATCTATGATGGTTTTTGGGTTGTTTCCAGTGAAGGTCATGTCATGCTGCCCCACATCTCTGAAGAGGGATTCAGATGGCTATATTGAGTTGCTGTCCATTGTTGTCAAGCACTGGGTGGAAAGGGTGGCTGCGGGAAGACCATACATGTGGCAGCAGGGCTCAGCTCCATGTCACACCTCCAGGAAAACCCAGAAGAGGCTGACAACTTCTACAACTTCACCAGTCCCAACATCTGGCCCCCCAACTCGCCTGATAGCAACCCCATGGACTATTATGTGTGGGACTCAGTTTAAAAAGACACCAATTGTACCAGCTGCAACACCAAGGACGAGCTGATTGCCAAGATCAAACTGGTGTTCAGGCATCTCTCGAAGCACAACGTGAAGGTTGTATGCTGCAGGTTCAGGTCCCACCTGGAGGCCATGGTAGAGGCTCAGGGCAGCTTCTTTGAGTGAGTTGTATTTAGCAAAAGAGATGCACCTTGAATTTTGATAATACATCAATTTTTGGCAAAGACGTGACGTTTTTCTTTCCTTTCCGAAAAGGTGTCAAACTTATCCCAAACACCCTGTAATACTTGTACATAGATCCATGTTACACATCATAATGTGAAATTTATCAAAACCAAATAAATACATCAAAGGATAACAAGAGTACCTTATACAACTTACATTGAAATGAAAATGAACATAATCCTCTCCTGAACTCTTATATAATAAAACATTTTTGAACAATCGCAACTACAAGTATAATTATGACAGCGTGTAGTGTACAGACATAAGTAATACATTAACGAGTTCAGCATTCTTCTTCTATGACTCACTGTATTATTACATGATTATAGTTTTATTTACAATTTGAAATATTGTAAGCAGGTATTCCCTCATGTCATATTCCTCTATACAAGCACTGTATTGCACTTGGTACTGTTTCATGTAAACATTCTATTAACCATATTACAACACTCCTATCATAACTATTACATAAAACTAGAAATCATAACACATTAATGCTCCAAGTTTTTTAGTGTGAAAGCCAAAAACATCACCTGGGTAGGGACCTAAGTCTTCACAATATTATCACCTAGGTTGCTGGTCCCTTGTTTACAGCCCACTTCACTCCTTGCAATCACTGACCAGAGTGTTGGTGTAATGAGTCATCTGTCCGGGCAACACTCATGTGAACAAATGCACAGTGACGTGCACAGGAAAGAATGATCCCATTGACAAATACAGTACATTATATACAATCCCAACAGAATAAACATGTTAGTAATACATAAATTCAGTAATTACAATACATTAAATAGATATCCAAATACTCTAATCAATAATGCATGAATACACAAATATATGAAATGTACCAAGTCATCCAGTACAATTTATACAAACAATTCAATTACCAATATCATCATTCTAGTGATGATACAGGCCCTTTTGTACTTAGGACTGTACTATTAAAACTTACGACTTTAGTGGTGAATGCCTGGCGAAGATGTGCCAGGCAATGATACGAGTGAGGTTGTCCTTATAAAAAGCCAAGGTGGGCGATGGCTACCCCTGGGGAACAAGAGTGTTGATTAGCATTAACATGTGTATTCTTGCTAAATGTAGCATATTGGTGACTGAAAAAGGGCAGGAAATGTAAATTTGTTTACATTTGGCTAGCACCATGACTTCAACAAGCAACCCCTCCGTCTCTTCTCGTGTCTCTCCATTATCCTTTTTTGGATAAAGAAGTACTTGTGGAGCTAGTCAGGGAACACTTGGAGGTCCTCAACGACAAGTCCACCAAATTCTTAGCTGTGAACAAGAAAGCACAGGCATGGCAGGAGGATGCAAGAATTATGTGACTCAACAGGTCACCAAAAAACTCCCTCACAAGTACACAAAATACAGGAGAATATCAAAGCTAGGTGAATTACATTTTTTTTTTAAAGCTACACATCTAATCAATGCAAATGTGAATGGAATCAAGTTACTTTGGTACTAGTTTACGAGTGTGGTCTCTCTAAATCGCTAATACAAGCGATAAGATTGCGTGTACATTATCAAGTTAAGCGCTGAAGACTTAACCAGATAATAAACATCATAAAAACCTTTCCAGAAGAAAAGGATTATTCTTGCCAAAATGCCAAGAGGAACAAGGCAGGAGGAGGTTCACCACCAATGCCTCTGGATCCTCTATCAGCAAGTGTCCTTCCTTTGCTGGAAGAGGAATTGAATCCTCTCACAAATATATGTGACAATGATCATGGACACCATGGAGGTTTCCTTGTTGAAAATGCAGGTGAGTCACGATGAGGCAGTGAGGGGAAGTTTGTTATTAAAAAACTGGTGCTGTTTTGGTATAACTACCCCATTATTATGCCAAATCTAGTTGTTATACTAAACAAACAAGGTACATAACTTACCAACACAACACAAAATTAGAGTACAGTATTACTTAATTTCTTATATACCTTCATGTGGGTAAAGATGAAAAAAGTATATAAGATATATTTTTTTCGGCAGATGGCTCTGTTAAATACTGTGTCACAGGTGGAGCACTCCATCCAACAGGAAGTTCTTCTTTGGCCAGTGCTCCACAACAGTCCAGCTGTCAATGTGGAACAGCCAGTGTGTCCACAGCAGAAGGGCCACTTGCCAAAGAAGAAGCTGGTTCAAGGTGTAAAGAAGGGGTTTTTGGAGTTGGCAGCAGAAAGACACCAGCGAAATATGGATGCAAATGAAAAACTGCACCAAGCACAGTTAAAGCTGATTCGTCACGAAAGACGATTGTTAACCTCTTATGCTAAAAAGGAGGCTCTACTAGACCTTAAGATAAAACATGAAATTGCACGGCACGAGAAAGAGATGTCCTCTCGCTGACACCCCTCTATTGTCAATGTACTGGGTGTCCGTAGTCTTTCCCTGGTAAATAAAATTGATAACTTTTGAACTTACTATGGCTATGTACATGCAACTTTCACATTCAGTTGAGCAATTACTAAAGTTTCTTTTGTTTTCCTACAGAGGCCACTGTGGTCACTTTATCTGCCAGTCAAGTCAAGTAGCAAAAATGGTGTCATAGCAGGAGAAAACCCAATGTGTTACGTAAAAAAAAATGTCTGTTCAGTGCAATCCATGTATTATGACTGTGATAATGTATTCATACTCACAAAGCACATGTGATATTAAACAAAATGATCACTGTTACTTTATTTATTAACCCACAAATTAATCTATTAAATCAACTGAAATCTGTGACCACAGAATCTCCTGCCAAAGTTTAAACAGACCGGGCCGAGTTGGAGATGGTCAGAGTTGGACTTACCCTTACAGGCACCGTAGTATGTTTGAGAGCACGAGGCAAATAGAAGTGGAATGAGTTGTGTGAATTACTGTGGCTACCACTAACTGGAGAAACTATTGATTATATTTAATCTCTTTGTCCAACATTCCTAATTTGTGCATTTTCATCAACTAATTCCTGTTCCCTTTCATTGTTAGCATTATCAGAACCATCATCTTCATCATCATGGTTTACCATACCATTCCTCTTTTTAATTTCAATGTTGTGCAGAACAGCTGTGGTACAAATTATGGCTATTGTTGTGTCTAGGTTTGTGGGATGGCACAAGACAGCCTGTGGAGTGGAAAGAAAATATTGGTTAAAATTTGATGAATTAGTTATTTTGTTTCAAACTAAATACTTTTTCTTAACTATGGGAAAGGTGTTCTTGCTTTATGAAAGTGGTACTTTATGTATGATGGAATATAAAATTTTTGTTGACAAAGGAATGCCTCTTTAATTTTTTCACATGTGCATTTAGTATATGTCATTATTTGTTATGATATTTTATGCTAACCTCTTGAATCATTTGGCTCTGATAATTGTGAATCAGCAAGAAAAGATCTTGCAGTTTCCTTGCCTACTCTGAACCTGGGTATAATTTCTTCTTCAGGCTTGCAAAGAAATCCAAGCAGTTTTTCACAATTCATCTCGGCAATCTGATCCTTTCTTGTTCTGCATCAGCTACCACATCAAAAACCTCAAATTCTTGCAGTGCATACATAATCTGAAAAATTATTGGAACCTTTCACAATTTGTCATCCATATACTTAGCAGCAAGTGAACAGCACAATGGCAAGTAAAGTAGAAATTATCAGATGGCTCAAACTCAAAAATAATGTTTACAGTTGCATTAGCAAATACCTAGGAAGCTATGTATATACCAAACACATCATTAATGTCTTAAACCATAACCACATATTAATGTTATGAGACTGACAGAACTGCTTAAAAATTAAGTGAAAGTTAAATAATAATTTTACAGTTGAGGCAGAGCACATGAGTAGCAATTTGATCAACTTTACTGTTGAGCACCTGAGCATGTGAGCCCTATTTTAGTGTTATCATATAGGAGTCGAGACCTAGTTTACTATTACTTATATACAAGTAATGGGTGCATTTGTAAAAATGTACCAAATAATGACGTGGGACAGTAGGGCAACAGGTGTAATATTGACACACCTCACAGTACAGTACCCGAGGATGTGAACCCTCTATGGTATAGCTCATACTAATTATTCAGTCATCAAAACATTGATACTAACACCTGTTAAAAGAACAATTACCCAAAATAACAGCAACAAAAAGTCTTAGTAACACCTCAATGAGCTGGAGGTGTCGTGAACTCTGCAACCTTGACGGTCTTGAAAAAGCTACATAAATATACATTATTATAACAGGTGGGGGTCGCCGATTTAATGAAGCGGCCTTGCTGTGGATGTGCTGTGTCTTGCGACACTGCTTCTGACCCAGGGCAGTGGACAAGGTGCAGGGATGACCCGTCATTCAGGAGGTGCTAAGATAAGAGGGAGGGTGGAGGGGTGTGGAGTGTATTCAGGGATGGAATGGGTGGGAATGATTTTATGCCTTTTTCTTTTTGGCTACCCCCCCTTGTAAGGGGGAAAAAGCCTTGGTATATGTATGTATGTATAACAGGTGTGTGATATTCAGAGCTTTTGAAATTATACTGTATTTTCTATAGTGTAATATGCAAAAAAACAATGCACAATTTGTGATTTGAAGTATAGAAAATGTTCATCAATTGAAGGAAAGGGAGGCCTCTTGTGACTTTCGTTCGCCAGCCTTTTTCAATACAATTCCTACGCCTGGCGAAGCCTATATAATGCCAGGCAAACACTGTTTTTGCATTTAATAGTACCAAATTGCAGAATGCCAGGTGAAATTGAAAGACAGGTCTGGCGAAGGGTTTTAAAAGTACGAGTCTCAGTCTGTCTATATATATCAAAGGCCTCTTCCTCCTTATAAGGGAGGAGGTTTTTGTTGTAATTTTGATTGAAAGTGCCAATACCCTAAGTACTTTAAGGTTAATCTATCAGTTTTTGAGCTGAAATTTTTAATTTTATTTTCCTTTTTTAATGTTGTCAGGATGCCGAGCTCAGGTCGAAGTCAGGAGAGTGGCAACACTTCTGGCGGTGAAGGAGAATTATTAATGGAGCAGGAGGATGGTAAGTGCCCTTTTTTCTGTGAATTATGTACATATATATATATATATATATATATATATATATATTATATATATATATATATATATATATATATATATATATATATAAGTATAAACAGAATGCTCCCTGGCCAAGCAGGTTATAGCTTTGCTACTTTTGGCAAAAGTCAAGAGTGGAGGCAGTTTGGGGCCTGCCTGGTAATGAGCAAGTTTGTAGTAAAGTCATGTATGCTATATCAAGTCCCTGCTTCAAAAAGTCCTCGGTAAGGAAGTACTATCCTAGACCCCTATGAGAGGGAAAGCTTGTATTCATCTGAATCATAAGTATGTTGTACACAATGCATACAAAGAATACAAGCCAACTTGGCTTCGGTCAATACTAACTTGCCCACTTGGTCTATATAATGGCCAAAAAATAACAGTGATGACAACACCTGTGGCAGTAATATCAGTGTAGCATGGGTGTTGGGTGGGTATGCAACAGTCCTTTGTTCATGAGGTAGTCAGATGTGAGGAAGGGAGACTTAAGAGAGAATAATTTTCCCACCATCTGTCTTGAAGACGATACAACACCCTCACCATCATATGGAGGTGCAGCCCTAAAGGTCAGACACTCCTTTGCCAGACTAAGTCCAAGATCTCCTGTATCAGCTTCAACTGTATTTCTACTATCTTGTCTCATAAGAAGAACTGACAACTGAAAATTACTCTCCCCAGCCCCACCACTACTCAAAGTTAGTGGCATAGAAACTGTCTATCAATATACCTCAAGGGAATCTTCCTCCATGCAAGGGAGGTAGCCAGCTGAGACATATACCCACTCCCATCCACCCCTTGTGTTTCCCTCTCATATTAGATCCTCATGTATGTCTTATGGCCACTGCCCAGGTCATAGGCCAGGTCCAAACTGAACCTCATGCTGTGCTGCACAAGGCTTAGTGTGGATCAGGCTGCAAGTAGTGCAGCAAGAAGCAACACATCCACAGAAGGGCCACATCATAGAATCTGTTCCACATTAATACAGTACACACATTCCAATGCCTTCCTATGCTGTGTGACTGCAGTGAAGCTCAAAACAACAATTATTATCATACTAATTCTTTTTATTCAGTCCTGCTTAAACCATGTGAAAATTGCATTTAATTTCTTTCTGTTTATTCTCCATAGGGTTTGATTGGTCAGACCCAGCACAGCATCTTCTGTTGGATCTTGTCCTGGAATTGCGGACTGGGTTTTCCAACGATGTAGAAAGCAACAATCACACCTGGGATGTAAGTTACATAATGAAAAGGTAAAAAGTGCAGATGGAGAGATGATAATGGAAAAGAAGGCAGTGAGAGGAAGGTGGGCAGAGTATTTTAGGGAGTTGCTAAATGTGAAGGAGGATAGGTAGGGAAAGGTAGTTGCAATGGGTGCGAATGTAGCAGGAAAGGAAGGAGTGGGGTGGAGGTAGAATGTAGATTGAGAGAAGCGAGTAAATGCCTTGGTGGATTAAAAAGTGTAATGAGAAATAGACATCTGGGAATGGATGCTAAGAGGAGGTTATATGAAGGAGTGATTGTGCCAACAGCACTGTACGGGGCAGAAACATGGAACATAAGAGAGGAAGAGAGGAGTTTGAATGTGTTTGAGATGAAATATCTGAGAAGTATGATAGGGGTTACTAGGCTGGATAGATTGAGAAATGAGGAGGTGAGGAGGAGAACAGGGGTGGAAAGGGAGCTGGGAGATACGGTTGATGAAAGAGTATTGGGATGGTTTGGACACATGGAAAGAATGAGTGAAGAAAGATTATTGAAAGAAGTGTGGAATGAATGAATATGAGGGGGTGTCCTATGATGAGGTGGATGGATGGGGTGAAAGAGGCATTACAAAAGAGAGGAATGTCTGTTGAGGAAGGATGGGAGAGGACAGAAGATAGGGGTAAATGGAGAAGGGTTGTGTATGGATGATGCTGTGATGCATGAGGGGGAGTGGGTGGGGGATGGGGGGTGAGGAAGTGTGTATGAGAAAAAATTTGACGCAGCCCGAAGGGATTTTCTCCCCGTCTTCTCTTTTTCTGCATGGGGGGACAGAAGGGGGAGGTCACCGAATTTATGAAGTGGCCTTGCTGTGGATGTGCTGTGTCTTGCATCACTGCTTCTAACCCAGGGCAGTGGACAGGATGCAACGATGACCCGTCATCCAGGAGGTGCCAAGATAAGAGGGAGGGTGGAGGGGAGTGGAATATATAGGAAATGGAATGGGCAGGAGTGGTTTCTATGCCTTTTTCTTTTTGGCTACCCCCCGTATAAGGGGGAAAAAGCCTTTGGTATATGTATGTATGTATGTACAAGGGAAGTAGTTATCATGTAATGGTCTATCTATATTACAAGAGCTTTTTCCCCCTTATCCAAGGGAGGTAGCCAAGTCAAAGACACATATCTACTCCCACTCATTGCACTCCACTCGCCAAAGTGGATAATTCCACTTCACCTCCACCCATTCCACTTCCATCCACCAACCCTCCCTCTCTCTCATCTTGGCTCCTCATGGATGATGGGTCATCCGTGCATCGTGCCCACTGCCCCGGGTCAGAAACAATGTAGCAAGGCACAGCACATCCACAACAAGGCCCCTTCATTTAATCAGTAACCCTTTCCCTCTCCGTCCCCTCATCCAGATACACTGAAGATGGGGAGAAATCCCTTTGGGTTATGTCAAAATATCATTCACATATAATGGTAACTGACAAAAGTATCCCTTACCCTGGCCTAACTTTAAGACCTGACATTATTTTCGTTAGAGTTGGAAAATTTTATTTTATTCTAAACGTTCTACAGATATAATAAAAAGGAATTGTTTTGTCAGACAATTGCAGATCAGATGCGGCTGGAAGGACACGAGGTTACAGGTCCTCAGTGTGCAAGACAATGGCTAAATCTTCAGCAGACCTATGAATTCCAGCAGGCGCAGAGTGAAACTACTGGCGTTTTACCCCTGTGGCAGTTCTTCACCAGAGTACGTTATGTCCTGCGGACTGTCAACATTGTTGTCGGTAAGTTTGGGATGTTATCAGTTCACCTGAGGCCTAGAATTTCACTAAGTGGAAAACCCACAGCCCTGCAGTGGCTGACGCTGGTTCTCGGAACCTCCCATAGATCTCTGGAAAGAAACTTTGGACTGTTGTGTGTATTGTTTTAATATGGGACTGTTTCTGTATCACTTGCCCAAAGTGGTTGGGAGATCTGTTGGAGGTTCCGAGGACCATTGCCAGCCACATTAGGGCTGTAGGTTTTCCATTTAATGAAACTCAAGACAACAATTGATTGATTTTTTCTTCCTCATAAAAATAAATGTCTGCAAAGCTTTTTATTACTAATTTCTGCATATTATTCATGGACAGATCCACTACACATAGATTCAGAGGACAGAAAGCCAGTGTTTGTGAGGAAGCGCAAGGTTCAATCTAGCATGAACACCAGAAGTAAACGGGGTCGGGGCAGAGGCTCGCCCATTGAGACCAGACAGTCCACCGCTCGTGTAAAAGCGCAAGAACCCGTGGCTGAGTACGAAGATGAATCAGATCTTCTGCAGAGGGTACGTTGACTTTCCTTTAGAATTTGTCCCTTTTAGATTTAACCATATTTTGAAAACTTCAAAAATATACAGTATACACATGCCTTTTGACTTGGTACGTTGACTTTCCTTTAGAATTTGTCCCCTTTAGATTTAACCATATTTTGAAAACTTCATAAATATATACGTGCCTTTTGACTTGGTACGTTGACTTTCCTATAGAATTTGTCCCCTTTACATTTAACATTATTTTGAAAACTTCATAAATATATACGTGCCTTTTGACTTGGTACGTTGGCTTTCCTTTAGAATTTGTTCCCTTTAGATTTAACATTATTTTGAAAACTTCATGAATAAATACATGCCTTTTGACTTGGCTACCACCCATATAAGGTATATAGATAGATGAATATATTTGTGTCCTGCAACTGATTGGTCTAGGGTATCAAACCTTGTAGCATGGTTATATTCTGTAAGAATTAGAATAATATTTTTTACTTTGAAAATTAAATCAAATCTGTGAAGGGTATGGTTGCAGTTAGGGAGTTAATTGAGAACTTGAAACCCTTTCTTTGTGAAATTAAACGAGGAAAATCTTTTGAGATATTGAGCAAGGAAGATTATATATAGGGTAGAATAGTGAATGTAAATGGATGAAGATGTTACATAGCTTGATGGGAAGTTTTCCTTTGCTCTGTAGATTATTTCAGTTGAATGAAGAGGGGGTCACCAAATAAGGAAGTGATGGGGGTAAAATAGATCCAGCTGTTGGGTCCTACTATGGAAGTGCTGTGTTTTGCTGCATTGAGTTTAACCCATTGCTACATTGCCTCTGACCCAGGGCAGTGGGCGGGATACAGGGATGACCCATCATCCATGAGGAGCTAAGATGAGAGAGAGGAAAGGGTAGTGGAAGGGAGTGGGTACGTGCCTTTTGACTTGGCTACCTCCCTTACAAGGGAGCAAAAGCTCATGGTATATAGATAGATAGACTTGACCCAAGAATTTGGCAGTGGATGGGTATATGCTTTGACTCAGCAATCCTTATAAGGACTGGCGACACCTATACTGAAGCCTTCCTATCTTCCTAAACCATGTTGTCAAGGTCAATTTTGTGCATGTATAATTGCTTTCCTGCCATCGAAAACCTGTAACAGAAGAAGTGCATAAAACTACCACTTGTCATAATTTTTATTAGTGATTATATTGCATATCTCGAGCGAAACTTTGAGAAATAAGAGCTGTTCACTTAGTCATCTACCTGGAAACCATGGGTCTGCTGCACAAAAAATGTGGGGTAATGAATTGATCTAGTCTGTTTGTGTTGACCTTTTCCTTCTTGAAATCAAAGGGGGTTATCCACAGTTAGATACAGGAGCGTAATGACAACCAGAATTAAGGGAATAAAATGCTACCCAGCATGGAAGGGATTTATCGCAAGTTCATGATGGGTTCCATCACTGCCAGAGAGTCACACACAGATGAGTAACTTTGAAACAAAAACAAAAAAAGTCATGTGCTACAGGAGGGCTCAAGGTCTGAATACGACTTTTTCAAGGAGATTGAATATGTTCTACTTACCTCAACAGGTGCGCCATTTAGAAGATACGATGAACCTTGCTCAGAGGCTGGATCGGCTAGAGTCTCGTATAGATGACCTGGAGCTCCAGCGTGGCACTCAGGGACGCACAAACGATCTACTAAGCAAAGTGCTTCATGAGCTGCAAACAATGAATTCTCGTCTCATGCATCTCCAACGACACCAAGTTCACCAGGCGTCTGACGAGGACCAGATGACAGAAAGTGTGACTCTTGTTGTTCCACATTAAGGACTAATATGTGTGAAAGAGTGATTATATTACTTTTAAGTTACCTAAAGAAGAAGACAGACAGCATCAGTGTTACATCATGAACAAGAACTTTTGTTTTTTTGTTGTGCTTCCCTGGTTAAAGGACCAATTTAGGTAACATTGGTACACTGAAAAAGTGGTATTGTCATCCTATACAGATTGGTTTATATGTATATATATACATATATACACACACACTTGTTGGAGAGCTCATAACTAATAAAAGGGTAAGAATTTCAAGTATTTTTCTGCTTTAGTGAATAGAGCTGAATTCTAGTTTTGAATTATACAGAATAAGACAGTTTCGATATTCTTGTGGAAGAAGAACTATTTATGCAAGTATGAGACTCTTGTTATTGCCAAAGTGACTTGCCATCGGCTGATGGACCTTTTGTTGTGGGGAAAAAGAGGAGAATGATACATAGAGAACCTAAACATTTTTATATTGGTCTAACCTTTTTGGTGATTATTGTAACTTTTATCTTTATTGAAAAATAGGGGCACGTCCTAGCCTTCCGATGGGAGGAGTTTGTGACGTTAAACTATATCATCATCATCATTGATATACTTAGGTCTCTTAATCCAACACTCACCAACCACCAGTTGTGCTGACATTTGGGGCCAGGAGGACATAAACCCACATTAGGAATTGGTGGTGTTTTATGTCCTGGGCCAATTCCCAAAATGAGCTTATGTCATGGGCCTAACATCCACACATGTGGTGGTTGGTGAGTATTGGATTAAGAGGACCTAGGTGTATCTTGAAACACTGGGTGATGTTTGATAGGACTTGCCAAGTGCGAAGATTAAGAGAAATATACCAACTAAATGAGTTTCACAAAATTTTAATATTGATCCTTGAGAAATAAAAGCTCGCATGATCACACACACACACGTGTACATTCTCTCTGAGTCTCACATAACATACATACATACACACATACATACATGAATTTGAGGCTAGGTATAATAAACTGGAAAGTAGGAGACAGGAACCTATGAGTGTTGCTCCTTTCATCTACACTACAATTAAGTAAATATACACACACAAACAAACACAAAATAGTGTAGTTATGAGAAGGAAAAGGGTCATGTATTTATCTTATGTATTACTGCAGTGTTGCTCTGCGAGACTGCCACACATTGCCTCTAATATCCTCATTTGAATGTATGTAGAGATTCCAAAGGTACATATCTTCTAAACTATTGTGTAGTCATGATTAACAAATATATTCCAAGGCAAGAGGCTTAATTTATGATAGACATCTGTCATGCTCCCCAGGTCAGTATGGGTCTCACAAAGTATGGGTCTCACAATTGTTTAATGAAGTACATAATACTTTTAGGTGACCCTTCTTCCCCAAGGTGCTTAGATGAGAGGGTTGGCTGATTGGGTTTTATTCTTTTATTATGTGAGAAAGTGTTCTGCTGAGGTTACACCCTTATAAGGAGGAAAGGGCCTTTAGTATATGTATAATACTTCAGTGATCTGCATCCCTCATATTATTGGAAAGAATTACCAATAGATTATGTTCATCTTTTGATAGGCTGGAAAGTTAGAAATGTTGACCAGCACACTCAACCAAGACCAGGAGTATTGAACAAACAACAATGCATTTGGGTACAAGACATAGTGAAGTAAAAGACAAGATATTAGTAACCTGGATAGCCTTGTACAGGTCCCAGCAGATGGCGAACAAATGTATAAAATGGCATCAAATTGTAAAATATATGTATAGGTTGAACTGTAGTGTTATAGTTCACAAGATAATAATTAAAGTATATTTTTACCTAACCTTCTGTAAGATTTGGTACAGTTTGAAAAATTCACTCTATCTGGAATCTTGTTTCAAGTTCATGAGTTTCAAAGCAAAGCTATTGATTTTTCATTGGATTGTACTGTTAATATGATGGTTCATTTGTACAGATATTTATACACTTAACCTAAAGAATTGGAGGATCATTGTTTCGTGGTTCTGAATTCATGTATGCAGGTTTTGCAACATGCTAACAGTCTTGGAATGTATGTTCAGCTGTAGATATCCTTATATGTTTTGTCAAAGTCCAGATAAATTTGTCATATTCTATTTTGAATGGAGGGATCAAATGTTCTCAGACTGGTAGTATGCCTTTAACAACAAAGATTACACAAATGAGAATCAACAGCAACAACAAATAATATTTTGTACTAATTACCAAAGTATAACTCGCCGACATATTGCTTTGTGCAACTTTTTTTCTGTTCCTCATGTTCAATCATAAATATACTACTTATAATGAAGTTTACTTTATATAACCTACTGATAGGGCCTATGTGTTGTTACAAATTTGTTCAGAGTACTGACTAATTGTACCAGTTTCTTAGGTGCAGTCCAGTGTCACTGGTGAATTCTGTACAGATTATCGGTGGTATTCTTAAAAAAAAATTATTTCCTTGTATAAATATTTCTTTATATAAATCCTTGGAAGGGAAAGAATTTTTTTAAGAATACCACTGTAAATATCTTATGGTGGTATTTGTGGTATTCTTAAAAAAACCTTTCCTTATATAAATCCTTAGAAGAGAAAGATTATTTTTTTTTTTTTTTTAAGAATACCACCTTTTGTTTAGTGTATCCTAGCATCTTACTGTATTGCTAATGACTTGTGGACAGAAGGATGCCTTTCATCTGTGAGGAATTCAGATAATAGGTAAAGAAATGGGATATGGCTGGGAGTGAGGCGAGTGTATGCCTTGTCTGGTGATATCCCTCCCACATAATGGAGGAGAAATCTTTGGTATATAGATATATAGAATACTAGATCATTTAGTTCAGATGGGGGGAAGAATTGATGATCAAATGTGATCTTGATCAACAAAGACTCCAGTTCACCTAGTGACCCTTTCTTAATGAAAAGAATATCATTCAGTTTATAGTTTCTGATCATTCTCACAGGACACATACAGCCCAAAGCCACTGGGTTGGCCCATAGGCCACTTAGGGAAGAAACAAGTGATTAATTGCTATATATGGACACTGATCCTTGAAGGAAGGTGGCAACCAAACTACATTAAAATGTGTGGCATTAGTTTGAACAAAATTCAGAAAGACTGAATGAAGTAACTACCACAGGAGAAATGTAAAAATTTGCAAGGTGTCTGAGAAGTATGGTGGGGGTTACTAGGCTAGATAGAGTGAGAAATGAGGAGGTGAGGAGGAGAACAGGGGTGAAAAAGGATTTGGGAGATA
Organism: Oratosquilla oratoria; assembly: GCF_046742065.1. Lineage (NCBI taxonomy): Eukaryota > Metazoa > Arthropoda > Malacostraca > Stomatopoda > Squillidae > Oratosquilla > Oratosquilla oratoria. The sequence continues at coordinate 16,662,402 of NC_134799.1, forward strand.
GGGTTGAAAGAATATTAGGATGGTTTGGACACATGGAAAGAATGAGTGAAGAAAGACTAGTAAAAGAGGTATGGAAGGCAGATGTGGAGGGAGTGAACATGAGGGGATGTCCTAGGATGAGGTGGATGGATGGGGTGAAGGGGGCTTTGGGGAAGAGGGGAATGTCTGTTGAGGAAGGAAGGGAGAGGACGGAAGACAGAGGTGAGTGGAGAATGGGTGTATATGGATGATGATGTGATTGCATGAGGAGGAATGGGCGGGGGGGTGGGGTAGTATGTGTGAGTAAATTTTGACGCAGCCCGAAGGGATTTCTCCCCGTCCTCTCCTTATATGCAAGGGGGGGTCGCCGATTAAATGAAGCGGCCTTGCTGTGGATGTGCTGTGTCTTGCGACACTGCTTCTGACCCAGGGCGGTGGGCAGGGTGCAGGGATGACCCGTCATTCAGGAGGTGCTCAGATGAGAGGGAGGGTGGGAGGGGTGTGGAGTGTATTTAGCGATGAAATGGGTGGGAGTGTTTTTATGCCTTTCCCTTTTTGGCTACCTCCCTTGGAAGGGGGAAAAAGCCTTGGTATATGTATGTATGTATGTTTATATGCACATAGTAAACACCGTATATATATATATATATATATATATATATATTTTTTTCCATTGGCATTTGGGAAGATTAATTTCCATTCATGTAGGTCTAAGTAGACATCAAAATTAATTAGTGTAGATAGAAAATATATTTACTTCAAATTTCACTTAATACGACCAACAATGAATACTGATAGGTGGTGCCCCTGCAAGACAGATGTAAGAGTTATCTTGCTGCTTTCATCAAAGCCCAACATCTCACTTCTGTCTGTGAGCACAACCTGAAAGGTCAGGTACTCGGATCCTGGCTGGAACCGGCTACATTTCCTCCACCTTTTCACATAAGGAGAGCTGACAATTGGTAACTGTTCTCCCCGTCATACTCTACAGCAGTTGTTCCCAACCCCAGGGTCGCGACCCAAACTAGGGTCGCGAGGGTCGCCAGAGGGTCTTTTTTAACTTTTTTTCATTCAAGTTTCAAATGTATTTAAATTCATTGCGCTAGTAAATATAAACTGAACTATAAAAATGAAAGTTTATAAACATTATGCAAGTACGTAGAAATATAACATGAAATGGTTGAATTTATTATTACAATTAGGGTCGCGACTCCAGGCTAAGAGTGGATTTAGGGTCGCAGCCAAAAAAGTTTGGGAAACACTGCTCTACAGGGTAGTAACACAGAAACTGACCCACAGCAATACAACACAGAAAACAGTACAGTGTCTAAAAAGGGCTTGGTGAGTGTTGCCAGCTGCTGTGGTGGTGTGGTCTTTAGGTCCGTGAAACTTGAGGTTATGAAGCTGAATACCAAGAAATGTTAGACATGTCTGTCTTGAGGAAAATTAACAGAGTGATTATGTTTGCCTAGTGGGACTTTGACTGTAAGGAAGTGAATTGGAAATTAATGAAAATTCTACAGGGAATACTTTGGGGAGTATTTCACTGGATAATGTTGACTCTTGGTAAATGATGTGAGAGAAGTAAGAAAAGACACTCCAGCGAGATTGGACTTGCTATATACCAATGTAACCAATGTTATTAGCCTGTTGAAGTATATAGGACCCATAGTAAAAAAATTGTGTAGCAATTCAATTTCAGTTGGTAGATGGAGGAGCCTGCATAAATCAGTTGGTAGTGTTCCTGCTTTGAGTGTGGTTGGCCCATGTTTGATCCTTGGGAAGAGCTAGTCAACTATTCTTTTACAACAGTGGACCTCTTAAGTCTAGTATACCAGTGTTGCATTTCAGTGTATGGTTGAGCTAATTACACTAGTTTCACACTTCAGTTACAACCACAACTATTCAAACATGCTTAACACTCCACATGCATTTCACACTATCTACTGCTCTCTTTCTTATCCTCTCTTTTCCATGTGTATCTCTCCTAAAATTTTCCCACTGAAGAAGGTATTGCACAATATAGTGTGACTGGCTGCAACCATCTCTATTTGTTCATGTTTTGCACCAGCAGGGTGGGAGTTTGTGACATTAAACCATATCCATAGGGCAAGGATTGCTGTAGATTCAAGACACCTCCCTGTTGATCTGACATGATCATGACACTGGAATTTGCCAAGCCCATATGGAATACAATTGATGAGAATGCACCCAAGATCAGTGCAACTGTTATGTGTTCCATGGAGTGCTTGCACACAAGGAGTATGCTTTAGTATTCCAGTAGCAAAGCAACAGAAAGTGTTTAACTTTTCCCTCCACTTCCTTTGAGACAAGGGCTGAGTAACAGCTCCACTTAAGAGTGGCAACCTTGGCCGAGGTCCACAAAACTTCACTGTAGGAGCAAAAGGCTTTATCCCCTCAAGAAGTCAGAAGCCTCCCAATTCTGGAGAGAGGTGATATGGCTGCTCCAAGTTGTAGTTACATGGCAGGAGCTCAAGGTAGGCCCCATCCTGAAGACTTCCCAATTTTGATGGGACTAAGGGTGTTTGACCAGGTATCTGTGGGGCCGAATTTTTTTTCTCTGCTTCTGGAGATAAAACATCAACAACTAGTATATCCTTTTCCAGCATTGTCTTCTCTCTTCAGTCACATGCACTATCCTGTTTTCAGTAATTCTCTCCTTACACTTGCCCTATACATTTGGTAAACTAATTTGTCCCTATAGTTCCACTTCACATACCTACATTGCATTAAAACCTTGTTCATGTTCTCAGGTTAGACATTTTTGCTGCATTTTATACACAGTATATTACTTGGATGGCACCTTAATCACTCTTCAAATAAACACAATTCATCTTCACTGCTATTACCTTATTCCATAGGACAGATCAGTGTCCACAAATCTTGCCCATACAATAATGTAATTGTTGCTCTACTTTCAAGGAAGCTCACATTTTGTCCACCCTATATCAACATTTACCCATCTCATTTTGTCTATGTAATTTCATCCTCCTCTTTATTGTGCTCAACAACTTTTCTCCCGCTTTATAGATCTCTAGAACTCGACATCATTCTCTTGTAATCACTTGGTCTTTGGATCACGTGTTGGACTCGTGATCGACAGCTATTTCCCTCCCGGAAGAGAGCTCAGAGCTCGTAGGTCCGATCTATGGGTAATGCTATGACCTTTCACACACACACACACACCCAACTCCCCGCCCACGAGAGTCAGAGTAACGACCCGAAGCGCAGCAGTACCGAAATAATTTCGGCCCTGGGCAGGATTCGAACTACTCAGGCATATGCCTCTTCCAAGTCAATGCAGTGGTCCCTCAGGGCCGTGCCTCTGGGTGGAAGAGGGAATGGGTGAGCAACTTTTGTAGTCGAAGAATTGACTTGTCCAATCCCTCATGTAAGAACGGATCTCCACAGTAGGAACCACCCAGCTCTGAAACCATCAATTATTCCCTCAAGTCTAAGTGACCCACAACCCCACGTTGGCTGGCAATGGGCCTCAGGACCTCTAATAGATCTCTCTGGGGAGAAACTTGGGACTCTTGTGTGTTGTGTGAGTGTGGTACTGTTTCTGTCACCAGGGAGAGGAGAGGAGTTGTTAGCTTTTCTGTTTGTAAAAAGTGTAAGAAATACAGTTGAAATTGACAGAGAGATCTTGGGACCAGTCTGCAGACCAAGTGACAGCCTCTCAGGGCTGCACCTCACTGAACAGTACCAACACAGAATAGATCTGACCATAGAATCAAAATGCCCCAGATAGGATATGTCTAAGTTATTTGCAATCACATTGAATTTCAATGACTGATAACTCACAACCCCAAAGATGTCGGCAACGATCCTCGAGTGTAACACGTTCCCTTGAGAGGAGTTTTAGGTTGTCTGTGTTGTATCCGTGGGAGGCTTCTTTTCATCAGAGGCTGAGGAAGAGTCGCGGGTTGTCTATAATAAGGAGGGAGAGTGAAGATGGGGAATTGGTGACTGTGTGTGTGTGTGTGTAATTCACAATGGTCTTGGATCACGTGTTGGGCTCACGATCGACAGCTATTTCCCTCCCGGAAAAGAGCTCATATATGACCAATCTATGGGTAATGATGTGACCTTACGCGGACACATCCCCAACTCCCCGCCCACGAGAGTTGGAGTGACAACCCGCAGCGTATCGTTACTGAAATTATTTCAGCCCTGGGCGGGATTCGAACCAAGACCTCCGTAGTGGCAGCCGGGAATTCTACCAACCGCGCCACGAGTTCTGTGTGTGTGCTTTACCATGGTTTTGGATCAGGTGTTGGATTATAGGTCGACAGCTATTTCCCTTCTGGAAGAGCTTAAAGCTCATATATGACCGCTCTATGGATAATGCTGTGACCTTACACGCACACATATTCCCCCAACTACCCCGCCCACAAGAATTGGGAGTAACAACACGCAGCGCAGCGTTACTGAAATTATTTCAGCCCTGGGTGGGATTTGAACCCGGACCGCCGTAGTGGCGGCCGGGAACTCTACCACTGTGTGTGTGTGTTCGTTGGACTATTAGCCGCTCTGATCTCATCCTTGCAAGGATATATAATGTGAGATTTTTAAGTGAAAATTGGTGAAGTAGGGTAGGTCGCTGCAGAATGCCGGTGTGGCGAGGATATTAGTTCCCATCTCACGTGGTTTGTGCTCTCAAACTCAGACAACCTCGTTACGAGTGGGAGAGAGTCTCGTGTTGAAAAATGTATGTACGCGCGCAATGTAATTCGCCTGCACGGTCTTGGATCACGTGTTGGGATCGTGATAGACACATGTTACCCTCCCGGATGAGCTCAGCGGTTTTATGCATGAACTATGGTAATGGTGTGATTTTACATACACGCACAACTCCTTGCCCACCAGAGTTAGAATACCGGCTCGCAGTGCAACGAACTTGGATTGTTGAATTTCCTGTCGAGAATGGTAACAGTACATCGAGCCGCGCGATGCTTTTTTACCTTAGTATCTATGTGTATTTGAGTTTTTCTGCGTGTGTGTGTGCGTGCGTGCGTGCGCGCGAACAAATAAAGGCATACACGTATGCGTGCCAGTACTTGTAGAGCACACCTTCATGGTTCCTCATACTCCACTGCGCACCATATGCCGTTGCAGTTGTGTTGGGTCGTTGTTGAAGTCTGCAATCAATTTCAAAGTAACGGTTACCACACCCGTTAAGCAAAAGATGTCTTGGAGGATTTTTAGAAAATTAATTTGCAGTTTCAGATCGTATGATGACCGTTAGGTCGGTTTTAAACAAAGGGGAGTTGTATTGCCGACCCGCCCATACCTCCACGGGAGAAATGTCGACACGACAGGAACTAGCTCAGCAGAGAAAGTTCCTCATAAAAAGGAACCTGTTTAGCGTTTGTGTGTCGATGAAAGTGCATTATTGGTGGATATTCGTAAGCCATATTTATTTTATATAAAAAAAAATATTGTATATCTGCCTGTTAAATGCCTTTTAAGTTGTATAGCTTGAACGTCGTTTTATGCGATCAACAGTTGTTAGTCATAGTGCTCAGGTACCCTTTTAACTCAACCCACGCATTATCTCTGTTGTACTCCTTTTTCATTTGCTGTTGCTCCCTTGAACAGCTATTACCGGAACAGTAGTCAAAATAAATATATCTAACATCGACCTGTTTAAGATTTTCGTTATATTCTACGATTTTATTTCATTTTGGATTTTAACTTCATTTCCTTAGCTAATGGGATATGTAACCTAACTCATTTTACATTCCCTTGGCTTTCACGAGCTGCACGTTTATTCTAGCTGCTGCAGGTTGATCTTATTCATCCTGAGTGAATGGGGAGTACCTTCGCAGTCTATGGGTGAGAGACGACAGCCATTCCAAGGCGACTTCACGGCAGGTAAGTCGTCTTCACCCGTCACCGTCTCGTCCGCTCCTCCCGCCAGCCTGCACGACCGCATCGCGTGAAATAACGGTAAACAATATTGCCAAATGGTTATTTGTTGTTCACGAAATAATTTGTTCTTGCACTTGAGAGATAATTTTTAATTTCGTGGTTAATTTCCTACAGAAGTAAATTGATTAATAAAAAAAAAAAAAATATATATATATATATATATATATATATATATATATATATATATATATATATATATATATATATATATATATGTGTGTGTGTGTGTGTGTGTGTGTGTGTGTGTGTGTGTGTGTGTGTGGTTTAGTGAACAAAGTATACGAGAGCTGTTTCAGGTTTCTTCGGAAGATGAGAAATAGTCCTGACTGTTCCGTGTTTTTCAACTTCACCAATGTGTTATATATATATATATATATATATATATATATATATATATATATATATATATATATATATATATATATATATATATATATATATATATATATATACTGTATGTATGTATATCATATATGTATGTATATATTATATATGTATATATATATATGTATATATATATGTATGTATATATATTATATATATATAATACCACTGTTGTAGTAAAACAAATGAAGGGGATAGAAATTATTCCAACTGCATTCCTCGTCAGTAGACCACAGGTAAACCGAATGTCGACGGCTGGGGAAGAGGCAGGACGTCCGTTGGGGCTTGGTGACCTGGATTAAAGGGTCATGTTTAGGGTCAGGAGGAGGAAGATATAATGATTGACAAGAAGTCTCAGGAAATTATAACTGGGGAAGTGTTATTTTCAAATATCAAGTAATAGGTTGTTCAGTAAAGGCAGATTCAACGATCTTTCTCTTGAAACCAACACTAGAGTTGAACACTGTATACACACACACACACACACACACACACACAGACACACACACACACACGCACACACACACACACACACACACACACACACACATATATATATATATATATATATATAAACTTTAATTCGCATTCTAGGTGTTGTTTGCTATTTCCTTGAGAAAACGGGTTTCTCAACAAACCTGCCTCGTGAACAAAACGTCTTGAAGAGGCGAGAAGCTTACGGCAGGATACGCGCAGCTGTGATCGAAGCCAAGTCATGTACACATAGAAACGTACTCACACACACACATACTTATATATATAAAAATATATATATATATATATATATATATATATATATATATATATATATATATATATAAACTGACATTGGAGCAGTAGAACAACCTCCAAAGTTTCAAAACCGGTTCCGTTGCTACTTTCAGGTACGCATGGGGGAAAGGTCACAACACGTGTGACTCTCTCTTTCTCTCTCTCTCTCCTTTCCTCCCTCTCTCTCTCCTCTCTCCCTCCCTTCCTCTCTCTCTCTCTCTCCCAGAGTGTTTACAGTGTACCAGGCGTCATTTAGGATTGTCTCCCCTGTCTTCAAAGCCCATCCCCAACTTCGACCTCCATCCGGGAGGAAGGGGGGAGGTAATTCCTTGCCACCGGATAGAGGAAAATATTGCGAGCCACCACTTCTCTGCTGGGATTTCACCTCTCCCCCTCCCCCCTTTCCCCCTTCCCCCTCCCCCCCATTGGGTGAAGAATTCAGAGGAATTATTCAGTATGGTAAGATCCCCATAATCCCATAATCCCCAAATACTCCATACTCCCATACTCGCATATTCTCATACTCTTACACTCCCATATACTCCCATACCAACACCCCAATTCCCCCATAACCCATGGCTCCACCCCGTAGTCTGAGCCTGTTACCATACCACACTATTTTTTCCACAAAACCACTAAAAACTAAAACAATTCTAATAATAACAACCATAGTGATAATAAGAGTAATGAATAGATAAATATATAAAATGCAGAGAGCTTGTATTACTCTATTTATTCTGCTACTTATCTCCTTTAAATTTCTCTCTTTCCACCTTTTATTTGGGCACATTCTTGTCCTCATGGATAGAAGCGCTGGTTCACGCCGACCAAGGAGGACGTTGAAATGGATATGACGTCATAGATGACATCACGTTTTTCCTCGTATCCGGGGTCAAAGATGCAACTCCTCCTCCTCTTCCTCCTTCTCCTCCTCCTCCTCCTCTTCCTCCTCCTCCTCCTCCTCCTCTTCCTCTTCCTCCTGTGATGCATGACCGACCAGGTTGCACTACCTAAAGGGGGGGAGGAGGAGGCAGGTTGCACACGAGAAGTTCTCTCCACAGAGCACCTTGTTTTCCATTTTCTTTTTCTTTTTCCCGTTTTCGTCCGATTATATACTCATCCTTCATTTGTTCACCCTTCTCCTACTCCTCCTACTTCACCTTTTTACTGTTCTTCATTCTCTTCCGACGTTTCACTGTCATCATCATCTTCATCATTCTTCGTATTGGTGAAAGATTTTCAACAGAACGCAATTAATGTATGTTTATTTTTTCTTTTCTACCTACGAAGAACGTTCATCTTTGAGGCGGAGCAGGACTGGCGTCGTCGTGACGTCATGTCGTCGGATAACTATGTCAGCCAATCACGTGCTCGCTACCTGGTCACCTTCGCCCATAGATCGCTGTGATGACCAAGCCATTCAAACAAAACAACTCGACCCACACCCAAAAACTGGGAAAAGTTTATTTAACATTTTGACGTTCGCACCTAAGCATTGGTAGTCGATGTAGCTGGGAGATCTTATTTAATAAATTGGTGAAAGTGGTTGTCTGTACGTGTGTATTGATACTCAATGATTCTCCATGGCAGATTAAGTATTCTCTCTGATCCGCGCCAAAATGACCTTGTGCATGTGTGTGTGCACGTAAATTACATTTACCTCCATCGGTCAAAGTTATCTTTAAATTCATTTGTGATTCACCATGGTCATGGATCACGTGTTGGGCTCGTGATCGACAGCTATTTCCCTCCCGAAAGAGCTCAGAACTCATACATGACCGATCTATGGGTAATACTGTGACCTTACACGCACATACACACATACACAACCAACTCCCCGCCCACGAGAGTTGGAGTAACGACTTGCAGCGCAGCGATACTTTTTATTTATCATGCAGTTCCTGCCGCAGCCAACACAGACCCTCTGATGTAAACATCAAGATTTCTCTTGTCCTAAATATATAAATGCATGAAGGACCGCTGCTTGGCGACCCTGTTTGGTAATCCTGTCGGCCATGTTTCTTTTTCGCGAAATATCGCTATAATGCATTTTTATTATTTCCCTCTTTACTAAAAATCCTTTCTGAAAAGAAATGGAATCTTGATCAATAGTCACGTTTGTATATTGACGATAACCAATGAAAACGACCGTACCACGTTGTAATGCAAGACGACAAACAGGGCTACCAACTGTTTTTTTTTCGTAAAAAACAAAAGTAAAATATTTCCTTAATTTTTTTATGTTTTTGTCATTTATTCTAATTAATCCAAACGACTTTTCTCCAGAACTGAAAGTAATTTTTTTGAAATCTAGAAAGGTTTCCTTCATGCAGTTTCTAGAAACTTGTTCTAGGAAGGTAAACAAAAACTAATCGACAGTCAGGGACTAGAATATTCACCTAGACCTAGAATCGGTGCCAAGAGACGAATAACAAATAAAAATGTCGATATATTGAAATGGATAATTAAGGAAATGGAGATCAATATAAATAAAAATACACGAATAAAGAGATCAATATAAATAAAAATACACGAATAAAGAGATCAATAGATAAATGAATAGATAAAAGTAGATAGATGAATAAATTGATAAATACAAAGTTGAATAAATTCACAGTCAAGTAAATGAATAGATAAATATAGATTTGAATTGACAAAAGAAGAACAATAATAGTGAGAACAGCGAGATATGTGTGGTCCTCATTCTGAATGCATAACATTACTCCGGCTAGGCCTGTTCTTCATGAACAAGAACACTAACGAGTCGATTAAGCATATTAAAGAAAAATGCTCGATCGTTGAGTGAAAACTAAAATCATTCAGATTTTGTCTCTCGAATGACGATTTTCTTGCGAATAAACAGAGTTGCTAATATTAGAGAGTTGTGAATATCGGGGAGTTGTGGATATCGGGTATTTGCGAATATCAGAGTTGCGAATAACAGAGAATTGCGGATATCGGAGATTTGCTGATAACGGAGATTTCCAAATATCAGATATCTGCGATTAAAATGATTGCGAATATCGGAGAGCTGCAAATAACAGAGAATTGCGGATATCGAAGAGTTGCAAATATCAGAGATTTGCGATTAAATAATAATTGCGAATATTGAGAGTTGCGAATAACGAAGAGTTTCGAATATCGGAAAGTTCCGAATAATGAGGACTATTTGTTTTAGCGTCTCTGAAAAATCAGTTGTTGGCACTGGGAAGCTTCGAAATGCGTGTACATGCACGCAATAATACGTAAGGGTATAAACAAACAGGTAATGAAATATTACATTTCTTAAATTAATAAAAATCGTCTAACCTGAGGTTAAAAATGAATTCCGCGAATGCTACGCCGGTCTGCAAGGAATACCTGAGCGTATCGTTGCTCACCAACTAACCTTGGAACAGAAAACCACAAAATTCAAATCATCAAATTTCACCGCGCTCGCTCCAAGGACTTTGAGGAAAAGAGACTGTGTTGTTATTGAAAAAGGAAAGCTAAATCCTTTGTCTGTTCCATGATGTACTCTCTGCCGAATGCAGATAATTATCTCTGAGTCATTCCTTGCATCTCGGCTGGCTGGATTCCCCGGTTTTCAAGGACGCGAGATGTGCGGTTTTTCTGTCATGGCGACCCTTACCGCCTTTCCTGTTTGACTTCCGTGTTTCCACAAGAAACAAGGTCGTGGACTGACCCAAAGACCAAGGAAGAACAGATCAGGTCACTTTGGAAATAGAACGAACGATGTGAAGGCGCAAAATGTGGTCATGAGTCGAGTCAACCGATTTGATGACGCCATGTTTTGTTTTGTTTTCGATATGACGTCATGTCGCTTTTTTGTACACCTTCGGGCTAATCTCCCTTTCCTCCTTCCCACCTCCTCTCTTCCTCAAACGTATACAATGTTCTGCTTCTACGTCATTATTATGATCATCAAAGATTTCTCTGTCCTTGAAGTTTGGAGTTTGGTGGTGATGTGTGTGTGTGTGTTTGGGGGGGGGGGGGTTAGACAATTTGCTAGCCAAGCTGAGCTCAGGCCCAGGGGAAATATTACAAGTTTTTTGAGAAATTCTGGTACATGCTATCACCCTTTTTAACCTTATTGACAATGACAAAGGAAGGGCAATTATCAACATTAATATGTAGTGTATCATATATTTTGTTCAGACTATCTTCGTAGTGAATGTCCAACATTCATATTAACATAACCAATCGTAATAATGTGTTTGATCTTGAGAGAAGATAAAATTTATGAGTACTCGAACGCTTAGTAGTGCCATCCTATTTCATCGACATTTCCATGACGACAACGACTACTGTATTTACACGATACCCTGGGATATTTCTTGAATCTTTTTTTTTTTACGTAAATTTCAGTTACACATGCGCATTATTAATCCCGTAGACAAATATGGTTTCCTGAATTTTGAACGAAGAGAGGGAATACGAAAGCATTTTATAAATAAATCCGAAGAATTTAGAAAACCCGGAATCTGTAAAACTTGACCAAATTAGATCTTGAAATTCTTTGTCATCTACACTTTAATTCCAGACGACCACACAAGCGCCATTAATTCTATTAGGACCTGTTCTTCTGGCAAAATCGTTAAAAACAAGTCCCAGTCTACCGGTACCGGAGGATGAGTGGGGGGTTGGGTTTGGGGTACCGCGTAAGACACCAAAAATGTCGGGGACTATAACGGCTACCCAAAGTCGTTGTAAAGTACGACAATATGGCGGATCCTACCACACACCATAACAATATATAGAAATATATTGGGATCACTCTGTTGTCCAAAGATATTAGAAACAAGTTTGATAAATAAATAGATAAATAAATAGATGAAAGATAAAATGAAGTTAAAAATAATGACGAAAATAAATTAAAATACAAGTGAATAGATGAAATGAAATAAAAAGTAATAAAGAAAATAAACGAATCAATAAAATATGAATACATGAATGAAAAATATAAATAAAATGAAAATAGACAAATAGATGATTAAAATCAAATAAACAATTTATTGAAAATCATGAAAAAATAAAAAATAAAAATGCTCAACACTAGAACATATTTACTAATAGCGTCTTATAGCACTCTTTCAGCCAGCTGTGCATTCCGAAGGCAACTTGAGCCAGCTGGGCGTCGGAGAGGCGAATCCCCCCCCCCCAACCCGTCCCCCCAACCACCACCACGACCACCTAACTTCTAAAACTTGGCACGATACTCCCTAGTACCTTGGGCAAAGGTGACGCTACTCAGCGTCTCCTGACGTAAGCACCCCCCCTGGCCTTAAGGGTTATCACACTGGACTATTCTTCCTCCAACCTCCGATTCATCGGCAATACAGTCTACCTCCAGCACTTTTTCCTCCGTCAAATCACTTAGATGGAATGTCATTTGATATGCTGGAGGAAATATATTTATCTCCAGCATATCAGACTCCCTCCCGAGAGCTGCGGGCTGGAGGTTTGCTCCAACAGTCGGAGGAAAAATAGCCCAGTGTGATAACGATTTAAAAAGTGCCGAGGGCAACCCCAGAATTGATACAAATAATAATACGGAAAAAAAAAAGATCCGACGATATGACGTCATTATCGAATTCTTAAAATTATATTCCGTTTGCCTCCAGGTGGTTTAATATAATTCTATTTTACTTTATTCTATTTTTATTTACTTATTTAATATATTTTTTTCATCAGAAACTGGAAAAAAAGATATGAACTCTGTATTCAACGAAGAACGACATTAAGAGGTCTTCGGGCGTTCGTTCGTATTTCTAAGTCATGATGACTTAGCCTGAGCCATAGTCACGTGATGACTAGGCCGAAACATTGAATAGAATGACTTAATTTGTCGGTTTGTTTAGAAAGTCGATGCTGAGTGGTCCCATGCAGGACCCATCGTCCCTCCCGTGCTCAACAAATCAAAACAAATGACCAACAATTCCTTATTTGTGCAATCCAAGGAAATTTGAACATTTGGTGATAGGGTAGATTGCTGGTAAGTGATCTATTTTGCTGTATATGTTGGTAATCTTTATCTATTTATTGTGGCTGTCGCCAGACGATTTTATTCAGCTCGTTGACCTCTCCAGAGCGAGGCCTGGCAGCTGAGGTCACGCATGCGCGCGCGCGCAAGGCGGGCAACCCACAACAACGGATCCTGTGACCCATTTGCAGATATGTGGTTGCCAACATACCACAGCCAGGGCGTCGGCGACACACACGCACACACACACACACACACACGCTCGCTCACACACACATACACACATACACACACACACACATATCAATGACCCCACATCCGGACAATGTATACATGATTGATTGCTTTTGATTTTTGATAACTCTCTCTCTCTCTCTCTCTCTCTCTCTCTCTCTCTCTCTCTCTCTCTCTCTCTCTCTCTCTCTATATATATATATATATATATATATATATATATATATATATGTGTGTGTGTGTGTGTGTGTGTGTGTCTTTCGTATGCCACAGTATCTTATCAATTTTTGAATTACAGAGACATTGCCGGCTTCCTTTGAAGGAAGATAAAAACTCATTCTCAGGCAAAGAGAAAAAGTAGACAGGAAACTGAACTTGTGAATTTGTCATCATATTCAATTCTGCATCCGTTTCACTTAAAAAGGAAAAATACATATGTATATAAGTACGCGCACACACACGTAGATACAAACACACACACATACACACAAACACACACACACACACACACACACACACACACACACACACACACACACACACACACACACACACACACACACACACACACACACACACACATATATATATATATATATATATATATATATATATATATATATATATATATATATATTAGATTCTACAACACTTGGAAACTAGAGTGTGACAACGCCTGTCCGTGTCCGTCTGTCCGTCCGTTTGTTCGTCTGTCTGTCTGTCTGTCGCTTTGCATAATGTCACCGGCGACTTCCTACACTGCCCCTCCTCGTCCTCCTCCTCCTCCTCCTCCTCCTCCTCCTCCTCCTCTTCCTCCTCCTCCTCCTCCTTCTCCTGCCTGACACACTTTCTTCCCTCTGTCGCCAGGGCCACACCTCCTCCTCCTCTTTCTCCTCTTCATCATCTTCCTCCTTTTCCTCCTCCTCTTCATCCTCCTCCTCTTCCTCTTCTTCCTCATCCTCTTCTTCCTCCTCTTCTTCCTTTTCCTTCTCCTCTTTCTCCTCCTTCTCCTTTTCCTTCTCCTCTTCCTCCTCCTTCTCCTCCTCTTCCTCTTCCTTCTCCTCATCTTCCTCTTCCTCCTCCTCTTCCTCCTCCTTTTCTCTCTCCTCATCTTCCTCCTCCCCTCCTCCTCCTCCTCTTCTTCCTCCTCCTCTTTCTCCTCCCCTCCTCATCTTCTTCCCCCTCCTCTTTCTCCTCCCCTCCTCCTCCTCCTCCCCTCCTCCTCCCCTCCTCCTCCCCTCTTTCTCCTCATCTTCCTCTTCCTCCTCTTCCTCCTCCTTTTCTCTCTCCTCATCTTCCTCCTCCCCTCCTCCTCCTCCTCTTCTTCCTCCTCCTCTTTCTCCTCCCCTCCTCATCTTCTTCCCCCTCCTCTTTCTCCTCCCCTCCTCCTCCTCCTCCCCTCCTCCTCCCCTCCTCCTCCCCTCTTTCTCCTCCTCCTCCTCTTCCTCCTCCTCCTCCTCCTCGCGCCAAGCAGGGACGATCCAGCCATCGTTATCGAGGCCATCGAGATGCGGGAAGGTCTCAATTATTGGGAATCTCTTAAAATTTGGAGATTTCCAATATTCGCAACAAAAACATTGAAATGTAGGAAATCTATTTTCTATCGAAACGTCATCTATGAGTTGCGTTTTGAGATTTGTTAAAACAACAACAAAAAGGCTGAAAATGAAGATTTTTCATTGTCTTCATTTTGTGTTTCGTAACAATAAATTATATATATATATATATATATATATATATATATATATATATATATATATATATATATATACATATGTATATTATTGTGTACTTTTTTACTTTCGTTGGTACTCGAACGGTCACTGTATGGTTGATTCAAAATATCTACATATCTTTTGGAATAAAAAGAAATATTGGAAATAAATGTTCAATTTTTCACCTCGGATTTGGGCAGTGTATATGTTACAATGACTATTATTAGACTTTTATTCAACTAACGGAAGTCCCTTGCGTGTCAATATGTTCCATTATTCATAATAAAACAATTGGAACAGACTCGTGCGTGTTGTGATATCAACAGATTCATTCTTTTCAAATGCTGCGAATTCGTGTGGCTGCAAACGACTTCGATCGTAAAAATTTTATTTACTTTTATTTCAGAATCCCTCAGGTGTCAGATAAGTACAAGCCAAATAATGTGAAATATAACAATAAATGAAATGCATTCAAAACAATAATATTAGGACCTAATTATAAAAAAGTATTGTCTTGGAACTTTGTAATTTTGAAACGAAGTTTTTTTGCAAGCCATTCAAATTCACGACGCTGACGTCATGTCGTCCAGCGTGACGGCGCCGCCCCAAACCCCAACGCGCCGTCACAGAGGTCACGTGATGGGCTGTCCCCTTTAGGCTAATCGGTCGATCTGCGTCATCGCCTAATTAACCCTTTCCTGGCGGGGACTTCCCGCTTTGCCAAAGAGCAGATCGCCGAATTACCCTTCGCCCAACTGTATTTCGCCAAATTGTGTTTAACAAATTGTATTTTGCCAAATTGCATGTAGCCAAAATTTTCTTTGCCAAATTCCTTTTTAGCTAAATTCCTTTTAGCAAACTCCCTAAACTAAACACACCCGAACATAATCTAACTTAGCAACGTAAACATAACATCGCCTAAAAAAATCGAAAAATTACCAAGCTATATGAATTTGGCGAAATGCTATTTGGCAAAAAAGACTAAAGTTTTAGCGAAATGGGAACCCGCCCTTCGTGAGTTTTTGAAAATTGCATATGTGTGATCAAAATTTCCGTAAATGAGTACAGAGTAAATAATACCAAAATTGTATAGAAATTAATATAAGAACATAATAGATATAACAGAAAATGTATCATAAAATGAGCCGTTGTACTTTAAAACTAGACAAGAAAAAATATTAAATTATAATAGCTGTTAGACTAATAACCATAGCGAGAGAAACAAATCAATCCACGAAAAAATATAAAATCTAAGAATTACGAACCAATTTGTAACAAAAAAAAACATTGAAAGGAAAGATAGAATATATATATATATTTTTTTTTAACAGTCTACATCGAGAAAGCGGATCCATATGCACACAACTGACCACGACCTGGTGGGCGGGGCCTAAGAGTGACGTCACATCGTCTTCTCCGAAAGTCTCAGGATTCCGTGACGTCATGTCGACTCGGACGATACTTTCACCCAATGAGAACATATTCTGTATGTTATCCCCGAGTGACGTCATATCGTCATGTCCGAAAGAGACAAGAGCGACATGACGTCATGTCGAGTCGGAGGGCCATCCATACAACTTTAATAACCTTGAGACTTAATAATTAAAATAGGTCGTTAGTGTGACATATATTTTTACAAATACTTACAGTTAAACTACTCATTCAGACATATTTAAGGTGTAAGACAATACTAATGATTTAATAAGGTATTTATAAAACGGATTTTAAGCATTTCACATACCAAGATGACGGCGTGGGCTTGGTCGTAGTGGGAATGGATGGATGCGAAAGTAAATAGGAAAGGGAAGGGAGAGCCTAGGTGGACACAAAATGATGATAATCATAATTATAATAATGACATTGATAAATAATAATAATGATAATAATAATAATAATAATAATAATAATAATAATAATAATAATAATAATAATAATAATAATAATAATAGTAATAATAATGATAATAATAATAATAATAATAATAATAATAATAATAATAATGATAATAATAATAATAATAATAATAATAATAATAATAATAATAATAATAATAATAATAATAATAATAATAATAATAATAATAATAATACATACATACATACATACATACATACATACATATACCAAAGGCTTTTCCCCCCTTACAAGGGAGGTAGCCAAAAAGAAAAAGGCATAAAAACCATTCCCACCCCCTTCATCCCTAATACACTCCACTCCCCTCCAACCTCCCTCTTATCTTGGCACCTCCTGGATGACGGGTCATCCCTGCATCTTGTCCCCTCCCCTGGGTCAGAGGCAGTGTCGCAAGACACAGCACATCCACAGCAAGGCCGCTTCATTAAATTGCCGACCCCGCCCCTCTCCGTCCCCTCATGCAGAAAAGGAGAAGACGGGGAGAAATCCCTTCGGGCTGCGTCAAATTTTTCTCACACATACTCCCTCACCCCCCATCCCCCACCCATTCCACCTCATGGATCACAACATCATCCATATACAACCATTCTCCATTCATTACATACATACATACATACATACATACATACACACATGCATACATACATACATACATACATACATACATACATACATACATACATACATACATACATACATGCATACATATACCAAAGGCTTTTTCCCCCTTGCAAGGGAGGTAGCCAAAGTCAAATGGTATAGTTTCACTTCCACCCACCTCATCCCCACATACTCCACTCCCATTCACCACCCCTCCCTCTCTCTCTTTTCTTGGCTCCTCCTGGATGACGGGTCACCCCTGCATCTCGCCCACTGCCCTGGGTCAGAAGCAATGCAGCAAGACATAGTACATCCACAGCAATGCCGCTTTATTTAATCGGCGACCCCTTCCCATCTCCGTCCTCTCATGCAGAAAAAGAGAAGACGGGAAGAAATAATGATAATAATAAAATATAATAAAATCATAATAATGGTAATGTGATTTTTTTTTCACAATATACATCACCAAAGTATGAGGGAACTCTATTCCCCAATTGTATTTGGCACTCTTTTTCTTCTTCTTTTTCTTCTTTCCTCTTCTTCTTCTTCTTTATTTTTCTTCTTCTTCTTCTTCTTCTTCTTCTTCTTCTTCTTCTTCTTCTTCTTCTTCTTCTTCTTCTTCTTCTTCTTCTTCTTCTTCTTCTTCTTCTTCTTCTTCTTCTTCTTCTTCTGCTTCTTCTCCTTCTTCTTCTTCTTCTGCTTCTTCATCTCCTTTCTCTTCTTCCCTTCTTCTTCTTCTTCTTCTTCTTCCTCCTCCTCCTCCTCTTCTTCTTCTTCTTCTTCTTCTTCTTCTTCTCCTTTCTCCTCTTCTTCTCCTTCTTCTTCTTCTTCTTCTTCCTCCTCCTCCTCCTCTTCTTCTTCTTTTTCTTCTCCTTCCTCTTCTTATTCTCCTTCCTCTTCTTCTTTTTCTTCTCCTTCTTCTTCTTCTTCTTCTTCATCTTCCTCTTCTTGTTCTTCTTCTCCTTCTTAAAGAAAAGAAAAAACGGAGACAAGAGCGTGTTCGTGTGTACATTTGAAACGACTAAATTACTGTGTGCACATCCTGGCCCACCTTTGCCCGGGGAACAGCTCGACTCACGTCAGTCAACATCTCTCAGCTGCGCCTGAGGAGCTCAGGTTAGGAGAAGAGAGGTGCTCTCTCTCTCTCTCTCTGTGTGCTCTACTGTGCCAGGTTCATTTGTCCCCGACTTTACCTACTGTACTTATGCAATTGCGCGTGTGTGTGCGTGTATGTTTGTATGCCTATGTGTGTGTGTGTGCGTGCGTGTATATGTATGTGTGTGTGTGTAGTGTGTGTATATGGATATATGTACATATATATATATATATATATATATATATATATATATATATATATATATATATATTGTTATTTAATGTATGTATTATTCAATATTCATTATTTATTTATCACTTATTTGTTTATTTGTTTATCTATCTATATGTTGATTTTTTAATTTACTTTTATTTACTTTTTCTATTTATTCATTCAGTTATTTACATATTTAATCATTTACCTGTTCATTATTTATTTTGTATTCATTCATTTATTTATTTTTGTTTTGTTTCCAACAGCGCACAGTCTACTTCTAACTCATACTAGCATGATCTTCGCGTCACCTTGAACTATGTTAGTCGCTTAGATAAGGAACATGACAGGAGCGAGTGCCGACCCTGAGGGTAGCCCACTCCACGCGTCACTCCCCTTCAGGAAATCTCTCTTACCTTTTCGTGTGTTCGCTTCTAGATTGTTCTAGGTGGGGTGCATTATGCTCCTCCTTAGATCTGTTGGTTCCTCTCTTCCTCCATTTATTCTTTTATTTATTTATTTTTGTTTATTTATTTTTATATTATTTTTTGCTATCTCACATTCGTTATTGGACCATTCTTTTGTACGATTTTCTTCCCAATTTCCACCTAATTTTTCAATCATATTCATGAATTCATAGCAGTATATGTGTGTACGTATGCGTTTTGTGTATGTTTATTTTTTGTGCGTGTAAGTGTGTGTGTATGTGTGTGCGTCCATATTAGTGTGTAGTTACCAGTGAGTATGTGCGTGCGTGTGTGTGTGTGTGTGCGTGCGTGCGTGCGTCCCCTCGCACAACCCGCGGGCGCGAGTGGGAGGGACGATCCAAGAATGAGAATGACCCCAATGGCCTCTAGAACGCCATTGTTCCTCTTCTGCTCCTTTCCATCGCAGGACCCCGAGCCACTTCGCATAAAAAAGAAAAGAAAACGACATGACGTCATATTGACAATGACGACATGACGATTTGTCGACAATGACGTCATGTCGCCGTGTGACCATCATCAACTTTGATTCGTTGACTCTTCTCCCTTGGGACTTGGCACCAGGGAACCCCGTTTGGCACTCTGACACGAGAGGGGAGGTGGTTGGCACAGAGTTCTAAATAAACAAAAGGTCGAGTTTGTTCGAAAAAAAAAATGGCGACATGACGTCACGAGGATGGGCGGGACCACGATCCAATGACTCGACTTTGTGGCATTGCTCGCGTCATGACGTCATGTCGTCATTTTTTCGAGCGAGCTGTCCTTCTGTTATTTACTGTAGATCCTGCAATAAAGAATAGATAGATGAATATATAAATATATAAACAAATATACAAATATATATGTGTGAATAGATAAATAAATTAATAAATATATAAATAGATAAATCAACGAATAGAAAAGTAAAAAATAAATAGATAAATAAAGCTTTCAGTGAGTTTCAACTCATCTCCACCTCTCTCATCACTGGCATCGCCTAAGGTGCCTTTTAGCACCAGATAACTTAATTCGATGTTTACGGTGAAGGTCACGATGTGATAAGACGATTATAATTTTTACAGTAGTAGTAGTAATGGTAGTAGTAGTAGTAGTAGTAGTAGTAGTAGTAGTAGTAGTATGAAATCAATTCATGATAAACATTTAATAAAAAAAATATTTTTCCTACCTGAATTTTTATTTTTCACTAGGATTATTTTTAGCTGTGATACAAAACAATTGTAAAAATCAAGTTAATGCTTGTTCATATAATAACCAACTTCAAAAGCATTTTCTAGCCTATTAGACCTATTTATTTATTTATTCGTTTATTCTAAATTATTTGACCGGTCACGTCTATAGCAAACTGTCTGGCGGTCGCTGGCATCTGCCTCATAGAAGAACAACGGTTCTCCACTAAATCATTCTAGATTCCGTTTTCCTCTCGAATTTCTAGACCCCATAAAATAAAACCTACACTTAACCATCTAGAAAAGGAGCATTAATTCATTTCCCCCCTTCCCTCTCCCCTCACTCCTCTCCCCTCTCCCCTTTCCCCTCTCTCCTCTTCCTCCCCTTCCCGTGAGACGAGGGC
>NC_134799.1:16690803-16768303 GCF_046742065.1 Oratosquilla oratoria
TTACGATGTTTCAAGTTAACCCAAGTCCATGCGTCCTTCGCAGCTCCCTGCTGACATATTTCCCTTGGCGCATCTGGTGTAGCATGCAAAACTCTATTTTTTTTTAATCTTATTTATTTCCTCCTTTCAGGTATATTCTATTTTGTTGTTTTTATAATGTGCCACTGGTATTCTAAAAAACGAATTCGTCAATAATGATAAATAAATATGAATTAATATATTAAATGCAACGTGCACTTTTGATACAATGTTTCCTAATAAATACTATGCGTTTTTTTCACCAGGTGCATTATGATATACCTCGTATGTTGCATGATATGGTCATCGTAGATACTCTTACTTTGTCCCATTACCTATTATAGTTACAACATCTGAAATATCATCAACAAGAATGATAAACAGCTACTCGTCGGTTGCGCGACCCCAGGCATCCTGGATTAGAAAGTCGTTAGTCGTCACCAATGTAACATATACGTGTTGTCGCTGAAAGAAAAACCGAATTATCAGTTCATATCACCGTTAATTTATTGTGGCATTTAGTGATTGTTTTAAGAAAAATTACGGAATTCTTATTTTTCATACACTAGCAATTTGTATTCAATGCCTTGGAATGGCTCAATTTCTCTTGTATCTGTTACTCTTAAATGTGAATTTTGATACACGAACTGTGTATTGTCTAGAGGTGACTTATTCTTGCGAACGGGATGCGATATAGGTAATTAGGTCAGATAACATTTGAGAACAATGCCGCTGAGCCACTTGGTGAGCCTTGAAGGCTTACATCTCGGTCATGATAAGAATCGTTCTACTATGATATAATTTTTTCTTATGGATAATGCATATAATACTGGGTCCAGATTATGGCATACACAGTCGAACTTCTAAATTGTTGTTTAAACTAATTTTGCTATCTATAATGAAATGTGAAATTTGAAGGTAGAGTGAATTGGTGCAATGTTATAACAAATATTTCATACAGACATTGAATGAGAGTTACTAAATATGAAACGTTTTCGCAGAAGGCCAAATGACTTTTAAAAGAAATCTAAAGGGCGTCATTGGAATCTTCACTATTATAAAAAAATACGAGACCTCGGAAGTCAGAAGGCGTTTTCTGTGATCTTCCCATCCGTTTTCTCTATCGAGTGTTCTCCAATGTTTTGTCTGTGACGTCACGAGTACGGAAATGGCAGATCTAAGATGGCAGCAGACCTTCAGAAATTCCTCTTCAAATCAAAGTTTTTGAGGAAAATTACGCCTCAGAGTGTTATAATTGTGATACTAGTATTGATAAGTTATGTGACAGTGTGTGTTGATGGACAGGAGTGTAGTTTGGAGTGTAAGCATGGAAAATGTGTCGACAACGAATGTTTGTGCGACACAGGCTGGTCAGGTCCTCTATGTCAGTACTGTGGAGGAAGGGTCAGGTACGTGTTTATGTTTACAATTTGGGGAGTCCTTTTAAAGTTTTTTATTTAGGTATATGTCTTAACTTCAACGTTAAGGCAGATGGGTTAGGTTTCATTAAATTGTTTATGAGTGAAAAGGTGTCTAAAGTACATTGTTTTGCTGTTGCCCATATGTAGGTAGATATGTGAACGAGAGAAAGAACGAATGAAGAACATAATGGATTTGTTCGATAAATCATGATAATACAGAAGTGAATAATAAGTAGTATTGTGGACACAGAGAAACTAGCACGAAACGGGGGCTTACATCAAAATGGTATTGTAGTGTCTTACTTGATAGAAGATCATTGGTTTTAGAAATTCATTGATGTGGACTGGTGTGAAAGGCTATGATTAGAACCACATAGTACAATTTCTAGAATCGCAAAGGATTACTATAAAGCATTCCCAGGTGGCTTAGTGATGTCAGTTTACAATGAAAGCTGCCTTATCTGAATAAAAAGAGAAAACATAATTGAAAACTCAGTTTGCATTTGTATGTAATTGAGCTAATGGGAGAATTAAAGACATGCCTCACATTTTTGAGGGATGGCCTTTGATCAAGTGAAATTATGAGAATTGTTTATTATGAAAACAAAATATGCAAAGTCATTGTTAGAGTAAAGAACCTGTAGCATAGCAGTTTTGGCTGTTGACTTAATCCTTATTGTCATTGTCAATAAATCACCATCATGACCATGCTCATTCTAATGAATTGACATATCTAATGGAAGGTGAGATTATCTTTGTTTTGTATATGGTATAGTAGAGGGTGTAATTTAAAGAATGAAGTATTGTTAAGGTATAGAGTTATAATCTCAAGGAGATGATTTCTCATGATATTTATAAAGGTGAATGGCTCAGTTTATATTTATTGCCCATAATCATATACTTTAATTTTGGTGTCATATCTGAAGTCATGACAAATTAGTTAAATTTTTACTCACATGCAAGACATACAACTACCATAGATTACTATAAAGCCATGAATTTAGTGAAACAGTATTGTGGATACTTCATTCCCAAAGCCAAAGGCAATAATATTTTTTTCAAGTTGTTTCTGATATTCTGCCAAGTGTGACTTAATTGCCCTTCATATAAAAATAATTATATTTTTCCATAAACAGTGGGGTTATTATTGTTTGTGATTTGCTTTTGAAAGTAAATTCATGAAAAGAAATAGATCTCTTTAAGAGACAAAAGAAATAAAGTTATAATTGATGGATGTGGGAAAAGGAAAATGAGTTGTGTCCAAGGTTGCTGTTGTATAGTTTATAAAAAGAAATTGTCAAATTCATGATCAGGCTACTATTCCTGCCTACAAATTTTAATACACATTCATTGTTATTTTCCTTTCCCTCCTTAAGAAATTGTTTGTATAGAGGAAATGATTTTCAATAACAAAACCCTGGAAATAATAATTCCTCCATCATTAATGATACTCATTGTTGCCCCAAGTTTTTCACTGTCTGGAAACCTGCATCCAGATCTATGTCACTGGCTGGTAGGACTAGTGGAGGAAGGGCAGTTGCTGGTTGTCAGGTTTTCCTATGTAAAAAAGTGGAGGGAAGATAGTGGACACTGACATAGCCTTGAGTCTGGTCTAAAGACTAAATGTCAGCATTTTTGGGGCTGCAATTGTACTTGATGGGACTTAAAAAGGTGAACATTGAGGGGATGATTCTCTTAGATGTATGTCTTGCTGGACCATCATGTGCAGGTTGTTACTGATGGTTTGTGACATTACCGTTTTATGGGTGAATACAGAAATTTATCACAAAACAAATGTTACTCTTAAGACCATCATATTTAGTGCTACATAAAGCAACCCCTCCCTCCTCCTGATATTGATCCAGAAGAGAAAAGAAAAAAAAACTGAAGTTGCTCAGGAATAACACTGCTTCACCTGTGCTTAGGTCACCACCTAATGTAAAAACAGTATCGACACAAAATTCACTTGTTAAAAAATGTTGCTTGCAGTAGATGCAGTCACTATACAAGACAACATATTATGAGCATTAGATGATAAAGTAGATAGGTACTTTTTTTTTACATGGCAGAAGTTGGAGAGTGGAGTTATTGAATGACATTAGCAATTTAGATAAATTCAGACATTTTTTTTTTTTTTTCATCTTAGTTATGTTTTGTATGATTAGCTCAGAAGTCAAGATCCCATGACTGTTGTTTCCCATACCTGTGGATAGTTTCTCTGGTGTTAACTATTAAGTACACCCATATTAATAAGTTATATTTCCAGACAGAAGGAAATAGAATTGTTGAATTACTAAGTAGGAATATTTTTGGGTGCAGCAAAAATTCAAGGAATCAACAAATAAAGGTATTCATAGAAAGAAAAATCGATATAGTAGATAGAGAGATTCAAGGGAAAATTAAGTGGGAAAATAGAATGAAATAGATGGTTGAAGGGCACTCCTAGATTGTCTTGATTTTTTTAGTGTATTATGATTGTTGGATCTTGGAGTGGTGGAGGAAAATGTGAGAAGTTTGAAGAGACAGAATGGAGGTGGAAAAGGAGGAATAAAAGTGAATGAACTGATTAAGAGAGAGGTGGCAGATCATTGAATCAGTTATTGCCTTTTGTTTCTCTGAATAGAGACCTGGTGGCACACAGCAATGGGCAATGAGTCACAGGTTCTCCTACAAATCACTATTAGAAGAAATGATGAACAATTGTCCATGATCTGAGTGTGTTGCTGTTGCTGTTTCACAGTCTTGGAGGAGGGGAGTATTTATTGGCTGTGTGTTCTCCATTTTGGAACATAATGAACATGGTAGAGAGAAGTCTTAAGCCAGATCCAGTGACTGATTGCCAGACTAAGAGCTACTGTTCCAGGTGGGCTTGGGAGATGAGGAGGAAGGAGATTGTCCTCTCCAGCATCTGCCCTGTAGGACCACAGAACATGAATACTCATTCTCAAGCTATTAATGGACAATCAAGAAAAAAGATAAAAATGGGATGGAAGTGAAATGGAAGATGTATGATAATTGTCTATGTAAGATTTGCTGACTGGAAACCTGCAGGCCTGTAGTAATGAGTAACCTTGGGACTTTTGTCTATTGTGATGGGCAATTTTATTGTGCTAATGAGATCAGACTTTGGACAAAGTGGGTCTGTGGCCTACTGAGACTACATTTTTTTCTCAAGTTTTCCCATCTGAATGAAATTATTTGGCATTAGTCACGACAAAATTTGTAGAGGGTATCATGCTATCAATGAGGTTAAAGAGAGTAAGATAACATTCAGGGAAAGGTCATTAGGTTACTAGAAAAAGAAAAATGGAGGAGATAGCTTGATAAAAATGCCAAACATTTTTTTCATTTGCTTATCACTAGATAAGGGCTCAGGGAATGCTATTATTGAGAGCGGGCTTTCATTTTTGTAGTCGTGTCAAGTTATTAATGGAACAATGATGGGTACCTGTTTGTGGGGATCCTGTAGGAAGACATTATAGTATATTTCCATGCCACTCATTCCCAATATTCACCAACACTCACCTCTAGTTGGACACAATCTATGGACTCAGCCCAAGGTCTCTATCAATTTCTTGAGAAACTCTCTCTCTCTCTCTCTCTCTCTCTCTCTCTCTCTCTCTCTCTCTCTCTCTCTCTCTCTCTCTCTCTCTCTCTCTCTCTCTCTCTCTCTCTCTCTTTATTTTTTTTTTATTTATTTTTTTTTTTTTTTTTTTTTTTTTTTTTTTTTTTACAAAAAAAGGGAACAGGGGAGCAATTGACACTGATCCTCTCATAACTTCAGCTGTGACAACAGTCCAAAGTTTCTCCCTAGAGAGATACATGGGAGGGTCCTTGGACTTGCCAGCCACTCCCACACTCTGTGTGTCATTATTGAAACTTCAGCCAATAGCTATTATATCATTGAGATTTTTTCTTTTATGTAATATTCTTTTTATAGAAACATTTAGTTTTCCCCTGCCTGTGAAAAATAATACAGGGTCAGTCAGTTGGCCTTGGTCTCTCTTGCTGAAGACCTATGACCTTCAGGTAACTGGCAACAGCCACTGGTCAGGACCATAAGTCACTCAAGGACGATATATTGTGATGTTGTCTAGGGATTGTTAGTGTGGGACAGCATAAATCCATGTTGGTGCTATTGAAATACTGGATGGTGTCCTGAGCGTAGGAAAGCCAATGCAGCTCTTATCAGGTGTGGGAGGATTTTCTTTTTGGGGCTCATGTCGGGGGGCGGGGGTGTTGGAGTATTGAGTGTGGCAGTCTGTCTGGAAGGGCTTGTTTAGGGATATAAGTGTGTATATGTTTGTGTGTGGATATTTTGTGTGGTACAGGTGGTAGGTTGTTGTAGATGTTTGTGTACTGTATATCCCAGTGTATAGGACCACCTTGTATATGAGACCACCCCCTAATAATCAAGGTAAAATATGGGTTCTAGGGCATAATGTATTAGACCCCCCCCCCCCATGTGCTGCCACACAAGAACAAATGCTGGATTTGCAGGCCCCAGCTGATGTCTCTGTTTATGGCAGTGTTTTGTTTCGATATGTTTACATTAGTGTTTTATTTTGGTATAGGTACAAGTTGTATTACAGTATTGGAAACAACAAGACATATTTTTGTGCATATGAAGCTAACAGATGAGGTGTAAACCCCCTAATTCAAAGTGGCATTCAACTAGGAAATGACCAGTGCCACTTTACTTGGTCTAGTGCCTCATGATGACATATTCTTCCACTTTATTCACCAACTATATTTTGTTTCAAGGATTCTGAGAAAGTCAAAATTATGTTGCTCTTTTTAAAGATATATTCATAGATATGTGTTCTAACTTATTTTAGAAAGCATGTCAGTCTCAAGATATTTTAGATAGCCATTAATTTTTTCATGTAGCCAGAAAACAAACATGTTTCAGACAAAGCCTTGCGCCAGACTTTTACTTTAATGTATTTCTTGGAAAATCCAGTACAAATAATTGAAATCGGTATATATCTAAAGATAATATATATTTTAGAATTATGTGGTATCACTGAAAGATGAAGTATTAGGCTTGTTGAATTAAAAATGTTAACACCAAATGTGATAAATATGGGGATGAGTTTTAATTTTGAAATTTAATTTTTCAAGTTTAATTTCAAATTTAATTTTTCAAAAGTTTGTTGTTTAGAACCTGTGAATAAGAACCCCTCCCCCATGCACACACACACATTCACTTTTGGAATTATTTTTTGTTTTAGGGATACAAACTGGTCTTTACACAGGGATGTGGTAGTATCCTACATTTTTTTTTATGTTTTGGTGGTGGTGCTTGTGAAGGTTGTGTGTGCTTTAAGATTCTGGCATAGGATTGTATGCCTGTCATTTTCATGTGTTCTAAGGAGATGATTTTGGTTTCTGTATGCAGATGTCTAATAAAGGTGGTTATGGTGCATCTTGTTATTGTTCATAGTGCTCTATTGTGGAAAATTTGACATTTGGTTGTGTTTGTATATGTTATTACTTAGTAAACCTTGATTTGATAGCATCAGAAGCACAGGTATGACTGTAAGTTTGATGCAAATTCTATAAGTATAAAACACATTACTGTACTTCTAATTTGAGGAATGTTCCAGAATAGAAAAGAAATCATCTAGTATTAGCCACAAAATAATGATAGTACTGTAATTGTTTCTCTTGAGTGGAAATCCAGAGCCCCATGAGAGAAAGCAATGGTCCTTAGACCCTCCCAGAGAGAAATCTCTGTGTAGAGAAGGAGAGAGAGAAAAGACTGATGTTGATGTTTTATTAATGTGAGTCTGTTTCTGTGTCATCAGCTGGTAGGAGTAGGAAGGGAGCTGTTGCTGGTTTTCAATCATTGTGAAAAAGTGGAGGGAAAATGCTCAAAGTTTAGAGGAAGAAAGATAGAGATAGATTATGTATTTATTCATTTGTTTATCTTGGGCCTGGTATGGAGACAGGGTGCCAGTTTTGGGGGCTGTGCACCCAGATAAAGGTGAAGGGGTTGGTGGAATTTTAAGTTCACTTGTGGGGAGATGATTCGTTTTGATGTTCGTCTTGTAGGACCACCACAAGCAGGTACCCAGTTTGGGAGATCTTTACCTCTTGAGTGAACTTATGTGTCATCTAGAATGAAAACTACATATTGCTACCAGTTTTCAGGGTTAACAGCAGTTTGAGTCATAAAACATATTTAGTCAGGTAGATTATGTTTAGTTATTCTGTGAAAGTTCATCTAGTTCTGTGTCCACGTCATTAATTTGTACAGTTTTTCCTTTCGCTCATCTTAAGTATAATAACATACACCTGCAATATTTGAGTACTGAATACGAGATTGCTGAAGTTTTCTTTGCCCCTTGTCAACAGATTATGGTCTCAAACGGGTGTGATAAGTGATGGTGCAGGGAATTACTCCGAGGACAACCATTGCACTTGGTTGGTTGACAGTGGAAGACCCAATGTGTCCATTCGTCTCCACCTTGACCACTTTGCCACTGAGTGTTCATGGGACCACCTTTATGTGTATGATGGCAGCAGCATCTATGACCCTCTCCTGGCTGTGTTTAGGTAAGTGGTCCAGCACGAGAGGAGTGCATGGTAGTCCCCACAGAGTATAGTTGACCTGTTGTACCTAAATGCATTGGAGAAGGGACATTTTAATGGGTAAATTAGGATATTTTGTTAAAAGAAAGAACCAAACCTTTGGTTAGTGAGAGCATGGGAAAAGGTTAGAAGGAAATTTATCATGTTAGCAACAAGCATTTCTAACTTCTCATTTCTAATTTCTTCATCAAATGCAACCCCCATATACTTTACTTCAGTTACTTGCTTCAGTTTGACATCCTCTATTTGTATGTCAATCACTTCCTGTTCTCTCCCAGCTAGCATTAACTCTGTTTTCCCAAGGTGTTAGAAATGTGTGTAGGTATGCTCCCCAGTTTTCTTATTTTTGTGTATGTAATTTATCTTCGAATTTTCCAACGTCGTTGCTTTCCAGTGGGATGGTGGTTCAAGATTCTTACAAGGTGCCACATGTGCCCGAGGTTGTGGCACGATCTGGGTCAGCTCTCCTCCACTTTTACTCAGATGCTGCCTACAACCTCACTGGATTTTCCATCTCTTATAAGTAAGTGAAACTGTACCTGAAGTACTTTTTTTTTTTATTGATTTATTTTAATTTTCTCCATGCTCTTGTGGTGGAGATACAAGAATGTATCTACTGTGTTCCTGTTTTCATGAAAGGTGTTTGAATGGAGGATTGAGGATTTCCCCTTGAGTATGTTCTTATCTGAAGAGTCAAGGTATATTTTGACTGCCATTCCCCTTTTTCAAAGGGGGAAAAAAGCCTTGGATGTATTTGTGTGTGTTTATGTCACACACATATGCACATACATACATGCATTTAGTGCTATGTGTGTGGATGCTATGCCATTGTAATTCCTTGTAAAACTAATACAGAATTGATGGCTGTCCGAGTACGACAAATGGTCTAGAATGTTCCGGGAGAGGTGCATGCCTAGAGGGGGTGTGCACTTGTGATGGGGGATGGGGAGGCCCGGCCTGCTCAGTCCCCCTCTGCCCGAAGAATTGTTCTGGCAATGGACAGTGCAAACCTGAAGAACATCGATGCCAGTGCCATACACCGTACACAGGTTGGTATCTTTTTTTTACCTGGAGTTTTTTTTTTTTTTTTTTTTTTTTTTTTTTTTTATACTAATTTTAGTGAATAGATTGTATAGAGTTTTCATGTTTCATTGAATTAAAGTTGTTCAGTAATTTATTTATTATTTTTTATTATTGTTATTATTACTATTATTGTTGTTATTACTATTATTATTACTACAAAGCCCTCTGTGAGGGGCACTGTCCTAGCCTCCCCAATAGGGGGGAATGTGTGACGTTAAACCATGTCATCATTATTTTTTCATTTATTTTATTTTATTTTTTCATCGTATATTTCTCCAAGATTGTTTTGCTTGAACAGTGATTTTTTTTTTTTCCTCCTAACATGTTAAGATGGACAAAGCCATAGTTATTATGGATGTTATGGAAAGGTTTTTGGGTAATTAATCAATTAATAAATGGGTCTTGGTCTCTTCCAGATCTGTGGGTATGCTAGATATTATTTAGAGTACATTGCTTCATCACTTCTGACATGGGCAGTGGGTAGGAGATGGGGATGACCCTTCATCCAAGAGGAGCTAAGATGAGAGGGAGAGAGGGGTGCTTGATGGGAGTGAAATGGGTGGGTAAGGGTGCATGCCTTGACTTGGCTACCTCCCTTATAATGGGGAAGAAACCTTGATATGCAGATATAATTTGAGTTCATGGAAGTTTGATATTGACATGATGATACTCTGACATGGAATAATGGAGTTTTTCTTTGTTTAGGAGCAGACTGCAGCCAAGCAAGTGATAGTGGTTGGTGGGAGGTTGTAGATGCTCCCCTGGATGAAGATGGTGGCAGAACCCTAAGTGCAGAGGAAATATCATTGTTGGAAAGGTCCTCACATGCATCTGTTATTGTAGACGATAACCTCTGGATTATAGGCGGCCACTCGTTCAAGAAGCTTCCTCTTATTGTTAAATATGATCTTAAACGTAAGTACATTACTCGTTTGTTGGCTTTATCCTGCTGTGTCTTTTAGGATTAACTGAAACTGGGATTTTGATATTGAGTTGTGTAATCAAAATCTTAAGAAATATAGTATTAACCCCTTCCATACGGTGCCGCCTACGTAGGCGGCATGGGGAGCAAGTGGATACGCGAGGCTGCCATATCGACGTCTTGATTATATTTATTGTAGTTGTCCCTGCGTAACTGACATACTCTCTAAACTGGCTTCATCACATTTTCTATGGTTATCAAAATTCACGGGTGAAAGAGAGAACGATTGATATAAGCGGTGACTATTTTTTATGATGTGAGTATTATGACGCAACATCGTACGTCTGGCAGCTAATGCTGCCCGTGAGATTTTGGCCCGGAGTGAAGTGGTTAATATTTGGTCAGCTATAACTAGCTAAGGAGGGTTGTAGAATTTAAAAGTGATCAACATTAATTTTTGTCCAAAGATTAGTCTTCAATCCTAAAAGAGTGCTGGATGACTGGTTTGTAGGGATGACACTTAAGTCTAAAATATTGAGTTCATAAAAGTTATGTAGTCAGTATCTCATGCAGGGTTAAGAAATATAGTTGCTGGACAAGCAGGTTAGAGTGTTGCTATTTAGGTATGAAGTCAAAGTGAAGGTGATTCAAGTACTGTACTGGGTTGAGTGAGTTTATGGTGAGGGCAGATTACATTAAAGTCCCAGATTAAAAAAATATATAAAGAAAGGTAGTGCGATTCTAGCATTCTCTGAGAAGGGGTTTTTGTAACATTAAACTGAAACCAGAGTACTACTCATATATGTATTTTTTTTTTTCCAGGATTGTGTGCATGTGTTGATTTTATTATGAAGATGCATTTGTAAGAAAAACTTTCTTATTTTTATATTTGTTGGCAGATAACAAATGGCAGGCTGTTGAAACAAAAAGTGTGAAGAAGATGGACCAGCGTTATGGCCACTCAGCAGTCGTCAACAATGTAAGTATATTTTACATGTTTATGATAGTTTGCCTTACCTGCTCTCATTATTTTGGTAACTGCTTTCACCTCATCTTTTTTTATTTCTCCCCCATTTTCCTCATTTATTACTGTCATTGTCTTAGTGCCTCCCACTGCAACTACCTTTCCTTCCCTATCTTCCTTCACATTTAACAAATCCTTAAATACTCTGCCCATCTTCCTCTTACCTCCATCTTCTCCATTATCATCTCTCCATCTGCACCTTTTACCTTTTCTTCTCCACTTGATTTGTCTCCCTTCCTCTCTTAAATTCCTTCCAAAACATCTTTTTATTACTTTCAAAATTTTCTGTCATACTCTTATCCCATATTACATATGCTCTCTATTTTGTCTCCTTTATCTTATGTTTGACTTCTCTTTTCTTTATACCTCTCATATGATTCTCTCATCCTATTTTGCAACCAATCTGTGAATACTCATTTCTTTGCTTCATCATCCCACCACTCAGTACCCTTCCTTCTATTTCCTCCTGTCATCCTTGTTCCACACACCATCTTTGCACACCTTGTGACTCCCTTCTTGAAATATCCCCATTCCTCCTTCCCTCCCTCCCACTCTTCTTTCTACTTCTTCTTGTACTCCTTTTTCATTTAAACAGTTTACTAGATAAGCACCTCCCTACCTTCTGTTCTTTTCCTTTTTCTCCATCTCCTCCACTCTCAACTTACCTTCCATCAAAAAATTATCTGATATGCCCCCACTCTCTCCCCTAAGAACATTTACATCCAAAATGACACAATGCTTGTAGCAGGATCAGAAGAGGGTTTAAGGAACTTAATGATGGAGTTTGGGAATGTGAGCAAAAGAAGGAAGTTGAAGATAAATGTGGGTAAAAGTAAGGTGATGAGATTTACAAGGGGAGAGGATAGCAGTAAATTGGAAGTGAGTATTAAGGGGGAGAGACTGTAGGAAGTGGATAGCTTTAGATATTTGGGGGCGAATGTGGCAGGAATGGGAGTAGAGGTGGAGGTAGAATGTAGATTGAGAGAAGCAAATAAATGCCTTGGGGGATTAAAAAGGGTAATGAGAAATAGACATTTAGGAATGGATTCTAAGAGGAGATTGTATGAGGGAATGGCTGTCCTGACAGCACTGTATGGGGCTGAAACATGGAACATAAGAAAGGAAGAGAGAAAGAGTTTAAATGTGTTTGAGATGAAATCTCTAAGAAATATGGTAGGAGTTACTAGGCTGGATAGAGTGAGAAACGAGGAAGTGAGGAGGAGAGTGGGGATGGAAAAGGAGCTGGGAGATAGGGTTGATAAAATAGTATTGGGATGGTTTGGACACATGGAAAGAATGAGTGAGGAAAAATTAGTAAAAGAGGTGTGGAAGGCAGAGGTGGATGGAGTGAACATGAGGGGGTGACCAAGAATGAAATGGATGGATGGGGTAAAAGGGGTGTTGGGAAAGAGGAGATGTCTGTTGAGGAAGGAAGGGAGAAGACAGAAGATGGGGATGAGTGGAGAATGGTTGTGTATGGATGATGCTGTGATGCATGGAAGGGAGTAGGTGGGGGATGGCCGAGTGTTAGGTAGTATGTGTGAATGATATTTTGATCCAGCCTGAAGGGATTTCTCCCCGTCTTCTCTTTTTCTGTTTGAGGGGACTGAGAGTTGGGGTTGCCAATTAAATGAAGTGGTCTTGCTGTAGATGTGCTATGTCTTGCTACATTGCTTCTGACCCAGGGTGGTGGGCGAGATGCCTGGATGACCCATCATCCAGGAGGAGCCAAGATAAGAGGAAGGGATGGATGGTGAATGGGAGTGGAGTATGTGGGGATGAAATGGGTGGGAGTAGACTTATGCTTTTTGACTTTGGCTACCTCCCTTGTAAAGGGGAAAAACCCCTTGGTATATGTATGTATGTATACTAATTTGCAATGAAAAATTCATTACTTAAGATAAGCTCTTTTCATTATATTGATGACACTTTATATTTTCAGGGATCAATTTATGTGTATGGGGGAATGAAGGAGGATGGTAAAATCAGTCGGGAGCTGTGGCGCCTGAACCCCTCAAACATGAAGTGGTCCCTGCTTTCATCTAGTAAGGCCCATAGGAGGCAGGACAGACGCAAGCAAAATAGACGGAGAGGGCGGAACAAGAGGGAGCATCAAGAGGAAGAGATGAATCAGACTATCAGAAGACGATCGCGAAAAAGGAGAGAGGAACTTGAGGATGACGATGACGATCAAGATGATGATGATGACGATGGTGGTGGAGGAGGTGGGGACGGTAGCAGTGGTGGGAGTGAAAGGAGGAATCGAAATAAAGGGGACGTTGAGGAAGTGGAAAGTATCTGTTCCTCCGTATACCCAGGCCCCTGTGCTCCTATTGCAACAGTGGGTCATGCTGCAGTTGTCGTAAGAGACAAGAAGATGCTGATCATTTTTGGACACTCGTCACATTACGGTTATTTGAACACTGTGCAGGAGTATGAGTTTGGTAAGTGTTGGTAATCTTTATGTTCTCCACTTGATTTGAATTGTATGGTTAGAGTTTATGTGAAATATACTGTAATTAAGATGCTTGTTTTAAACCCTTGGTATATGTATGTGTGTATGTATCCATATAGAAGACTCGTATATTTTTTTCAATATGATAGGAATTACTCTTCATTTATTAACAGACCCGCATGTGCAGAGAACAATGTGTTTTTAATATTTTCACTCTGCTTTGTCACTTCCAGACTCAGGGTTATGGGTAACTGTGGAAACGAAGGGTGCCGTTGTTAGTGGGGGCTATGGACACACAGCAGTCTGGGATCCTCAAACAGCACTGGTGTATGTCCACGGGGGTCTACTCTCCCAGGCCCCAAGGGCCAACCACGTGTCTCCAGCTTTGATGACCTACGATCCTTTCAAACACATATGGTAGGTCAAAATCTCAAATGGGATATTGGTAAGTTTTACATCATCGTCACTGATGGATTCAGGGGGTTTCTGAACAAGCGGAAGATGGTCGAGGGGGGCCCTTAGGGGTGGTGACTCCTGACGAGCTTCCGGGTGGTGCATGAACTGAGCTTGAGAAGTGCGGAAAAATTCCTGTTGTTCCACCATCTGTTCCTTCAGTGTAGTAACGAGTGAACAGAGAGTGGGGAGGAGGTCCTGGGAATGCCCGCTTGGTGAGTCCCACCTGGGTGCGGATGGTCCAGGAGACTCAAAGGGGAGACTGCCTCCTCTGGACGAGGAGGAGTTACCCGCGACTAATGCGCGCGTGGGTACACCTCGGGCCTCCTGCCCACCGGGCATAGAAAGGGTTCCGTTGATGACCCGACTCGTCTTATGATGGGTTGAAGGTTGACTGCGGGACTCCCGATTAGAAGAGGCCGAAGCGCTCTTTGTCTCCGAAGTTGGGTCTTTTGTCTGTGTAGGGTTTGAGCTGCCGGAAAACTCAGCGGGAGGGCCGGCTGTGGATGCATCCGGGAAAAAGCTCGTACCCGGGGGATAGTTCGCGGGGGCCAGAGGCGCATGCCCGTCGAAGCTAACCGCCTTGGGTGAAGGAATAGGAGACAACTGGGCCTGAGACTGACTCGAGGCGGATGTTGTACAACCTTTCCGTCTACTACGCTTTGGAGGAGGGAGAGAACTGCCCGTGTCCTCCGCCGGCGTAGTATGCCTTCTCTTTGTTTCGGGTGAGGGGGGAAGCCATCTCCCCTGCTTGCGTACTTTGTTCTTTGCATGTACTTTCCTGTGAGCATGAAAATACGCGGACTACTGCTCATCATCCCATTGAGCGCACGTGGCACACGGGGATGAAGGGGAACACTCCATATTTTGACAACGGATGCACCAAGCATGTGGATCCGCGTCGGCTGGCGGGAGAGAAGCCCGGCATAGAAATTCTCTGTGGGCGAAGGCACACACCCTATTTCGAACAACAACACTATGACCAGATTCCATACTTACAGAGAAGCGTAGAATATTCGGTGGAGGTTAAGGAAATGAAGCGGGATAGGAAGAGGGCGCTCAAGAAATTCCAGGCGACCGGATGGCTTCGATGCAGGACGCTCAAAACAAAGGAAGCCGTTGGGAGGTTGGAGATGGCCGAAGCAGGTTGCCCTATTTTCGTCACAATCGAAAGAGGCCAGGAATGGTGCCAATCGTGCCCGTGGAATACGAAAATCAAAGTACTTCACTAGAGAATGTAGCGGGGAATACCGTTCCCCAACCGAACTTAAGAAATCGGTAGCCGTAGTGTGAGAGATGTTGACTCGTTGAGTACCGCAAAGACAATGGGGGATTTTATCCTTGTGGGGGAAGGAGGGGCCCCCTTGCCCCAGGAGGGCCCCTTACTGAGGATAATGGTTGCCCAGACCCACGGAGTGAGGTGTTTTCAAACAACACACAGTGTTAGCGGTAGAAACTTTGGCTTACGCGAAAGTATCCTTGGGTAAGAAGTACCGAAGAGTTTGTATCAGGGAAAAATTAATTTTCCTGCGAAAATTAATTTTTTTTTCAATATCTGAAACTCATCTAATGAATTCATGAATAATATTGAGTATTGTAACAGTTGTAGTGAAAAGAATTTATTTTATTTTATGAAGAAGAACAAAATAGTCTTTAAACATGTACCTCTCAAAAATTTAAATGGTTTATTCTGGATACCTATAGGAAGCTGAAGACTCCAGCACCCATCCCAAGGTTCCTCCACAGTGCAGTGTTGACTCAAGGGCTAATGCTAGTCTTCGGTGGCAACACCCACAATGACACTTCCTATAGCTACGGTGCCAAGTGCTACAGTGCCGACTTTTTAGCCTACGATATAATATGCAACAAGTGGCACACACTCTCTGAACCACCTAATTTGTATAGTGACATTGCACGCTATGGACATTCAGCCAACATGTACAAAGATGCCATGTATGTTATTGGTGGTTTCAATGGGCGTATGCTAGGGTCAGTCCTCAAGTACAATCCAGGAAGGTAAGCTTCAATTTTGACATTTTGTCGTTCAGCCAATTTATTTGCATTTACATCACTATAGGACCACCAAACAGGGAAGAGAGAATGCAGAATCAATTAATCAATAATTGCCTTGAGTTTCACTTAGTGGAAAACTTGCAGTCCAAACTAGGAGGAGAGAATGCATAGTCCATCAGTCATTGCCTTTACTTTCTAAAAGTGGAAGACTTGAAGTCCCATAGTGGCTGGCAATGGTCCTTGGAACCTCCCACAGAAGGGTTGCCATATAATGAATCTGTGTGGATAAGTCAGCTTCAGTTGCCATATAATGAATCTGTGTGGATAAGTCAGCTTCAGCGGCTCTGCCATGGAAGAGTTGTGCTGTGCTGCATTGTCTCTGACCTGGGTGGGGTGGTGATGGTGTGCATGTATTGGGGGTGGGGGGTTATCCTTAGATGCTGAGATAGTAGGGGTTTAATTTTTTTTATAGTGTGGGTTTGTGCTTTGACATGATTTACTCCCATATAAAGGGGAAACTGCTTATGATATATATTTGTATACTCATCACTAGAATGAATTACTTTGATTCATAAAACAAGAAAGATATTTAGTAGTTGATTCTTAATATGTTTTTCTGTATATTTTTCTTGCAGTTGTCAAGCACAGAATACAATTGATTCCTGTTTAGAAACATTTCCAGGAAGGAAGTGTGTATGGAGCAAGTAAGTGTGACATTGTTACATTCTGTGGAAATTAATCAATCAATTGTTGTCTTGGAGTTTTACTAAGTGGAGAACCCACAGCTCCACAGTGGCTGGCAATGGTCCTCAGAACCTCCCATAGATCTTTGTAAAGAAACTTTGGACTGTTGTCTGTGTTGTATCAGTGTGAGATTGCTTCCATGCCATTGGCTGAAAGTTGTAGGGGGAGGAGACTAGTTGCTGGCTGTCAGCTCTCCATGTGTGGAAAAAAAAGTGTCAGAAATACAGCTGAAGTTGACAGAGAGATCGTAGGCTCAGTCTGGAGACTGTGTCAACTCCTCAAGGCTGCACCTCTTGATGGAGGTGAGGCATGTCAATGGGTTTTGAAAATGGGCATCTTCACGATCCTCTTGAAGGACCACTACATCCAGGTACCCATCATTGGTTCCTCCATGGAAATTGCTTGGTTAAGCCACTTTGCCACATTGAGGGTCAATAAAAATAATTCTAGCCAATAATAGGTGATTCTGTTTAGCTTAGGAGAGATCATTGTAGCAAGGTTGTTTAATTCTCATACTGTTATTGTAGATTTTATTCATACTAATGCCAGATGAATGTATTCAGCTTGAATAGAAGGAGTGGCTGAATGGGTAATATTTGTGTATGATAGGCTGTTGGGCCCTGCTGTGGAGACACTGTGTTATGCTGTAATATCTTTGACCAGAGGAGTATGACTGAGAACAAGAATGGGCCTTCAACCATTAGGTACCAAAGTGGGAGGGGCTAATGAATGGATTCGGGTGTATGTGTGCTTTAGCTTGGCCACCTTCCTTATAAGGTGGAAAGGGCCTTTCAAATACATGTCCATTGTGGACCTTGTATTTATGTAGTGTGTAGAGTGCCATCAAACATGATGATCAACATATTATAATGCAGCTTCAAAATTCCTACAGGGTTTTTCGTGGTTGTTACGAATTCAAAGGGAACCAGAACGGGAACCAAAATGCATTTGAAGTCTGCCCCGCCAGAACTACAGGCAGCAGCGCCCACGTCAACTACACTGCCCTGTGTGCCCAACAGTTGTCCTGCCACTCCTGCCTCCACAACACGTACTCATGTGTTTGGTGTGGTAATGTCTGCTCTCACAACAAATGCTCCGAGTATAGCAAGGTTAGTTATACATAATTGGGTGAAGATTTTAATTGTGTGTGTGTTTTCCTTGTCAGATTTTAGATTGCTTCAGGCCTAACTTGTAGAATAGGTTGTGAGAAGTATGTCCAACGTTATGGCGATGTTTATATGTTTAGTTTTCTTCATAATCTTGTAATGTATTCTCAGTAGGTCCATTCTCTTCTGGAGTCAGTTTGGAGAATTCTCAAATCGAAATATGATAATTAGAAATCAAGGATATAGATTAAGTTGGAACTGTACATGAATTTGAGGTTAGGTATGATAAAAAGAATTAGAAAATAGGGAGATTGGACCAGATGAGCATTGCTCCTTTCCTGTACACTACAATTAGGTAAATACATGCACACACACACACACACACTCACACACTCACTCACTCACTCACTCACTCACTCACTCACTCACTCACTCACTCACTCATAAATATGAAACCCATTCAACCACCCCTTTCCCCATCTCAACATCTAGGAATATACTTTGATAGCATGTGTAACATTGTTTCAGTGGGAGGTTCAGTGTTACAAGTAAGGGAAGAGAAGTTGGAAGAGTATGAAGTATCACTTATTATTCTGGTATTATTAAAAGATATTGTGTTTGTGTAGTTTTCATTTGATTACAAGGTGTTGGAATCATCATTGCTAGAAATTGTTTGGTAAAGACACAACTTCATCATTTGTATGTACAATGAAATATGGAATTAAATTTTATTTAGAGTTTGTCTGTTATTGATCTGTTTGGTTAAATTATTGGCTCCTCAGATCCAGTAAACCTGTGTTAAGGTATACAAGCTGTTTGTAGAAATGATCTTTTATGTAAATAACAATGATTCATACATACATACATACATATACCAAGGCTTTTTCCCCCTTACAAGGGAGGTAGCCAAAAAGGGAAAGGCATAAAAACACTCCCACCCATTTCATCCCTACATACACTCCACACACCTCCCACCCTCCCTCTCATCTGAGCACCTCCTGGATGACGGGTCATCCCTGCACCCTGCCCACCGCCCTGGGTCAGAAGCAGTGTCGCAAGACACAGCACATCCACAGCAAGGCCGCTTCATTTAATCGGCGACCCCCCCTCTCCGTCCCCTCTTGCATATAAGGAGAGGACGGGGAGAAAATCCCTTCGGGCTGCGTCAAAATTTACTCACACATACTACCCCACCCCCCACCTCCCTGCCCATTCCTCCTCATGCAATCACAACATCATCCATATACAACCATTCTCCACTCACCTCTGTCTTCCGTCCTCTCCCTTCCTTCCTCAACAGACATTCCCCTCTTCCCCAAAGCCCCCTTCACCCCATCCATCCACCTCATCCTAGGACGTCCCCTCATGTTCACTCCCTCCACATCTGCCTTCCATACCTCTTTTACTAGTCTTTCTTCACTCATTCTTTCCATGTGTCCAAACCATCCTAATATTCTTTCATCAACCCTATCTCCCAAATCCTTTTTCACCCCTGTTCTCCTCCTCACCTCCTCATTTCTCACCCTATCCAGCCTAGTAACCCCCACCATACTTCTCAGACACCTCATCTCAAACACATTCAAACTCCTTCTCTCTTCTTCTCTTATGTTCCACGTTTCTGCCCCATACAGTGCTGTTGGCACAATCACTCCTTCATACAGTCTCCTCTTCGCATCCATTCCCAAATGTCTATTCCTCATTACACTCTTTAATCCACCAAGGCATTTACTCGCTTCTCTCAATCTACATTCTACCTCCACCTTCACTCCACCTTTTCCTGCTACACTTGCACCCAAGTATCTAAAACTATCCACTTCCTCCAGTCGCTCTCCCTTAATGTTCACTTCCAGTCTACTGCCACTTTCACCCCTTGTACATCTCATCACCTTACTTTTACCCACATTTATCTTTAGCTTTCTTCTATCACATACTCTCCCAAACTCTGCCACCAGCTTCCTCAATCCCTCCTCTGACCCTGCCACAAACGCAGTGTCGTCCGCAAACAACAGCTGGCTCACCTCCCACTTTTCTCCATTTTCTTTAACCATCTCCAATCCCTGACCCACTACCCTAGCATTTACCTCTCGCACCACCCCATCCATGTATAAGTTGAACAGCCAGGGCGACATAACGCATCCTTGACGAAGTCCCACCTTTACCTCAAACCACTCACTCTCTCCATTTCTAATCCTGACACAAGCTCTACTACTCTCATAAAAACTCTTGACAGCTCCCAGAAGCTTTCCTCCTATCCCATAAATCTGCATAACCTCCCACAGTGCCTTTCTGTCTACCCTATCATAAGCCTTTTCCAGATCCATAAAAGCCCAAAAAACATCCTTCCCCTTTCCTATAGCTTTCTCACATATCTGTCTTACCACAAAGATCTGATCTACACAACCTCTACCTGTCCTAAATCCACACTGCTCCTCACCAATTACTCCTTCTGTTCCTCTCCTAATCCTCTCAATTAAGATCCTCCCATAAGCCTTCCCTACTACACTTAACAGGCTAATCCCTCTGAAACTACTACATTCACACTTGTCCCCTTTTCCCTTGTAAAGAGGAACTATACAGGCACTT
Organism: Oratosquilla oratoria; assembly: GCF_046742065.1. Classification (NCBI taxonomy): domain Eukaryota; kingdom Metazoa; phylum Arthropoda; class Malacostraca; order Stomatopoda; family Squillidae; genus Oratosquilla; species Oratosquilla oratoria. The sequence continues at coordinate 16,711,223 of NC_134799.1, forward strand.
CTCCAGTCCTCCGGCACTCTACCCTCTCTCCAGCAAACATTAAATAACCTCACCAACCAGTCCACCATCACTGAACCTCCCTTTTTCAGACATTCTGCATGGCATCCATCCAGACCAGGTGCCTTACCTGCTTTCATCATCTTTACAACTGCCTTCACCTCATCCTTCCTTATTTCTCCTCCATTCTCCTCACTCATCACTCTCATTTTCTTCGCATTTCCCACTGCAGCTATCTTTCCTTCCCTATCCTCCTTCACATTTAGCAACTCCCTAAAATATTCTGCCCATCTTCAAAATTCTTCATATGTTGGTCAATCAATCTGTTGTTGCCTTGAGTTTTACTAAGTGGGAAACCCACAGTGGCTGGCAATGGTCCTCAGAACCTCCCACAGATCTTTCTGGGAAGAAACTTGGGACTTATTGTCTGTTGTGTTATATCAATGTGGGACTGTTTCACTGTCACCAGTTGAAAGTGACAAGAAGAGGAGAGCAGTTGCTGGTTGTCAGCTCCTCATGTGTGAAGAGTGTAATAAATACAGTTCTAGTTCATAGAGGGATATCTTGGACTCAGTCTGAAGACCAAGTGTTATCCCCTCAGGGCTGCACCTCCTAATGGAAGTGAGGGGGTTGATGGGTTCTGAAAATGGTCAGCTTTGCTGTTCATTTTGCAGGACCACCACATATAGATAGCTGTCATTGGTATTTTCACATGATGATGGTTGAGTATAGTAGTGACTTATATTTTGTGCATGTATTTCTCTGTAAGGGCTGAATTGGTGGTGATAAGCCTTTTGTAGTTTGGATGGTAGGTGGTATAAGAACCTCTGTAGAGGTTTTGTATAAATCTCATCATTTGATATTTCCTCCCTCTTTGTGACTCCCTTCTGTCGTACCTGCTGGGTCCGACATGGCTGTATACAACTTGCCCTAACTTGATGGTGTCCCTGACAGCAGCCTGAAGGAGTCATGAGCTTAAGTAATGGTTTGGTACACAAGGAAGTGCCCAGGCCATCCAAGGTGGTGGTATGTTGCTGTGGATTATATGGTTCCTGCATTGGACTGCTTGATTCAATCTACCTGTACTAGTCTACCTTTGTTTGATGTAATGTTCAGCTATCGTTAAATTGAGTTCTGATTCCTTGACATGAAGTATTATTTATTTATTGCATGGTGTGTTGCTTGTCAATGACATGAGGCAAAGTTGACACTTGTTGTGGCTTTATTGTAGTTCAAGGATGAACCTTGAATGGCTTATTCCAGCTTAGCTTTGCTTGAGTTTTATATTTGTAGATATGCAGAGTTTAGTTTTGCACTGAGGTAAGATTGATGGCCATAGCTAAAGTCTGGCATGTTTTTGTAGTTTGGTAATAAAGCACTGCATGCTTTATTTTTAAGGTAGTGCTGAAAATTCTTCCTTTTCTTTTGTTCCTTTGTCATTACGAATGGAATATAAATATCTGTACATGTATAGTGACTAGTAAATGGTCACTCGTGTATCTACCAATCCTGTAACAAAATTGTGCCTTTATCTTTCAATTAATCATCCGTTTTCCTTGGTCTCTCTTGCAAGAGACCTGTGGCCTTCAAGTAACGGGCAACAACCTCTGGGCATGTCCACAAGTCACTCATGGAAGATGTATTGTTGTCTAGGAATTATTAATGTGGGGCATTGTGGTATGAGATGTTCTGTGCCATTATCTAGCAGTATGAAGTAGAGAGCTAGTAAATGTTTGTGTTGAACAGGAAGTGTTATGAGAAATAGGGATGAAGAGGATAAATGCAAAGAAAAGATTGTATGAATAAGTGGCTGCAATCATTGCACTGTGTGGATCAGAAACTTAGAACTCAAGGAGGGAGGAAGGGTGTTTTTGAGATGAAGTTTTAGAGAAATATGATACGTGACTCAAGGATGGATAGTGAGAAATGTAGAGATAAGGCAGAATAAGGGTGGGAAGGGAGCTAGATACAGGAAATCAGAGAGTTCTGAGGTGGTGATATATGTAAAAAAAAATAATGAGAAAAGTTGCGAAGAGTTTGTTGAAAGCAGAAGCACATGGAGTGAGCTCAATAGGAAGATCAAGAATAAGGTGGATGAATGGGGTGAAGGGGGCTTTAGATGCACATGGAATGACTGTTGATCAGGGAAACCTATACAAAAGCAAAAGATGAAAAAGACTTGGGAGTGTTAATAAAAGACAACCTGTCACCTGACACACACATTAGCAGAATTGTAGGAGAGATGTATGGACTGCTGCAGAAGATTGAAATGGCTTTTCATCATATGGATGAAGAGATGATGAAAAAACTCATCAAGGCCCTGATCTGCCCAAGATTTGAATATGCATCAGTAGTATGGTTCCCACACAGAGTGAAGGATATAATCAAGATTGAGAGAATACAAAAGGGAGTAGCCAAACTGGTCCCCGGCATGGCAGAGAAACAATATGGGGAAAGACTGATAGTACTAGGTCTGCCAACTTAAAAAGATAGAAGAAAAAGAGGTCATAAGATTACAGTCTTCAGGTCGCAAAAGGGGATAGATTGCATTGACAAAAAATCTCTTGATTAAAGATAGGAGGGCTTTAAGATGTTATGGAAGAAAATTAAAAAAGACTGCATGTCTAAAGGATGTGAAGAAGTACAGTTTCCCATATAAATGCATAAATACTTGAAATAGCTCGGAAGGAGATATAGCCCAAGCTTGAACAATACATTCATTTAAATCTGAATATGATGATTGGAAATCCAAGAATATAGATTAAGTTGGAAGTGTACATGAATTTGAGGCTAGGTATTATAGAATTGGAGAGTAAATGGGACCCAATGAGTGTTGCTCCTTCCCTGTATACTACAATTAGGTAAATACAGAATACCTCACACTACCATGTCCCACTACATGTCTTCTACAAGGCCTTTTGAGGGGTGCGAATGTGGCGGGGAAGGGAGGAGTGGGGGTGGAGGTGGAATGTAGATTGAGAGTCAAGTAAATGCCTTGGGGGATTGAAAAGTGTAATGAGAAATAGACATATGGGAATGGATGTTAAGAGGAGATTATATGAAGGAGTGATTATGCCAACAGCACTGTATGGGGTAGAAATGTGAAACATAAGAGAGGAGGAGTTCATATGTGTTTGAGATGAAATGCCTGAGAAGTATGATAGGGGTTACTAGGCTGGATAGAGTGAGAAACGAGGAGGTGAGGAGGAGAGCAGGGGTGGAAAGGGAGTAGGGAGATAAGGTTGATGAAAGAGTTTTGGGATGGTTTGGATACATGGAAAGAATGTGTGAAGAATGATTAGTAAAAGAGGTTTTGAAGGCAGAGGTGGATGGACCAAGGATGAGATGGATGGATGGGGCATTGGGAAAGAGAGTAATATCTGTTGAGGAGGGAAGGGAGAATACAGAAAATATGGGGGTAGTGGAGAATGGTTGTGTATGGATGATGCTATGATACATGGAAGGGAGTGGTTGTGGGATGGGGGAGGGTGAGGGAGTATGTGTAAATGATATTTTGATGCAACCTAAAGGGATTTCTCCCCATCTTCTCTTTTTCTTCATGAGGGGATGGAGAGGGGGATCACCAATTGAATGAAGTGGTCTTGCTGTGAATGTGCTGTGTCTTGCTACATTGCTTCTGACCCAGGGTAATGGGCAAGATGCAGGGATGACCTGTTATCCAGGAGGAGCCAAGATAGAGGGAAAGAGTGGGGTAAATAAGAATGGAGTACATAGGGATGAAATGGGTGGGAGTGGATTTTATGCCTTTGTTTTTGGCTACTTGCTTTGTAAGAGAGAAAAAGCCATTGGTATATATATATATATATATATATATATATATATATATATATATATATATATATATATATATATATATATATATATATATATATATATATATATATATAATATGTATGTATGTATATGTATACCCACATAATTCTAGAGAACATGTCTCTCCAACACTTCAGTTGATGAGTCATATGGAATATGGTAGGGACTATTGTGTATGATGTGTACACGTCTCTGCTTGAAGAACATAATATGGTAAACCCTTGATATATCAAACTAGTTGGGGAGGGTTTGGTCGTCAGTGTCAAAAGTGCATACTGTATGTACATATGTATCAAAATTGTCCATGGGTTTGCCATCCATACTGAACCCTGCATCACATATACTGACCTCGTTCATTATATCAAAAGTAGGGTTGATTGGAATCACTAGGGTCGATGTAGTCTAAATTTGGTGCAACGAGTTTTGGTATTGATAAGGTTTACTGTATATGCCTTATTGTGAATTCTTATTGTTTTCTGTATTCGCATTAATGTCAAATGACTGGCTGCTGAGCGTGCTACATGTTTTTGTAGTTTATTGGTAACAAATTTTTGATTACTTGCAGTTTTTTTTGCCAAAAGCTGAATGTATTGAGCTTCGATTATTCTACAGATTTATTATTTTTTATTGCAAAAATGTTATAGTATACATTGAGTAACTCAGATACTGAGTGTTTACTTGATTTGCAACTGTTGTTTCCTGTGATGTCATGCCAATTCACATAATTTGGTTTATCTCTGATTGTTGACAGAATTGTTCTATAACCTAAACAAAAATCCCCTTAATTTTCAGAATAACTCAGTGTTTTGTACTTTTTGGTGTTCATAATTTAGTGATGAATCATACTGACTATAATGCTGAAACTTGTCTTTTATTATTAACTTTTTAGGGAGTCCAATTCCAGTTCAAACTTCAAAGTATTAACAAGACTATACTCATTATGCTTTTTATTCTCGTTGTCATTCAGGGTATTTTGAGTAGTGCCAGTTGCGAGGACCCTGTTCGCTTGAAATGCAAAAGCCTCCACACCTGTCCTCTCTGTAGGGCCTACACGGGCCGTTGCGACTGGGTGCACGAATCCTGTGTCGCAGCACCGAACCACACCATATCTAGTTCATCGAGCTCTCTGACACTCCACCGGGACAGGGAGCCACCCGAAAACCCGTCGACTTGTACAGCCCCTGAATGTAACCGAGCAGCAGTCCAAGAATTGACTTCTCATCATATACCTTGCCCACCTTCTTGCTCACAAAGAACCTCCTGCAGTAATTGTACACAGGTCAGTTGCAGCGTGGAATGTTTGGGTTCTTGGTGAAAATAAACAGTTTAATTATAGATATATATAGGTCATTGTATAGAGTAAGTGGGAGTAGGAAATACAGAGTCTTAGTCTGGGTTTAATCCTGACTAGTTACGCAAGTATGCTTTCTCAGGAATAAACTTGGACTAAGACTCCTGTGTATCTTGCTCCCACTTACGTCAACCAGTCAGAATGTCTCAGCATTGTATGTAGGCTTTGCATGTGTTTTTACTGGAAACCCATGACCTCAAGATAGCTAGCAAAAGTTCCTTGATTCTTTGCTAGCTCCCTTGGAGAATAAATCATAAATTGTTGTCTAGGTTATGAGTATTGCCAGTGTGGGGTATCTAAGGATTTTTTTCTTCTTTTTTCTTTTCTTGAGGGAAATTGAGAGTAATTTTACATAGTTCCACATAAAGGAAGTTGGAATAGACTGAGGATAATATAAAATTATTATGGAAAAGCTTTTTGTGGGAGCATGAATGCTACCTCCCTTGTGTGAGGGGGAAGAAACCTTTTGGTATATGAATACATAGATGAAAGACTTCTTCAAGGGTCCTAATTGTCACGTGCTTTCATATCCCAGCAGGGTCATTGCATGTGGTGCTTTAATCAGCAACGTTGTGAAGATAACAACTCATACCTGGTAAGCTTCCCCTATGGGCAGTGCAGAGAATGGACCACGGACTCTAAAGACTGTGTCGCCTTGGAGCAAGGTAGGTTTGTGGTGATATTCAGTTCAATTGTAGTTAATCTTTACGTCAACTCTTTGGAGAACCAGCTATTAAAGTCAAGCAGGAAGTTTATCTAAATTAGAGGGATTGTATTTATAATTATAACGGTGGTGGAAAAGATGGCAGATAGGGCTGATGAAAGACTATTGAGATGGTTTGGACACTTGGAAAGAATGAGTGAAGAAAGATTTATAAAAGAGGTGTGGAAGGCAGAGGTGGGTGGAGTGAACTTGAGGGGTTGACAAGAGGATGAGATGGATGGATGGGATGAAAGGGCCTTTAAGCAAGAGGGATGTCTGTTGAGCAAAGACAGGAGAAGGGAGGAGGAGATTAGGGTGAGTGGAGAATGGCTGTGTATAGATGATACTGTGATGCAAGGTAGGGAGGGGATAGGGGATGGAGTAGGGAGTGGTTATGTGTGATTGATATTTTGACGCAGCCCGAAGGGATTTCTCCCCTTCTTCTCTATTTTCCAAATGAGTTGGTGGAGAGGGGGGTTGCCAATTAAATGAAGCAGATATGCTGTGGATGTACTGTGTCTTGCTGCATTGCTTCTGACCCAGGGCAATGGGTGGGATACAGGGATGACCCATCATCCACAAGGAGCTAAGATGAGAGGGAGGAGAGTGGTGGAGGAGGGGAGTGGAATGGGTGGGAGTGGGTCCATGCCTTTTCACTTGGCTACCTCCCTTACAGGGAGATAGTATAGATTATTCTTTGAGAAAGAGGGGAATGTCTGTGAAAGGAAAGGAGAAGACAAGATAGGAGTGAGTGGAGAATGGTTGCGTATGGATGATGCAGTGGTGCATGGAAGGGAGTGGGTGGGGGATGGGGGAGTATGTGTGAATGATATTTTGATGCAGTCTGAAGGAATTTCTCCCCATTTTCTCTTTTTCTATATGAGGGGACAGAGAGGGGGGGTCACTGATTAAATAAAGCAGCCTTGTTGTAGATGTGCTGTGTCTTGCTACATTGCTTCTGACCCAGGGCAGTGGGCAAGATGCAGGGATGGCCTGGCATCCAGAAGGAGCCAAGAAAAGAGGGAGGGACAGATGGTGAATGGGAGTGGAGTATGTGGGGATGAAATGGGTGGGAGTGGATTTATGCATTTGACTTTGGCTCCCTCCCTTGTCAGGGGGAAAAAGCCCTTGGTAGTATGTATGTATTCTTTGGGATTGAAGTTGTGATTTAAGCTTTTAAATCATATAGACTTTTGTAATAAAGTACTCTGTTTTAAAAATTACTGTAATGTAGAATAGTGTTAGTTTACCTTTTCACATACAAGTAAAAAATACAGAAGGTATATATGACAAGCTTATACCATCTAGTCCTTATGCTCATATCATCAACCTGTCTTGCAGGTGGGAGCCGTTGCAGTCTTCACCAGACTTGCGAAACCTGCCAGGCAGATGTGGCCTGTGGGTGGTGTGATGATGGCTCAGGCACTGGCTTGGGTTCCTGTATGGAAGGTGGCCAGCGGGGCCCCATCAGCCCTGCCACTGGGCTTGTCAGGTCCTCTAGGTGCCCCAACCCACGATGGTTCTTCACCTCTTGTCCACGTAAGGCAGTTGTCTTTGTTTTTGTGTACAGCTCTGGTCAATCTGTTGCTCCAGATCTCTTGCAAGAGACCCACAGGTCCCAGCTGGTCTCGTCATTATGTTTAGCTTTGCCAAAGGTGTTGGATGTAATATTGTATTGAGGGGTAAATGTGTTGTATTCATCTAGTAGGTTCTGTATTTCTCTCTCTCTCTCTCTCTCACTCTCTCTCTCTCTCTCTCTCTCTCTCTCTCTCTCTCTCTCTCTCTCTCCCCCTCCCTCCCTCCCTCCCTCCCTCCTTCCCCCCCCCCCATTACCTTGGTTGATGAATAGTTCTCCAGTCAGTAAACCTTTTGCCTTCATTCTTTCTTGCAAGAGAGCTGCAGCCCAGAGGTATGCTATAGTGGCTCTCAGGTTGGCCCATAGATCACTCAAAGAAAAAAAAAATTCTATTGTTGTCTGTTGTGTTTTGATATTGAGCAGTGTAAGATTTTGTGGTCATGAAGAACTTTTTAGGTTTACCCCTTTGACAGTCAGGTTTCCTTCAGCTGAATAAAATCACTCTGTAGCAGCAAAAATTAAATTTATGGATCAATTTGGTGGTCAGATAATTAATGGAGTGTGTCTGACCCTTAGTCCTAGAGGTTTCTTTCAGCATGACAAAATTACTAGATAGCAGTCAGGAAAAAAAGAAAAAAATATATTATGTTTGTTTTATTAATAACTTGTGCTTATTGACAGAGTGTAACTGCAATGGCCATAAAAAAATGAGTTTATGTTTGTTTTATTAATAACTTGTGCTTATTGACAGAGTGTAACTGCAATGGCCATAAAAAAAATTAGTTTATGTTCATTTTATTAATGATATGGTTTGATATCATTAATAAAATGAACATAAACTAATTTTTTATGCCCATTGCAGTTACACTCTTTACATGTTTTATTAATAACTTGTGCTTATTGACAGAGTGTAACTGCAATGGCCATAAAAAAAATTAGTATATGTTCGTTTTATTAATAACTTGTGCTTATTGACAGAGTGTAACTGCAACGGCCACAGCTACTGTGCCGAGAACCAGACAGAGTGCCTTCAACCCTGCGCCAACCACACCGAGGGGACACATTGCCAGCATTGCATGGAACGTTATTGGGGTAACCCTTCAAATGGAGGACTTTGTGAACGTAAGTATGACCTGACTTTATTCTGTTTCCCTAATGTATATATGTACAAAAACTCTAAATATTTTTGTTGATTATGATTCTCCATGTTTTCACAGAAATCATTTGGTCAGTTTTGTGTATTAGTGATTGTATCAGATTTGATAGAGATGAAAAAATAACTAGATGTGACTAAGATATTGAAAATTAAGGTTATAGAATGTGCTTCCAGCTGAGGCAGTTTAATGTAAAACAGTTTAATGTCTTAAAAATTACTTTTTACTATTATTAGATTTTTTTTTCTTCTCTTCGTCCAACCTTTTTATGGACTGAAAGGTCTCCTTTTGGCATACATAATCCTTATAATTCATCAAACAAATTGGAGGTTAACCTTGTCTCAGGTGATAAAATGGGAATGGTAGTTGAATGTGTAGACAACAGAAATAGAGTAAATTGGAGAGGAAAACAAAGAGTGAGACGGAACTGCTGAGCCACAGTCTAGGGAACGAAAACAACACCCATGAGCGAGATGGATGTGTAGGGTAAAAGGAGGCCTTGGATATATGAGGAATGTTTATGGAACATGGAAAAGAGAGTATGAAAGATAGGAGAGAATGGAGGGATTTGTGAATGGTTAATGCAGTATAAAGTTCTTCATGTCTGTTCCGAAGTAAGGTGAAAAAAACGTATGGTAGAGGAAACATCCTTGCCCATATTACATGAACTTACATATGTAATCTTTTTTTTCACAGCATGTACGTGCAATGATCATGGAGATACGTGCAACCGTGTGAGTGGCCGATGCCACTGCCACACCAAAGGTGTGTCAGGGGATCACTGTGACCAGTGTGACAACAAGAATCATTATGTTGGGGACCCCTTACATGGTTCCTGTTTCTGTAAGTATTGCACAATGTACATGACCTATAAAGGAATAGATCTTTGATATGGGAGTATGAATAAGGATCTCAAAATATAACGATACCTGATCCCCAAAATTCATGGGAGTTAAGGGACAAAGCATTATTTCTGAGCCTGCCAGACCCATGCCAAACACAAAAAATATCTATCTATATACCAAAGGCTTTTTTCTCCCATGTAAGGGATGTCAACTTGACTTAGCTACCAAAAAAAAAAAAAAATTAAATCAACCATTGAAAAGTGCCTAAAGTGATTTTAACTCTCCTTAACAGCCAAAATAATTAAAAAACAAAGCCTATTCAACACAAAGTAACCTATGAGAAATCCATAAACCACAAATGTGGAACTCATGAATGTTGGGGGTCAAGTGTATTTGTTAAGTTCTTTATTGTTCTATGTAATGATTGATTAAACACTTATTGAAATATTGTCTGTCAACAGATGACCTACAAATTGATTACCAGTTCACCTTCAACCTCTCCAAGAACGAAGATCGCCACATAGGTCAAATAAACTTTTTCAACATTCCAACCAAAAGTGATGTCGATACAGACTTTGATATTCTGTGCTCGAAGGCTGCCAATATTAAGATTTCAGCAAAAGAGAGTAAGTTGTTTTATTTCTTAGTAAGCATACATACATATAGCAAGGGCTTTTTCCCCCTTACAAGGGAGGTAGCCAAAAAAACAAAGGCATAAAAACCACTCCCACCCATTCCATCCCTACTTTTCTTGGCTCCTCCTGGATGATGGGTCAACCCTGCATCTCACCCACTGTCTTGGATCAGAAGCAATGCAGCAAGACACAGCACATCCACAGCAAGGCCGCTTCATTTCATCAGTGACACCCCCCCCCCCCCCTCTCTCTCTCTGTCCCCTCATGGATACAAAAAATTCTGAAATATGGGGTACATTGGATAGGGGAGGAACTTGATGGTTATTTAATATTTGTAAAAACCACTCGCTGGCTGAGTAGGTTAGAGCATTGCTACTTGCAACAGAGGTCAAGGTGATAGCAGTTCAAATACTGCCACCAGTGAGTTGGACCAAGGGCATGATTAATTAAATTCCATGCTACAAAGTACTCTGTAAGGGACACTGCCCTAGCCTCCTGATAGGGAGAGTTCACATTAAACAGTCATGTGTCCATCAGGTATTACAGTATCCAAAAGTGAGTGGTTGTAAATGGATGAAGAAATAATGGAGACTGAAGAGATGTGCTTGTCCGTTTCATAATTTTTTTTCAGTGGATGAGCACTAAGGTTATGATGAAGCTTTGGGAGTGAACCAGCTCCAGCTATCAGGCCCTGCTGATAACAACAATTGATCACTACACTACCCTATACTATGTCTTTCTATCTATATGCCTCCCTCCCTCCCTCCCTCCCTGTATCCTGTCCACTATCCTGGGTTAGAAGCAATGCAGCAAGATACAGTACATCCACAGCAAAGCTGCTTCACTTCATCAGCACCCCCTCCCCACTCTATCTTCTCACATGGACAAAGAGAAGATGAGGAGAAATCCATTTGGTCTGCATCAAAATATCATTCACACATAACCACTCCCTACTCCCCCCTCTGCTCACACCAAACATTTTAGTAAATCTATTTATGCCTTTCTTTTTTGGCTACCTCCCTTGTAAGGGGGGAAAAGCCTTTGGTATAAATATGGAGGGTGGAGGGGTGTGGAGTGTATTCAGGGATGGAATGGGTGGGAATGATTTTATGCCTTTTCCTTTTTGGCTACCTCCCTTGTAAGGGGGAAAAAGCCTTGGTATATGTGTGTATGTATTTACTGAGTTATTTATGAGCCAAAGCACTTATCATGACTTGTTTCATAGAAACTGAGTTTCCTTCCAAAGTTCTGAAGCAGTGGATTGATTGGTTGATGACACCATAGAAAAATTTTCACTTTAGAATTTAAGTCACTCTCTTAAAAAATCAAGGGGGATGAGATTTGCATACAAAATATGTTTCTATTGTAAAACATAGCTTTGATTTATAATTTACTGATGTAAATGCTAGTCTTGAAACCAGAAAAGTTTGTACCGTATTTTCCGGCTTAAAATGCGCATCGGGTTATAATGCGCACCCATGCACTTCGTTATCTCAGTACACAGATAGCGCGCACCGACGTATAACGCGCATGCCCAATCGCATTTGTCTATAACGCAGTTTTACCTCGGTATTTATATCATGTGAACGAGGTTACATGGAGAAGTATTTTTCATTGGCTAGAGCCACCGCTGGGAAATCTGTTGATTTGTCACTAAATTAAGTGTCAGTTTAGGCATCAATCAGGACACAACTAAGAAAAAGTCGGAACTACATGTACCAGTATATGACTCATGTTGTGCGTTGGTCCCATATTACTCTGTAGCTTAAATAGTTTGTTGGAAATATGATCTAAGAAAGTTTATTGAAAGTAAAATATACAGAAAAATTTCGGGATTTTTACAGAAAATGTTCATTTTATATCTTGAGGAAATAATTCGTCTTTACCATTTTTTTTTTTTTTTTAATACTGAAACAAACTACAGACTGTTTCGTTTTAGCTTTGAACCTGCAATGACAGTGGTGAAATAGGACAGTCTCTCATCGAGGTGACGTTTAGTTAATATAACTCCCGAAAGAGGGTGTTGTAGTCAGGTGTTTGACACGAGTTTATGAACGGCCGCAACGGAATTTGTACCATACCTAAAGTGAAGCAACAAAGCCAACATAAAAATTCAAACTAAGATGCTGTGAACATGGGCAAATATCATGAATATTGATCATGTTTCATGGTGTTTAGGCCTATTTAAACATGAAAAATAAGATTCGATAGATACCTACCTATACCAAATATTCATATACGGTAGCCCATGCTGGCGTATTCTTTCATGTCACCATGGCTGTTCTTCTTGTTCTCACGGAACATCATGGAGAAGTGTGCCTCCCGACTTTGTGACGGCCAACATCGTCACGTTGTTGTGAAAAAAATTACACAGCCGCAGAATTTTTATTGTAGGCCGTAGATAATGCGCACCACCGGATAACGCGCACCCCCCATTTTTAGGCCCTTCCAACGGAAAAAAGTCGCGCACTATACGCCGGAAAATACGGTATGTATAAACATATTTGTACTTTTTTTTTTTCAAATGTTCATTCACATGCTTATTCACAGCAAATCAGCATGAGGACTGGATCATCCGTAACTTCACGGGTACTCGTATCAAGCGGAGATTCAGTGCATCAGAATACGTCTTTGGTGGCTCAGGCAACAATACAACTTTCTTTGTCTACGTGTACAATTTTACACCGCCCATTGAGATTGTTGTGTCCTTCTCACAGCATCCCAAACTTGATCTTATTCAGTTCTTCACCATATTTTCTCTGTAAGTACCTACGAGTTTCTTAACAGACAGCATAAGTCTTGTAGAATTAGAAGAATAATTTTAATGGTTCTGATTGACTTGTATTCATCTTCTGTAGGGGATTTTGAGGAGACCTGTGCTGTTGTACTCAACATAATGAAAGTGTTTGTCTAAAATCTTTTTTTTAGCTACCCGCATATAGTATTTATCTAGTTTGTAGGTTTTAGGTATTTTCTGGAAACTGAAAGTGAAAGGAAAATTTTGTATTTGAAGATTATCGTAAAATGAGGAAAATCAGTTGATGCATGATGTGTGAGTGGAGAGGGAGATACAAGGAAGAAGAGGAAGAAAAGAAGAAAGTGGAGGAGGAAGGAGATAAGGAAGAATGAGAGGGTCAGGGAATGAGAAAAAAAAAAAAAATCGGCATTTACCAAACACCACTGCGATTCACAATTTTTTTCTCTCTCTCTTAAATAGAATACAGTGGATGAGTAGATACAATTGAAAGATTAACAGTGAAAGAATAACCAACTTTTTTTTCTATGTTAATGCATTTCTTGAGTAGGTGATATGTTGTATTTATTTTTGCAGTTGCTTCCTCCTACTGCTTCTGCTAGCAGCTTTTCTATGGAAAATAAAGCAGAAATATGACCTCTACACTCGTCGGCAGGTAAGATCAATACCTCCTCTTTGTAGTCGAGATAATGTCAATATAGGTTTTCACTGTTACCTAGAATTCTTAGTACTTTTGCATCTAATTAAAACCATGAAAGAAGACTTGTATAATCAAATACTTTATGTTTGCCCTGCTTTAGGATTGTGTTATGGTTAATTGCACAGTGGCTCATCAGTTGGTGTAGATATTTTTTGGTAACAGTTGTCGTTACTAGTTTCACTGACTGGAAACCTACAGCCCCACCTCGGACAACTATGTTTCTCAGGCTCTCCCATAGCTCTCCCACAGCTTAACTGTGTGCTAGCAATGATCTTCAGGCCTTCCCTTAGATCTCTATGGGAAGGAACTTTGAGCTGCTGTCTCTGTTGTACTAGTATAGGACTATTTCAATCTCACTGGCTGAAAGTGGTAGAGTGATATGAGCAGTTGGTAGATGTCTGCTCTCCATATGTGAAAAAATGGAAGAAATATAGTTGAAGTTGATAGAAGGAGACAGAATGTCTGCATCTCAGGGCTGTGTTTACCGATGGAAGTGGGTTGACATGCTTTGAAAATGGCCAGATTTGATGTTTCATCTTGCAAAACCACCATATGCGAGCAGGTACCTGATGTTGGTCCCTGGGTCTGTTTCTTCATTACAGTTGGAGAGGAGGGAAACGGTAACCTATTATTAGGTATTCTTATTGGGGTTGTGGTGTGATGGTGGTTGCACCTCTAGATAGTGAAGGTGTAGATGAGATTTGATGAAGTGTAGTGAGGAGGTGATTTCATGTATATCTATTATAATCATATTTCATGGTCGTCTTATCATGAGATGATCATCAAAAGAGAAAACAAATGGGTGTTTGTAAGAGGCTCATAGATAAAGCTAGACAAAACTATAGAAGGGAACAGTAGACGGAGTAACAACGGTGGTTAGAGTGTTGGATGGATGAAATGTGTGTGCATGCCTTAGCTGGACACCTCCCTCATAATGGGAAAGAATGCTTTTGGTGTATGTATATAATGATCATATCTACCTGAGCATTGTATACATTAAGATTTTCTTTTGTTCCATTTCAGCGGTTGATGGTGGAGATGGAGGCCATGGCATCCCGTCCCTTCCGCCCCATCCTTCTTGAGATGGATCGTTGCAGTTACACTCTTACATCCGCTGCCAACACTAACAGCAACAACAACACAAGTAACACAACCTCTCCTACTGTCAACTCAGACCAAAACCATGTTCCAACTTGCAACAATATCATTAACAGCAATTTTAACACAAACCACATTACCAACAGTATAGCTAACCACTGCAACAATGTGTTAATCAAACACAATAATTCCGTGTCTCCAGAATATTTACTGCCTGAACCGCCAGACACCATTCATTCTTCCGTACGGAAAAGAAAGAAGGTAAGTCCGTGGGGCCAAGTGTAGGGAACTAACTGCATGCTTCAGGGCAGTTGCCATTTTAATGAATTTAGAGACATTCCTCTGGACCAGTGCACACAAAGTTGAATATCAATAGGTATGAAATATTATTGATTTGTTTATTTATTAATTTATTTTTTGTGAGTAATGTTATTATTGCCTGCACAATGTATGGCGTTTGTTGCTCACATTTACCGTGATGAAAGAAAACTGTTTAGGTGTTTTGCTTTTGGCCAGGAGAATCCCAGTCCTATATCCCTGGAGCCATGTTGTGGCAATCGTGCAGCTGTTTTGTCCCTTGTGGTGCAACTGCCAACAGGTGGAGAACCCTTTACACCACATGGACATCCAGGTAAGTTGATATTGTCCTCCAATTGATCCATTGCCCCAGGTCTCTCTTCCCAGTGTTAATCCATCGGTCCAACAAATTGACAGTGTCAGCTAATTAATCCATTGGCCCAAGTCCCTCTTGACAGTGTTATTCAATCCATTGAACTGACATTTTGACATTGTTTGCCAATTAGTGCATTGGCGTAAGTCTCTCTTGACAGTGTTAATCACTCCATCATTCCGACGCTTTGAGTCCATTGCTGAACAAAGACTTCTCCCAAAATGTTCCATGAGTAGAATGAAGTCACCAAATTTCTCTCTCTTTTCTTTCCACTTTCTTTCTGGTATCCTTCTTCCACCCTGTCCATCTTGTGGCATCCAGTCAATAACACACTTGCTCCATCATCCTTCCTAACTTATCATACCAATTTCATATCCTCTATTTTACTGCCTGTACATTATCTTTTACTCCAGTTTGCTGTCTCACCCAGTTTACCCTGAAAACTGAAAAATAAAATGAATGTCTTTGGATGGAGAAAATATTCTTCGATATTTACTGGAGGGAAATCTCTTCTCACCTGCGTCCTCTAATCCCATGTGGTGCCCCTGGAATTGACTTCCACCTGGGAAGTTACCTGTTACTTTCCGAGTGCACATAAGGAATACTCTAAAGAAGCAACTTCAGCATCCTTCTCTTTACCATAGCCATCAACAGACATATTCCCCACAGAATTACTGTCAACTTGTACATTAGCATTGGGGGGTAAACCAGTTTTAGCTGTTGGGCCTTGCTGTTGAGGTGATATGTCTTGCTGCATTGTGATGGACCCAAGCAGTGGGCAGGGGACAGGGATGACCCTTCATCCACAAGGGGCTAAGATAAAAGTGTTTGGGATGGGTGAATAGTGCCTTGCCTAGGCCACCCCCACCACCCCTTATAAGACAAAAGGGCTTTTTGGTATGTATATAATAGCTGGAGGGGAGTGGAGTGTGTAGGGGATGGAATGGGTGGGAGTGGATTCTATGCCTTTTTCTTTTGGTTACCTCCTGTGTAAGGGGGAAAAAAGCCTTTGGTATGTGTATGTACCTCCTGTATATTGCAGTGAATACTCAGAATACAAATATAATTTAACGATTCATCTATTTTTTAGATAGAATTTTTTGAGTGACTTCAATGTATTAATTTTCTGGAAATTTTGAGCTCAGCATATTTCAGTCAAATTAACCAAACACAAGTTTGAATAATATTTTTTTTTTATCTTCCAGGTGGTTTAGCTATTGCAAGTACGTTAGTTACCTTAGGCAATCCTCGAAAATGCAGTGTTGACCCCGCGTGCCTGACCAAGGGTGGCGACAAGACCAAGAGTGCGAGAGGCAAGCAGCAGCAGCACCAGTACACTGGCCAGCACCACCCAGACACTTGTATCTAGAGGTCCAAGACCTCTGATGTGTATGCCAAGATGTAAACACTTTGAGAGAGAGCCGGGCATCATGCTGCACGTGTCCCCGTTGGTGCTGGCGGAACACTCCCGACACTGGGATTGGCCGTGGACGGTGTGGCAGAGTTAGAAATGAACTGTTGAAGAATGTGGAGGGGGAATAGTGGAATTAGTATTGTCATATTGATATTTATTATTTGTATTTGTTAAAACTTTTCTAGTTACCAGTTAATGAATCTCTTCTCAACGCTAATGTTGTGGTGTCCTTTGTGTACTTGGAGCAACAGCACCACCTCCACCACCACCTCTTCCACCTCAAGCCAGATAGGGCCTTAACCCTCCACAAGAACAGTACAGTTGACAGCCATCATGCTAGGCATTCAGGGAGGCTTTCCATGGCAGGCATTTACGATGATTCTCCATGACAACCACCTGTGAAAAATCTTCCCATGGTTGGGACGTCGGTGCTGCTCGATGGTAGTTGCAGACAGCAGTCTTCCGGGAGAGTTGCACATTGTGCCCTGCTTTGAGATTTGCTCATGATAATCTATATTGTCTATGACACTCGTTCATGATGAACCTCTGCGACAATTATACGGGGTGACTACCTGATAGCTATACACAGTAGTTCCAGTATCAGTCAGTTTTGAGGCTTTCCACAGTTGTCGTGCACAGTGGTTGTTGTGGTGGCGATCCGTGTACTTGTAGCCACGTACAACACTTGTTCACGATAACTACAACTGGTGATTATGATGGTGTCATAGTAATTATGGACACCTGACATTGCATTCCTGCTATAACATGAGTAGTCACATCATAGTACTGTTTGTGGTATTGAATTATTGTCATTTATGATAACTGGTGGTCATGCTTTACATAAACCGTAGTTTTAAAAGTGGATCGACCAGTAACTGCCTGTGGTAATTGTGTGCTTGATAGCTATGAACGATTATTTTCATCGCTTCAAAGGAATGCCGCAATGATGGTCTTGAAACATGACAACTGAATGACGGCTTGATGGTCATCTGTCTCTGTGTTGGATTGTACGAGAGGGGGGAAACCTAATTTTTTTTTTTATATTATTATTATTTTTACTATAAACAAATTATTTTTCATTGTTCTTTCCATTCTTTACTTTGTGCTCAATCCATTGCTCTGCACTCATTCATTCATCATTTCTATAGTGTTTGATTTTATGTATAAAAAAGAAAAAATGTGGAGACGAATTTTAAGGTAAGAAGAATGGAAAGGCTGTGCTAGGTAAGGCGACTCATTGAATCTCGCTGTCTTGAGGAACCAGGCAGGTGTTGCTGTTGCCAGTTTTTTAGAATAGGAAGAACATTATGAAAATAATCGTATCTCTAATGCGAAGGTCACGACAGCAATGGTGTAGGAAATTTCGAGTATAAAGGTGTTGGGAGTTGAGGTATGAAACGTTATTGTGCATCAGCTGAGCCTTTCAAGCTGTTCTCGGAGCACTTGTTTGGACTATAGGTCCTTCAGATTTCTGTGCCAGATATCGTCTCCCAAAGCTCTGTGGTGGGATGTGATGCGAGTATGTAATCATGGTTCTTTAGAAAAGGTCGTCCCTTTTCGAATAATCTTATCAACACTTTCCAAGCTTCGTTTCCAAATTTTCAGTCTTTGATTCACTGATCAGCTCAATTCTTCTAATGCTTGATATGAAAATATTCAACTAAACTTTTATTCTTTGAGCATCTTACCATAGTAAGTAGAAATAATCTGCCGTAACTTCCTATGGCAGTGGTTATCATGATTCATACACCAATAGCTGTTCCTGAAAACAATTATAGAATGGTATATATATTTTTTTGTCGGTGGACCATTGTTTTATTTTATTTTTTTATTTTTTCTCTTCCCTCCTTTATTTCTTTAAATCACATAATATATCATTTGCATTCTTGCAACAGGTAAAATGTTTTCGATTTCACATGTAATATTTTAGGATTTTCTAAACAAGTCTTTCCTATAGGTCACGTGTAATAGGATCACAAAGATGGGATATATTTTGCCACGGATTCCCCTCATTCATAAGGCATTATACAGTCATCCACGTTTCTTTGTTATTACTGCTTTAAATCATCTTTAATTTTTTTTTTTCTAATCTTGCATATGAGAAAGAAAGCTGGCTCATTTTCTCAACAGCCTTGGGTCCTGTGTAGTTATGGCCAGAAAACACTTGTTTCTATCTGTCCTGTATGCTGTTGAGTTTCTATATTTGTTCCTTATTATGTAGGTTATACTTTGATTTTATGTGTACTAGTGTATTTCTATTTTGAATACATATAATTACTATGGGCTTCTTTAATAATGAAATAGCTCAAAAAGTTTAAATATTTTTATGTTATTTTTTGTAGTATATGGCACTGTGCATTCACCCTATGTAAATATATAGATTGTCCATAATTATTGATTTTATCAAGTAGGGAATATATGTAATATATCTTATTTATTTGATGCTAACCTGACATTGGTCTCCATGTCACAACTCATGCTGTAGGAAGTTTACTGGGGATTTTTTTTTCTTTTCTTCATCATATCGTCTTTGAAAAACAGTTTAATTTATTGTTGAAATAGGTTTATATTTGATCAAGTACTGTATTGACCCTCCACTTAAAATTTTCTTGAGTTTTATGTGGGTGGGAATAGGAACCACAGAAATTTCCTGTGCATCCTCTTCCTACACACATCAACATGTCAGACTGTCTCAACAAATACCTACGTACAGTATATACATGCACACACATACATACAACATTGTTGCACTATTCTGTGATTGAAAAGGTCACCATTTGTGAAGATTAATGTAATATATTAGTTTTAACAGTTTTATTGCCACAGGGCCTATTCTGTAATGGTAGAAATTATATAAGAAGAATGGCATGTACACACAAACACACACGTGAACATAGGAGACAGGACCCAGTGAGCATTGCTCCTTTCATGTAAACTACAATTAGGTAAATACACACAGACACACATGACTGCTTAAGGTGACATGAAAATGATAACTTTTAATTTTCCCCAGTAAACTGCTTTCCTTGTATTTGTCTTAAAATTTGATATATTTATTAACTTTGTCTAATGGACCAGTACAGTTTTGCAACACAATTTTCTGTCTTTGGGTTCCTGATGCAGTAGAGTATAGTTTTAGGTTTCTTTGTATATATCTGTTTCTCCTTAACTTTCCCTGTATATCTCCTTTCTTCCTTCTCTACAATCTCCCTCTAAACTCGTTTCCCCCTTCCAGCTCTCCTCCTTCCTCTCTCATATCTGTATCTTGCTGTATTTCCAAACCTTTTAGTCCTTCTCACAGAACTTACTGCTTGTAAAACACCCTGTAACTAAATTTGCTACATGCAGCGAGCTAAGGGGTCAGTCACATCCTGGCCATTCCTGATCATCTGGGACCTCAAAAACTGAAACTGGGAGGCTTCTGGTGTAACATTATAAATCTTCTTAAGACCAAATTAATTACAAAGAGATTTTTTAATGCTGTGCCAAAGACTTGCCAGTGCCAGTTTTTGTGGTTGGGAACTGAAACTGGTCAAAAATGTGACTAGAGTCTAAGAGACAGAGGGTTTGGGAATTTAATTGTTGGGTTAGTCTCAGATGATCGTATTTCAGATGGGAGTGTGTGTGTAAATTTGCTTATTGTGTGAATAGATTAATGTAAGGGAAATAAACGAGTTGTGAGCAGCAAACAACATATTCAAGATCAAAATAATTTATCTTAGTTATTACATTGATTTATGTGTGTACATATGTATACACACACACCATGGCTCAAAGGCTGAGTGGTAGCATTCACAACCGCTAATCCAGCAGTCTGAGTTAGATTTCCACCCAAGGCTGAAATCATTTCAGTATCACTGCACTGCAAGCTGGCATGCCAACTTTCGTGGGAGGGTAATAATGGTTGAAACACACACTAAATTGGGATAAGAGAAACACAAGAGGACATGGAAAGATACTCAAAAAGGACAGTTATAGAAGAGACCTGGAAAAAAGACAAAAACAAACAGCTTTCCCTACAGAGTGGTAGATGTATGGAACATACTAGAGGAAACAATAGTGTGTGCAAAAACAATACAAGAATTTAAGAACAAATTAGATATAGCGAGATACAGAGACAGGACATCACAAGCATAGCTCCCCTTCCCGTAAGATACTTGGTAAACACACACACACAGTTGGAGTATGCTGGAACACTATGGACACCCAGTACTAAGAAGAAAATAAAGAAATTAGAAAGAGCAATGACAAATATGGTACCAACACTCTCCAAATTGACATACGAACAAAGATTGTTTAAATTGGAACTACCAACCCTGGAACAAAAAAGATATCTACTGACTATTTACAGAATTATAAAAGGAATGGAAGTCCTAGATAGAGATGATTTATTGAAGTGGGACAAGAGGACATGAAAAGAAACTCAAAAAGGATAGTTATAGAAGAGATATGAAAAAGAAAAGCTTCGTGGTGGATCTCTGGAATAAATTAGATGAGGCAGCAGTGTGTGCAAATACTATTCAAGAATTTAAAAACAAACTTGATGCTGAAACATACAAAGATGGGTCACTACAAGCATAGCTCCCTTCCCGTATAATACAAATAGGTAAATACACACACGCACTCAAAAAGGGTAACTATAGAAGAGATCTGAAAAAAAAAATAGCTTCCTACATAGAGTACTGGATACCTAGAATAATTTAGATAAAGAAACAGTGTGTGCAAACACTATTCAAGATTTTAAGAAAAAATTTGATGCTAAAAGATACAAAGACGGATCACCATGAGCATAGCTCCCTTCCCGTATAATACAACTAGGTAAATACACACACACGCATGGTAAAGAATGCCAGTTTCAAGTCAAGGACTGTATGAATGAAGTTGATTAGCCTAAAGTAATTTACATAGCGATATCAAGAAAATAGTTTCTGCAGGAAGTGGAACAGGATAATGGTGACTTTTGAAGTATGTGAATATGAAATTTATGTCAGAAAGAAGACATGGAGGATGGGAATGTCTGTATTGTCACATGAGTCTTCTGCAAACTATCTCAGCCAATATTATTGCCGCCCCTCTGTCTTTGACTGCTCTGTAAAATGCAAGTAAACAATTTTCTTATCTCTATTCCAGCTAATGTTTTGTTACCTTTCAACACTTGTTCCAGTTCTCCCACTCCTATTCTTGTTTCCAGCTTTTTGTTTCACAAGTTTTGTACTTCCATCCACAGTAGTGTTCGCATGCGAATATCCTAAAACTTCTCCCTGCTTGTTCTTCCTGTCCTTTCCCAATCTTCATTCCCTTTTTCTCCACACACACCCAGTTCCCTTCGATGACATATATCTCTAAGTTCACCTTTTGTTTTGTTTCTAAATGTTAAAGAAATCTTTGAAATACACTACATTTGGTCACAAATCTCTCTCTCTCTGTCTGTCTCAGGTTCCTCAGGTACACGCTGCTTTTAGCTGATACTCCAAGATCTGATATTATTTTCACTTGTTGCACAGGACAGTGTTGTAATTCATATTTTTCTGTCTTCTCTCCCTTCTCTCCTGCAAGGGTTGCCACATTTTACTCTTATTTGTGGGTCCATCATGGTTGTGAGATGGTCATATTTGGCAAGTGTGTCACGTAGTTTTCGTGGTTCTTGACTTTTGGTCTGCATAATAGTTTATTATTATGTTTTATTGATACTGCTGGTGTTTGATGGACAATAATTGACAAGTCTTTTTAGTGTTTATTATACTGGATATGTTACTTGCGCCTTTTTTTTTTTCTTCTTCTTCTTCTTTTCCATGTTTGCATGATCTAACATAACACCATAAAGCTGCTAAGAAATACCTTTATAAGTAAACATTGACAAAAAAAAAAAAATGATGTAAATTTTCGTTTTCTACAGACATACATTTTCTTCTCATACTTTTCTTTTACCTCGTTAATGTAATTACATGAGGAGATTAGCATCGACAGATATTTGAGTCGGTATAAAGATACCCAGTTATGAACTCATATTCTTGTTTGATCATTGCACTGTCATGTTTTCATTTGCATCTTGATCCATCATTACCCATCATTAAATTTAAGTTGTTGTTAATTCTATAGTTTTTTTTTTCTTTTTTCTTTTTTTTTCATCAACAAATAAGATAGGGTGAGTGGGAGAGCTGTTGTGGATGGCTAGTATGACAGACAGCAGGGGAAATGTGTTATGCAGGTGCTTGAATAGTGTCACACTTTTACTGGGATTGGGAATGAAAGAATAGCAGGCAGGCTGGACTTGCAGTTCTGGCCAGCAAGCGTTTACGTGTACATAAAAGGAGTTTAGCTGCCTTTAGTAGATTTTCTTCATTACTAGAATTCTTCATCATTGTGTCTAGTCTGTACTCATCTACTCATGATTCTTGCCATGTCATTATGCTTTTGTCCCCTTGAGATGTCAGGTGGAGATTTTCTTTCGTTTTTTTTTTTTTTTTTTTCCACAATTTTTCATATGTTTTTAACCTTAGCTGAACCTCTTTTTCACCAACTCATGATACCTACTTAATTAGTGTTAACAGGGCAATTGGCCTATCATGCAGAAACTATGTATGACAAAAATAAAATAAAGAGGAAAAGGAAAGGGTTCTTATACATGCGATTCTCGGCCTCATTATTCGTGCTTCTCCTTGTGGTCTTCCTGAGGTGTGGCGGGAATCGTCTTTGTTTAAGGCATCCGTCGGAAGGGTCGGTGACAGTGGTCCTTAGCACTCGTTTACAAGGCAGTGAAGGACGACAACTACTTGGCCAGATCGAAAGAAATTACCTTGTTACGTTTTGGCATAAGTAAGGAAAGGATACAGTCATTTAGGGCTAAACTAGATTCTCAACATCAAGAAATCAGTCTTTCGTGTAAGAAAATAGTATTTATCCACACAAAATGGAAAATTATTGAGGTAAAATTACAAGTGTCAGTATTCTTGTACCACAATTATTTACCTACCTAAGGAACGAGTAATAATTATTGTAGAATAACTACCAAAGCATTTAAGCATACTATTCTACAAATTGGTACATAGAAATTATATTGCTAGCTTTTATGTAGTAACTGTGCTTGTGAAAGGATGTGGGATGTGTGGTTTAAAACAAAACTTACATGTGATAACAGTGGCGAAATGTTTGTAGACTCAGAGGTTTTTAATGCTTGTGTAATTTCGGTTTACAGTTAATATTCTTATGATGGACAGAGCAATATAGAGGAGTTTTTTTGTTTCGTTCATTTTATTTATTTTTTTCTTTTCTTTTTTTTTTTTTTGCTTGAGATGAAAGCATGTGCTTGTTTGCATATTAGAATCTTGCAAATCCCGGTGACTAAAGGTTGGGACAAATGTTTTGTCTTAAAGTATCTATAGGATCAAGTTGGCATCTGTCTTATAAACATTTAACTTAGAAGAAAGAAAGTGATATTATTGCCATCTTAAGTGGTTTGTGGTTAATATATTCAAGTATGAGCTCTCAAAGGTAATGTGCTACAGCCTTCCTCATGACCCTTTTTTTAAATCATGTAAACTAATCAAATATGTATATCCAAAAACTAAGGAATTTAATAAATACAGATAAGAGTAAGTATTAAGAGTGGACAACTATCATTAGTATTTTCTAATGAAATTATATTATTGTGAAGGTAAAACTGGAGCCCAATATTCAATGAATTACTCGTATGCCAATCCTTTTCTTTTTCCCCTGTGTATAAGGGACAATATCTTACACTTGACTTGCAAAATTCCTCTTTCACAAATCAACTTCATCTTTTGACCAGAAATAAACAAGAGTGAGGGATCAGTTGTGCATGGTTATACAATTATGTTTTCTCTGCAGAAAAAAAAAAGCAGTCCAATTCGTGGCTATTGTTACGAGGCAAATTTAAGAGCACATTTGACAATGGTTTCCCTAAAAATAAGGGATATACTAGTGGCTTCAGCCCCTTTGGACCCTGTCTTGCCATTTCTCTTGTGCTTTTCTATCAACATCACATGTGCGTAAGCACTTTGGTGTTCTGCAAGGTTTTGTGATAATTTTGCAATAAAGCATAGGTGTGTAGCGAGGCTAGAAGTGCCGTGAACAGTCAGCGACAAAAATACAAATAGGAGTGTAATGAAACCTTGGAGGAAAAGATGCATGCTGGTAAGAAAATCTCGAATTAGGGCTGCAACTTGAGGTCTTTTGAGTCACATTACAAAAAAGAAAATGGGAATTTTCCGGTGTTCTCCCTAGAAAAAAAATAAAAGGACTGCATTTCATGTGAACATAATTGTAACAAATTGAAGTGTTGCAGTATTCTTTCACTTGTACTGTATTGTGTGCTGTATTTTGTACTGGAGAACGTGTCATCCCAAACTGTACATCCATTCTCATTGTCCGATATGATGCATACAAGTGTACACACAGGCAGAGTGTTCCCTTTATTGTCCATCATATCCTGTACCTTATCCATAACCACGGGTGATGTCCTGATATCCAGTATTATTAACTGCTACATGTTTGCAAGGAGCGAGTGTATTGATTATACAATTGGCACATATATCCACATGCATTAAGGTATGAAAAGTTGTGAACAACATTGTACTTAAAATGATGTACTAAATGTATTGCAAACAGAAGAAGAACAACTGGTAGCAGACGATTATTATTGAATGGACTCAGGTAATAGAGAAGTCACGATCCAAGTGCTGGATGTCCTGTATTTCACCTTTCCATTGTTTGTCTGTGTTCTTGAAATTCTAGCTGCTTTCACTGTTGATTCATAAGAAACCCTCACAGCTATACAAACACACTTTTTGCTAATAAAAATATCAATTTGAAAGATTTTTTTCCCTTCCCTATAAAGCGAGATTGTGTTCTGAATAGCAAGTTTTAGATTAATGATATTCGATCACTTATGTACAAAAAGGAACATTAGGAACAAAGGAGAAAGTGAAAAAATATGATGATGATGATACTAGTGTATAATAATAATGACATTCGTAATGATAATGATGTGAATAATGGTAATAATGTTATTACCATTGTCAATATTATTGTTACTTGTGGCGAAGGTCGAGGGGATGGCGGTTCGAATCCTGCCACCGGCGAAATTGAACCAAGGGCATGGTTTATTAAGTTCCACGCTACATAGTCCTCTGAGTGGCACGGTCCTAGCCTTTTGATTGGGTGGAAGTTTGTAACGTTAATCCATATCATCATTGTCTTCATTATCATTATCACCATTGATATCATCATCATTAATGATGGTGATGACAAAGATAATGTTGACAATTATAATGATTAGTAACGATGATTACGACAATAATAATGATAACGGCGACAATGGAAGCGACTACAGCAATAAAGATGACAATTACAACTACGATGATATTGTTACAAAAATAATGGTTAAAAAATACAAAGGAAAACACTACGGTTAAAAAATCTGGTTACAAAGAAATCTACGGTTACAAAGAAAAGCTACGGTGAAAAAACTACGGTTACACAAAAATATATAAAAAAAAAAACTACGATTACAAAAAAAAGGGTCACGAAAAATAAATTGTCACGGACTACCTACGGTAGTGAAAGAAAACGTACGGTCACGAAATATCAAAGGTAAAAAAAAAAAAAAAAGTCACGTAAAAATAACTGACAGAAAAAACAACTCACGAAAAAATATTCACGTAAAATACAACGTTCACGAAAAAAAAACGGCCACGAAAAAACAATGGTCATGAAAAAGAACGTTCATGAAAAAAGGCCACGAAAAAATAACGATCTCAAAAGCAATTGTCACGTAAAAACAACTGTCACGCAGAAACAACGGTGACGAAAAAAAAGTCACGGAAAAAATAATGTTCACAAAAACCTCAAGAAAAACACTGGCCACGATTAAGCACCGGCAAATAATGAACACCGGCCACGAATAAACACCGGCCACGATTACGCACCAGCCACGAACGACAGCCGGCCACGAATGAACAAGGACTACGAATGAACACCAGCCACGAATGAACACCGGCCACGAAAAAAATACACCGGCCACGAAAAAAGTACACCGGGCACGGAAAAAAATACACGGGCCATGAATAAGCACCGGACGCGAATGAACACCGGACACGAATGAACACCGGACACGAAAACCCCCGGCCAATAATGAACACGGCCACGAATGAACACCGGCCACGAATAAACACCGGCCACGATTATGCACCAGCCACGAATAAACACCGACCACGAATGAACACCGGTCACGAAAAAAATACACCGGTCACGAAAAAAATACACCGGCCATGAAAAAATACACCGGCCACGAAAGAAATACACCGGCAACGAAAAAAATACACCGGCCACGAAAAAAAAAACACCGACCATGAAAAAAATACACCGCTCACAAAAAAAAGCCGCCCACGAAAAGAATACGCCGCCCACGAAAAAAATACGTCACCCATGAAAAAAATACGCCACTCACAAAAAAAGAAAAGAAACGCAGCCCATGAAAAAAATACGCCGCCCACGAAAAAATACGCAGCCCACGAAAAAAATACGACGGCCAAGAAAAAACACGCCGCCCACGAAAAAAATACGCCGGCCACGGAAGAAATACACGGGTCACGAATAAGCACCGGCCACGAATGAACACCGGACACGAATGAACACGGCCCACGAATGAACATCGGACACGAATGAACACAGGTCACGAATGAACACCGGCCAATAATGAACACGGCCATGAACGAACACCGGAAACGAACACGGGCTACGAATAAGCATCGACCATAAAAAACACCGGCCACGAATGAACACCGCCCACGAAAAAAAAATGCGCCACTCACGAAAAAAAATACACCGGCCACGAAAAAAATACGTTGGCCACGAAAAAAAAAAAAAAAAACGCCGGCCACAAAAAATAAATAGATAAATAAATAAAAGAATACGCCGGCCACGAAAAAAAAAAAAAAAAACGCCGGCCACGAAAAAGAAAAAAAGAAGAAGGAAAAAAAATACGCAGAAAGAAATACACGGGCCACTAATAAGCACCGGCTACGAACGAACACGGGCCACCAATGAACACCGCCCACGAACCAACACCGCCCACGAACGAACATTGCCCACGAACGAACACGGGCTTCCAATGAACACCGCCCACGAACGAACACGGGCTACTAATAGGCACCAGCCATAAAAAACATCGGCCACGAATGAACACCACCCACGAAAAAAATACGCCGCCCATGAAAAAATACGCCGCCCACGAAAAAAAATACGCCACCCACGAAAAAAATACGCCGCCCACGAGAAAAATACGCTGCCTACGAAAAAAATACGCCGCCCACAAAAAAATACGCCGCCCACGAAAAAAATACGCCGCTCACAAAAAAAACCGCAGCCCACGAAAAAAATACGCCGCCCACGAAAAAATACGCAGCCCACGAACAAAATACGCCTGCAACGAAAAAAACCGCCGCCCACTACAAAAAATACGCCGGCCACGAAAAAAAATACGCCGGCCACGAAAAAAAATACGCCGGCCACGAAAAAATTACGCCGTCCTCGAATGAACGCCGGCCACGAATGAACGCCGGCCACGAATGAACGCCACCCACGAATGAACACCGGTTACGAATGAACACCGGCCACGAATGAACACCGGCCACGAATGAACACCGGGTACGAATGAACACAGGCCACGAATGAACACAGGCCACAAATGAACACCGGCCACTAATGAACACCGGAACACCGGCCATGAAAAAAACACGCCGGCCGCTAATAAACGCCGGCCACGAAAAAACTATGGCCATGAAAAAAACTCCGGCCACGAAAAAACTTTGGCCACGAAAAAAACTTAGGGCACGAAAAAATAAACTCCGGCCACGAAGAAACACTGGCCACGAAAAAACACTGGCGAAGAAAAAACATCGGCCACGATTAAACACCGGTCACGATTAAACACCAGTCACGATTAAACACCGGCCACGAATGAACACCGGTCACGAATAAACACCGGCCACGAATGAACACCGGCCACGATTAAACACCGGTCACGATTAAACACCGGTCACGATTAAACACCGGTCACGATTAAACACCGGCCACGAATAAACACCGGCCACGAATAAACACCGGCCACGAATAAACACCGGCCACGAATGAACACCGGCCACGAATGAACACCGGCCACGAATGAACACCGGCCACGAACGAACACCGACAACGAGTGAACACCGGCAACGAACACGGGCCACGAATAAGCACCGGCCATAAAAAACAACAACGGCCACGAAGGAACGCCGCCCACGAATGAACACCGCCTACGAAAAAAATACGACGCACACGAAAAAAAATACGCCGCCCACGAAAAAAAATATGCCGGCCACGAAAAAAGCGCCGGCCACGAAAAAAAAAAAAAAAAAAAAAAATGCCGGCCACGAAAAAAAACCCGCCACATACGAAAAAATACTCCCCCTCCGAAAAAAAAAAAAATGCCGGCCACGAAGAAAATACGCCGCCCACGAGAAAAATACGCCGCCCACGAAAAAATACACCGCCCATGAAAAAAATACGGCGCCCACGAAAAAATTGCGCCGCTCACGAAAAAAATACGTAGCCCACGAAAAAAAAACGCAGCCCACGAATAAATACGCAGCCCACGAAAAAATACGCCGCCCACGAAAAAATACGCCGCCCATGAAAAAATACGCCGCCTACGAAAAAAAAACGCCACCCACGAAAAAATACGCCACCCACGAAAAAAATACGCCGCCCACGAAAAAAATAAGCCGCCCACGAAAAACTACGCCGCCCACGAAAAAAATACGCCGCCCACGAAAAAAATACGCCGCCCGCGAAAAAAAATACACCGGCCACGAAAAAGAATACACCGGCCACGAAAAAAAAAAAACGCCGGCCACGAAAAAAAAAAAAAAAAAGCCGGACACGAAAAAAAAAAACGCCGCCCACGAAAAAAAGCCACCCACGAAAAAAAATACGCCGCCCACGAAAAAATATGCCACCCACGAAAAAAATACGCTGCCCACGAAAAAAATACGCCGCCTACGAAAAAATACGCCGCCCACGAAAAAATACGCCGGCCACGATAAAAATACGCCAGCCACGAAAAAAATACGCCTGCAACGAAAAAATACGCCGGCCACGAAAAAATACGCCGGCCACGAAAATAATATGCCGGCCACGAAAAAAATACGCTGGCCACGAAAAAAATACGCCGGCCACGAAAAAATACGCCGGCCACGAAAGAACGGCGGGCACGAAAGAACACCGGCCAACGAATGGACGCAGGCCACGTATAAACACCGGCCACGAATGAACACCGGCCACGAATGAACATCGGGTACGAATGAACACAGGCCACGAATGAACACAGGCCACAAATGAACACCGGCCACTAATGAACACCGGAACACCGGCCATGAAAAAAACACGCCGGCCACTAATAAACGCCGGCCACGAAAAAACTATGGCCATGAAAAAAACTCCGGTCACGAAAAAAAATTGGCCACGAAAAAACTTCGGGAACGAAAAAATAAACTCCGGCCACGAAGAAACACTGGCCACGAAAAAACACTGGCGAAGAAAAAACACCGGCCACGATTAAACACCGGCCACGATTAAACACCGGTCACGATTAAACACCGGCCACGAATAAACACCGGTCACGAATAAACACCGGCCACGAATGAACACCGGCCACGATTAAACACCGGTCACGATTAAACACCGGTCACGATTAAACACCGGTCACGATTAAACACCGGCCACGAATAAACACCGGCCACAAATAAACACCGGCCACGAATGAACACCGGCCACGAATGAACACCGGCCACGAATGAACACCGGCCACGAACGAACATCGACAACGAATGAACACCGGTAACGAACACGGGCCACGAATAAGTACCGGCCATAAAAAACAACAACGGCACCGAAGGAACGCCGCGCACGAATGAACACCGCCTACGAAAAAAAAAATACGCCGCACACGAAAAAAATACGCCACCCACGAAAAAAATATGCCGGCCACGTGAGGAACAGTGTGGATTTAGGACAGGTAGAGGTTGTGTAGATCAGATCTTTGTGGTAAGACAGATATGTGAGAAAGCTATAGGAAAGGGGAAGGATGTTTTTTTGGGCTTTTATGGATCTGGAAAAGGCTTATGATAGGGTAGACAGGAAGGCACTGTGGGAGGTTATGCAGATATACGGGATAGGAGGAAAGCTTTTGGGAGCTGTCAAGAGTTTTTATGAGAATAGTAGAGCTTGTGTCAGGATTGGAAATGGAGAGAGTGAGTGGTTTGAGGTAAAGGTGGGACTTCGTCAAGGATGCGTTATGTCGCCCTGGCTGTTCAACTTATACATGGATGGGGTGGTGCGAGAGGTAAATGCAAGGGTAGTGGGCAAGGGATTGGAGATGGTTAAAGAAAATGGAGAAAAGTGGGAGGTGAGCCAGCTGTTGTTTGCGGACGACACTGCGCTTGTGGCAGGATCGGAGGAGGGATTGAGGAAGTTGGTGACAGAGTTTGGGAGAGTATGTGATAGAAGAAAGCTAAAGATAAATGTGGGTAAAAGTAAGATGATGAGATGTACAAGGGGTGAAAGTGGCAGTAGACTGGAAGTGAGCATTAAGGGAGAGCGACTGGAGGAAGTGGATAGTTTTAGATACTTGGGTGCAAATGTGGCAGGAAAAGGTGGAGTGAAGGTGGAGGTAGAATGTAGATTGAGAGAAGCGAGTAAATGCCTTGGTGGATTAAAGAGTGTAATGAGGAATAGACATTTGGGAATGGATGCTGTAACGTAATATTAGATATTACGTCATATGTGTAATTATGTTATAGAATTGTGTTCCTTTGTATTACATAACTATGTTCATATTTCTTGTCTATGTATGTATTGTAACAATGTTAAGCAGTAACGCCCGTCCACTATATGTAATCTTGCCTACGTGCGGAGAGGTGCGCACTCGTGTAGAACAAACAGACAAGCGAAATCCTGAATAGTTCGGAGCGCACAGATTTGACAGTTACTAAATAAATAGATTGTTCAAGCAAGTCGAGGGTCCTAAAACTACCCATGTTGACGTGTTAACTTACCCTCCTCCTCACCCGCACCCTTAACCGGAAGTATCCCGCTTCCGGTCCAATGGTATATAAGCGGTTGAAACCGCTCATTCCTTGTCATATTCCCACATATTGATCTCTTGATAAAAACTAGAAGGTTTAGATTCATGAGACGATTGGTGTGAAGTGATCACCCTTTTTGCCTACATTACGTGTCTGATATACATTGCATTACTTTACTTATATTTGTACTTATTACTTATTCTGATGCATGTTCCTGATCTCTTTGTACTTAGATAGTACCATATTGCATACTTATCTTGTGTTTCTTATTTGAACGATAATTTCCATATTCTCATAATCATGTAACGGTCCCATTGACCCTACTGCCCATTCTCTTTTGTGTTGATTGCCTGTAAATATTTTCCATTAATAATTTCGTTTACTAGTTTTATCGCTAGTTTAATATTCCTTTCCTGGAATCTTCTTTGTTACCTTTACTTCTAGTCTTACGAATTATCTAGGCCCTGACCAGATAGTTCAGTCCTACAGTGGCTTCTAGAAGTGAGCTGGTTCTTAAGCACTTAGACGTTATACGTAACGTCTCTTCACATACCAGCCGCCCGTAACAATGCTAAGAGGAGACTGTATGAAGGAGTGATTGTGCCAACAGCACTGTATGGGGCAGAAACATGGAACATAAGAGAAGAAGAGAGAAGGAGTTTGAATGTGTTTGAGATGAGGTGTCTGAGAAGTATGATGGGGGTTACTAGGCTAGATAGAGTGAGAAATGAGGAGGTGAGGAGAACAGGGGTGGAAAAGGAGCTGGGAGATAGGGTTGATGAAAGAATATTAGGATGGTTTGGACACATGGAAAGAATGAGTGAAGAAAGACTAGTAAAAGAGGTGTGGGAGGCAGATGTGGAGGGAGTGAACATGAGGGGACGTCCTAGGATGAGGTGGATGGATGGGGTGAAAGGGGCTTTGGGGAAGAGGGGAATGTCTGTTGAGGAAGGACGGGAGAGGACAGAAGACAGGGGTGAATGGAGAATGGTTGTATATGGATGATGTTGTGATTGCATGAGGTGGAATGGGCGGGTGGATGGGGGGTGAGGTAGTATATGTGAGCAAAATTTGACGCAGCCCAAAGGGATTTCTCCCCGTCCTCTCATTTTATGGAATGGGGGGACGGAGAGGGGGGGTCGCCGATTTAATGAAGCGGCCTTGCTGTGGATGTGCTGTGTCTTGCGACACTGCTTCTGACCCAGGGCAGTGGACAAGGTGCAGGGATGACCCGTCATTCAGGAGGTACTAAGATAAGAGGGAGGGTGGAGGGGTGTGGAGTGTATTCAGGGATGGAATGGGTGGGAATGATTTTATGCCTTTTTCTTTTTGGCTACCCTTCTTGTAAGGGGGAAAAAGCCTTGGTATATGTATGTATGTATGTACGAAAAAAACGCCGGCCACGAAAAAAAAAAACCGCCGGCCACGAAAAAAAACGCCGCCCACGAAAAATACTCCCCCTAGAAAAAAAAAAAAAAAAAAAAAAATGCCGGCCACGAAAAAAATATGCCGCCCACGAGAAAAATACGCCGCTCACGAAAAAATACACCGATAATGAAAAAAATACGGCGCCCACGAAAAAAATGCGCCGCCTACGAAAAAAAACCCGCCACCCACGAAAAAATACGCCGTCCACGAAAAAAATACGCCGCCCACAAAAAAAGCCGCCCACGAAAAATTACGCCGCCCACGAAAAAAATACGCCGCCCCACGAAAAAAATACGCCGCCCACGAAAAAAAATACGCCGCCCACGAAAAAAATACACCGGCCACGAAAAAATACGCCGGCCACGAAAAAAAAACAAGAAAAAAAAAAAAACGCCGGCCACGAAAAAAACGCCGCCCACGAAAAAATACGCCGCCCACGAAAAAAATACGCCGCCCACGAAACAATATGCCGCCCACGAAAAAAATACGCTGCCCACGAAAAAAAAAAATACGCCGCCTACGAAAAAATACGCCGCCCACGAAAAAAATATGCCGCCCACGAAAAAATACGCCGGCCACGATAAAAATACGCCAGCCACGAAAAAAATACACCTGCAACGAAAAAATACGCCGGCCACGAAAAAATACGCCGGCCACGAAAAAAATATGCCGGCCACGAAAAAAATACGCTGGCCACGAAAAAAATACGCCGGCCACGAATAAATACGCCGGCCACGAAAGAACGGCGGCCACGAAAGAACACCGGCCACGAATGGACGCAGGCCACGTATAAACGCCGGCCACGAATGAACACCGGCCACGGATGAACACCAGCCATGAATGATCACAGGCCACGAGTGAACACCGGCCACGAATGAACACAGGCTACGAATGAACACAGGCCACGAATGAACACAGGCCACGAATGAACACAGGCCACAAATGAACACCGGAACACTGGCCATGAAAAAAATGCCGGCCACGAATAAACTTCGGCCACGAAAAAACACCGGCGAATAATAAACACCGGCGAAGAATATACACCGGCGAAGAATAAACACCGGCGAAGAATAAACACCGGCGAAAAATAAACACCGGCGAAGAATAAACACCGGCCACGATTAAACACCGGCCACGATTAAACACCGGCCATGATTAAACAACGGCCACGATTAAACACCGGCCACGATTAAACACCGGCTACGATTAAACACCGGCCACGATTAAACACCGGCCACGATTAAACACCGGCCACGATTAAACACCGGCCACAAATAAACACCGGTTACGAATAAACAACGGCTACGAATGAACACCGGCCACAAAAAAAAAGAAAAACACTGGTAAAATAAATAAATAAATAAAACTGGTCACGAAAGACCCTGGTCACGGAAAACACTGGTCCCGAAAAAACAACGGTCACACAATGAATAGTTAGTGAAAAAATAATAATAAATAAACAAATTAAATAGATATTAGATAAAATAAATAAAATATAAACAAATAAAATAAAAAAATTAAATAAAAATAGACAAATGAAATAAACAAATAGAATAGAAATAAACAAAAAGTTAAATAAATAATAAAAATTATAAATAAACTATATAAATAAAACAGAAAATAGTAAAATAAAGAAAAAATAAACATAAAAATGAATATAAAATAGAAATATGTGAAATAAAAACAAATAGAATAAACAAGTAAAATAAAAATAAACAAGTCAACTAGAAATAAAGAAGTAAACCAAAATAAGTAAAATAAAATGAAACCATTAAAATAAGTAAATAAAAAATAAGAATAAATAAAAGAAACCAATAAAAAATTATAAAATAAAAAAATAGAGTAGAAATAATATAAACAAAATAATAATAGAAAATAATAAATTAATAGAAAAATAAAAAATCGCTACTGACTTTACTATTAACTTGAGGTATTTTTGTTTCAAAATAATTAGGACAATAGAAGCTACCCAATGATATAAGAATTGCACCTGTGAGACTGACAAAAAAACTTCTTTACATTTATAGATTTAAGAAAAATATGGCTGTACGAAAGATTGTAGTCATCTTCAGAAAACCGATTCTGATGCTTTCCCTGCTTCTCAGTACTGATTACGCATTTGCAAGAGATTTTAGGTTAACTGCGATTGAGCTTTTCTCCACAGCAACCCTCTCCAGAAACACACTATATATTCAAAAATCGCTACTGATGTTACCATTAATTTGCGGTATTTGTTGGTTCAAAATATTCAATGATAGGAGCTATCCATTGACATAAGAGTTGCATCTATATGCCTACTCAATGTGGGCATACAGTTCTTCACTCGACACCGCCACCTGCCACCTAAACGAAAACAACTGTTACTATTGAAATACTGCGAGCGCATTCCTCTACGCGGGACTATTACGTCACAGATCAAAACAATGTCGCCCGTATTACCAACGAGGTAGGAATGACGCGCCCTTCCCGCAATCTGCCCGCATCCTTGTTGCCCGGTTCGCATCTCTCGCCATAATGTCAACACCAACAGCGAAGCCGTAGTCAACTTCTGTACCAACATAAACAACAATCATCAGACTATCAACGCTGACGTCAGTAGCCATGGCGTGTGTTTGGATGGGGGTGGGGGGAGGTTACAACCGCCACCCCCTCCCCCCCGGGCCCACCACAAAATGGAAAAACCCAAATAAATTTAGGCCCACCCTCTCAAGACACTTGTGAAAACAAAAATATTACCAATACTAAGAGGTCTGAAAGCTATAGTTCAAACAAGTTGAGTTTTGCATTTCTGAAACTTCGTAAAATATATCGTCACCCACCCACCCCATACCTTCAAGGAGGAAAGCCCCTCAAAAATCCCTGACAGCAAATATGAAACGAGATCTGGCAACTGAGATGCCACTGCATAGACATTACGTCATGTCGCCCACACATGTCGACATGGTCAGGGATCAACTCAACACTCAATAATACTCACACCCACAACCAAATAACAAGGTAATCAATCCCTCTGTTCACAATAGGGGTGCAATAGTCGAATAAAATAGCCTAGACGCAAAATCGGGTGCTATGGAAATGAATAGAAATCTCAAGGCACATTGCGTATATTGTACAAAATTTATTGTTGGTGTTTTCATAATTTCCAATACAACTATTGCTCTGCAGCATAAACTGGTTGACAAAAGAAAAATTCCCACGCTGAATAAAATCCCCTGGCGTTAGCCAAAACAAAAACCCTAAATATGATAAGGCAAAGAAAAATAAAAAACAGTGAGCGTTCTGTTTGAGGTGTTGTGCGTGTCAGGTAATCTTGTATCTTCCATCGTCGTCGCTTTGCTCAAAGAGACGACCGTTGGTTGGCTGCGAAGACGCGGGACCCGTATGCATAGCACAAGCCACCAGCAGCAACTTTGTCTGACATAACATTTTCATACCAAAGCGAGATGAACAACTATGTCTGTCTTGTTCCAGTGCTTTTTTGTGCAAGCATACATGCTCTGTTCCAAATTTGTATCCAGAGGGTAGGGGGGGGGGCAACCAGGCTTTCAAGATTCAGCATAATAAAGCTAATTCTAGCACGTTTCCCATAAATTTTACAGTATTGATAACAAATATAACAGAAACAGAACGTATTAAGAGGAAGGAAATATTTAGCATTATTAATCTAGCATATTTTCACTTGAGAAATCTGATCACCCTGCCCCCAACCCTCAAACTTCCCAGATTTTTTTTTTCGTAAATTTCTAGAAATCAGATTTCACGGATAATTTCTCTCGCTGCTGAATACCTATCAACTCTGCTTCACTATAGCACTGCCCTCCGTGGAATCCACACACAACGGAACAGCCGGACGAGAAGAAGAGGACATTTGACCGTTGTTTACACAGCTATGAAAGCGGGGGTAGGAGCCACAAATGACACCGCTGCTTCTCCGAAACACCATCGAGTCTTCGAAGTAGTTTTGAACAAACAACGTACACACTATCAAGCAGCCTCGAACCATTATACTGCCATTAACACCCACCAAAATAAATATGCATATATCATATACATACGCACATATAAATTTAAAAGTAGGCTGTATCAGTATCAGGGCCACCGTTGATGATTATCAGAGCTGGGCGCGTTCCTCGATGCGTTCCGCTTTAGCTTGGCCGCAGTTAGCGCTCCTAAACAATTACAGCTTGAGAAACAGGTTCATACCGATATAAAAGTCCGGTAGGCCACATACTATACCAAAGAAATATTTTGTAGGCCACATACTATACCGGCACCAATATAGCTTTAATAGTTTGGGAGCGCTAAGCGCGGCAAAACTAAAGCGGGAACGCATCGAGGAACGCGCCCAGCTCTGAATTGATTATAGATAAGTTGACCTCAAATGTCAGTTGTTAAACCGGACGCTGCGGGGAGGATTCCACTTTTGCTGAATAAAATCGCCTGGCGCCACCCAGAAGACTAGTTATCAGTACCACAGTTAAAGTACTACTGATAAGTCAACTCACGCCAAAGGGTGTGTGGCTTGTGTGTGACGTCACTTCGTCAGCCATAACTAAATGACGTCATGGTCTTAACGTCATTTAGGCAACTCCATTAGATCCTTTTTTTTTTGCTTATTTATGCTTTGTGCTAGAAGTCCAGTTTTTTATTTGTATGCTTTTGTGTGACCATATCGTATGTGTGTAACATTTGTTAGGTCATTCTAATGCTGTAGTTCACGTAGCCTATGAGCTTCCCGCAAAATGTTTCATATATATATATATATATATATATATATATATATATATATATATATATATATATATATATATATATGTATATATATATATATATATATATATATATGAAACACTTTGCGGGAAGCTCATAGGCTACGTGAACTACCCCGCATCCCGTCCACTGCCCCGGGTCAGAAGCAGTGTCGCAAGACACAGCACATCCACAGCAAGGCCGCTTCATAAATTCGGCGACCCCCCTCTCCGTCCCCTCATGCAGAAAAGGAGAAGACGGAGAGAAATCCCTTCGGGCTGCGTCAATTTTTTTTTTCTCATACATACTTCCTCACCCCCCATCCCCCACCCACTCCCCCTTATGCATCACAGCATCATCCATACACAACCCCTCTCCACACACCCCCATCTTCTGGCCTCTCCCGTCCTTCCTCAATAGATATTCCTCTCTTTTGTAATACCCCCTTCACTCCATCCATCCATCCCATCCCAGGATGCCCCCTCATATTCACTCCCTCCACCCCGCCCTCCACACCTCCCCCACCAATCTTCTTTCACTCATTCCTTCCAACTGTCCAAACCATCCCAACACTCTCCCACCAACCCCATCCCCCAGCTCCCTTTCCACCCCTGTTCTCCTCCTCACCTCCTCATTTCTCACTCTATCCAGCCTAGCAACCCCCATCACACCTCTCAGACACCCCATCCCAAACACATTCAAACTCCTCTCTTCCTCTCCTATGTTCCATGTTTCTGCCCCGTACGGTGCTGTTGGCACAATCACTCCTTCATATAACCTCCTTTTGGCATCCATTCCCAGATGTCTATTTCTCACTACACTCCCCAATCCACCAAGGCACCTACTCGCTTCTCTCAATCTACATTCTACCTCCACCCCCATTCCTCCCTTTCCTGCCACATCCGCACCCAAGTATCCAAAACCATCCACTTCCTCCAGTCTCTCACCCTTAATGGTCACCTCCAGCCCGCCGTCACTCTCTCCCCTTGCACATCTCATCACCCCACCTCCGCCCACATTTATCTTCAGCTTCCTTCTTTCACACACCTTCTCAACTCTGTCACTAACCTCCTCAATCCCCCCTCTCATCCCGCCACAAGCGCAGCGTCGTCAGCAAACAACAACCGGCTCCTTTCCCACTTTTCTCCATCTTCTTTAACCATCTCCAACCCCTGACCCACCAATCCCGCATTCACCTCTCGCACCACCCCTTCCACGTACAGACTGAACAGCCAGGGCGACATAACACATCCCTGACGAAGTCCCACACCCACCTCAAACCATTCACTCTCTCCATTTCCAATCCCAACACAAGCCCCATCACTCTCGCAAAGCCCTTGACCGCTCTCAACAGAGTGCCCTCCCGTCTAGCCCGTTGCAAACACCTTCCAGATCCACAAAAGCCCAAAAAACATCCTTACCCGTTCCCACAGCCCTCTCGCACATCTGTCTCACCACAAAGATCTGATCCACACAACTCCCACCCGCCTCAAAACCACACTACTCCTCACCAATCACTCCCTCTGTTCCTCTTCTAATCCTCTCAATCAAGACCCCCCCATAAGCCCCCCAACGACACTCAACAAGCCGATCCCTCCGAAAACACTACACTCACACCTGTCCCCCCCTTCCCTGCAAAGTGGAACCACACAGGCACTCCTCCAGTCCTCCGGCACTCTACCCTCTCTTAAACAAACACTAAACAACCTCACCAGCCAGTCCACCATAACTGCATCTCCCCTCCTCAGACATTCTGCCTGGCATCCATCCAACCCATGTGCCTTACCTGCTCTCATCATCTTAACAGCTGCTTCCACTTAATCTTTCCCTATTTCTCCTCCATTTCCCTCACTCATCACTCTCATTTTCTTAGCTCTTCACATTAAGTAACTCCCTAAAATACTCTGCCCACCTTCCTCTCACTGCCTTCTCTTCCATTAGCATCTCTCCATCTGCACCTTTTACCTTTTCTTCTCTACTTGATTCGCCTCCTCTTCCTCTTTTAATTTCTTTCCAAAACATCTTTTTATTACTTTCAAAATGTTGTCCTACTCTTACCCCATTTCACATCTGCTCTCCTCTTTGCTTCCTTTATCTTATGCTTAACTTCACCTCTCTTTACTCTGTACCTCTCATACGATTCCCTCGTCCTAATTTGTAGCCAATCTATGAATGCCTGTTTCTTCTCTTCTACACCCTTCTTTGCCTCCTCAACCCACCACTCACTACCCTTCCTTCTATTTCCTCCCGCCCCCCTTGTTCCACACACCATCTTTGCACACCTTATGACTCCTTCCTTGAACCATCCCCATTCCTCCTCTACTCCTAGTTCTACTCTATCCTTCACTCCTCTCTCAGCTTCTTTTTATACTCATTCTCCTTTTCTTTCTCGTTAAAGCAGTTCACCCTAAGTATATATATATATAGCTGGGCGCGTTCCGCTTTAGCTTGGCCGCGGTTAGCGTTCCCAAACTATTAAAGCTTAAGAGACTGGAGGTTCATACAGAAATAAAAGTTCGGTAGGCCACATACTATACCAAAGAAAAAATTCGTAGGCCATACATTATACCAGCACCTATATTGGTTTAATAGTTTGGGAGCGCTAACCGCGGCCAAACTAAAGCGGAACGCACAGAGGAACGCGACCAGCTCTGAATATATTTACAAAATGACATTAGTAATGATGATAATGAAATTTATTCTTTTTATTTAAGTGGTGCTATAACAGAAAATAAAACAGTAAGTATATGTACATTTATTTATTATATCTATATATATATATACACAGAAAATAATATATTGTAAACAGGTGATGTGAATGACCGGTGAAAGCAACAGGTCCCCTCCCTCTACATTCATTGGGCGAAGTTGCAACATGGGATAGGACAGTTTACCGTGGGTAGGCAGGCGACGCTTCACAAAAACAAAAATTTCTATCTAT
Organism: Oratosquilla oratoria; assembly: GCF_046742065.1. Taxonomy (NCBI): domain Eukaryota; kingdom Metazoa; phylum Arthropoda; class Malacostraca; order Stomatopoda; family Squillidae; genus Oratosquilla; species Oratosquilla oratoria. Next base: position 16,752,213 of record NC_134799.1, read on the forward strand.
AAATCATCTTCTTGTGATGGTTCAATGGCTGACACATTATATTCAAGGCGAAGTGTTAAGAAAAATCACAAAATATACAAAATTTCAGTCATGGGTGACTACAATGATTTTTTTTAAAAGAAAGGTCACATTATACGACACTATAGGGCTGTTAGTAGAAATTAGGAGCGAGATAATATAGTGTTGTTGACAATGACATTTTTGTGTAGAAATGGGATATGTAGAATTATCATTTGGTCCTCGAGCAGCACAATTTCAAGAATTCAATATTTTGGTCCATAAGTATTTCCTCTTGTCCTTCGGATTAATCTACTGTTCTGAGGCTAGGTCGGCATCATCTAAACAAATAACAAAAAAGTAATTGTGTGGTATATTAAAGATTTATTCACAGCCTCAAAGGTGATGTATGTGGTACAGTGTAGGCCCTCGTGCTTGGTGGTGGGGGGTATAGTGGTATATAGGTGTGGTATAGTGTAATTGGCATGGGAGATTAGTACAGTATGCAATGGTGGAATGGAGTGATCTGACCAACAGTGACGCCACCGGACAAAGCTCTTTCATACGGCCAACAAAGGCCTCATCTGTGTGCTTGGCGTGGCAGCGTCTACGCCTACCCAGTAAGTTACTATCTACACTCCTTAGGCAGATGAGCTGCCCCTCCCCCAAGCAAGCAACACTGCTTGGAAACAATGTACATATTCAAACACACACGTGCGTGCGCACGCACACCTAAACTCTCATTCATGCAGATGATCTAAGACTGCTATATCTCCTAAGAAGTCTTCAGACATTGCACAACTTCAATAAAAAAAAAACTGCATATATGCACTATAAGGTACGACATTGTGTGTAGGCACTGTATCAGTTACATCATCAGTAGATAAGGTAGAACCTTCAAATCATACCTTTCCTTCTGAAAACATATATAACGTGTCCTGAAGTGGCACGTTCTTCGTGCCAAGCATTACATATTAACAAATTTCACGGAATTCATTGCTGTGTAGAACATTACTAACCGCCGCCTTGTTTGTATGTTTAACTTACCAGGTTCCTTACACTGTGGGCACATGGGGAGCCAGATGACTGATGTATAACTTTCAGCTTTTAATGTTCTGGTCAAATATAAGATAGTATATTTAAAAACGGACACCCCTACCATGACACACAACCATTGCATCTATAACATCTTCAATACATGTAGTAAATTTTGCACACACACGCATACAAAAGTGCAAAGGTACCCAATGTTATTATAATCAAATGCAAATCAAAGACGTGAGAGACGGACATTAAATGGTGCACCGTGGTACTACATAGTGGCTCTGGTTTCTGTCTTGAAAAGACGATGTCCATGCAGTGCAACAATAGCAATAACACACTTGGCCAATAAGGAACAACTGTCTCGCTCATAACACGCACTTCTCCTTCCTTGGTCGACATATTTGAAGGTTTTTAATTTGACGTTAAACTTGTCCTTCTTGGTTAACATTGGCTTGGTCCTGAATTTGGTCTGGCTTTATCGTCGTTTTGATCGTAGGAGTGCTGTCGCCACCACCTCCTGACGGGACGCCGACTGTGGCCACGATGATGACGATGATGACAATGACGACGACGCAGGCAAGGATCATGGTCATTTTGGTGTTTTGCCACCAATATTTCCGTTTCAGTTTTCGCGAAGTCGTCTGGAATTCGGCCGCGCCCGCCTGAGGAGAAAATGAAAGATAAAATGCGAAACTGAAACGTGGAAGTTATACTGGACAGGAGGAAGGAACAAACATTTCATACTAGGAAGTTTTCCATTGCTAGTGGTGACATCAGAATAGTGTTGCCGATTTTTTTTTTTTTTTGGGGGGGGGATGGGCAATAAAATATGACAAATAAATACTATAAAAAATTCTTAACAAAGTATTTTGAAAGATATAGAAAAAATGAAATACCTAATTAAGACCTTTGTAAACACTAATGAGGTCGCACAGTAAGGCTTGTTTTACGAGTATCGACTTTTCGCCGTGCGCCGTCCACGACACGACGTCTTACAATAAAAAAACAATGGGAGTCTATGGACGTTTTCACACGTAGTCGTCACGTGTAAAAGCGTCCATGGACACCCATGGTTATTTGAGAGCACGACATCGTGTCGTGCACGGCAAAAAGTCGATGCGTGTGAAACAAGCCTAACGCGAAACTACTCGTGGTGCTCAGTCTCGATCGACCACTGCAGAACCTTTGGTCTAACCCCAAGGGGGCGAAGCAGCCTCTGTAAAACTACAGAACACTTCTTGAGGTTGGAACTCGGGCATCCCACGTTCGGGGCAAGAACGCTAACTACACGAGAATGGCCGCGCTGGTCGAAACGTTGAAGCAAAATTTACAAAACGTGCGTGTGTGTGTGTTAACCCAGCTGTATCTTACGGGAAATGGAGCTACGCTCGCGGTGTCCCGTCTCTATATTTCGCCGTCTAATTTGCTCTTAAATTCGTGTATGGTTTCTGCACACTATTGTTTCGTCTACTAAGTATTTCAGCGGCTTTGATCCATCGTTTTTCGCTCATATTTCCGAAATAATCATTCACATCAGCATGGTATATTAGCACAGCCTAATTCACACCCTGCCCTAATTTTTGACGTTATAGTGCATTCACAAGTGTATTTAATTACGGCGTTTACTCTTGATATTAAGTGTGTCGTAGCCGACACCTGTGAAGTAAATCGAACAAGTGAAGTTGGGATACACGAGGTAGTTTGTGATGACGTCACGACTTCACCTGTTCGATTTACTTCACGGGTGTCGGCTACGCCACACTTAATATCAAGAGTAAACGCCGTAATTAAATACACTTGTGAATGCAATATAACGTCAAAAATTAGGGCAGGGTGTGAATTAGGCTGTGCTAATATATCATACTGATGTGAAAGGTTATTTCGGAAATATGAGCGTTAACGATGGGTCAAAGCCGCTGAAATACTTTGTAGTTTGTTCCGTACATCCACCACTCTGTGGGGAAAGCTGTTCTTTTTCAGGTCTCTTCTATAACTGTCCTTTATGAGCTTGTGTGTGTGTGTGTGTGTGTGTGTGTGTGTGTGTGTGTGTGTGTGTGTGTGTGTGTGTGTGTGCGTGTGTGAAGAGCAATAAGTGATTAAACAAATTGTCATGGTTCTAATGTGATAAACCAGGCGAGATGACACACACACACACGCACGCACGATAGTAATATCGCTTTACAATGTGGCGATAGTATACACAGTAGTATATCAGGTGACACGGGGCATTTGGCAACATGGCGAACAGGACTTCGCTTACAGAAATCTAGACCACTCTAAGAACATCTGAACAGCATGTCTAATATTTGTACAAATTTACAATAATTTAGTTCATCTTTCAGCTTTGCTATATATGACGGAAAGATAATTTGATATTTGTAGATTTGAAAATTCAAATATTGTAACTGAAGTCGTTTTTACTCAAACGAACTCCCAACCGTCGGCGCTGGCGAATCGCGTGGAAGCCCAGTGTGATAACCCATTGATGACTTACGGCTAGGTCGTCAGCGCGCTGACTAAGCGTGTTCAGCTTGTCCTCCCGGTCCATCATCCGGTTGACGTTGCTCTTCATGATGCCCACGACCTCCTCCACCTGCCGCTGCGCCTCCTCCAGGTGGGTCTCCGGCACCTGACGAAGGAAGAACGAGGGAGGTCAGTCTACGGGAGGACCCGAGATCGCTGCCGGCAGCTTTGGGGCTGTGGGTACAGGGGTTTTCTTCGGAGGACCCTGATTTTGGACGGCCGGGAATGGGGCCCCTTCAGGATGTCAATGTGGGGCCCTATGGCCCTTAAAAAATAATAAAAATAAATAAATAAATTGCTGGAGTTTCACTTGCCTTCGAGGGCTGATCTTTCCCGTGGTCCATGGCCGTTCTTCTTCTTCGTCGACTTTGACGTCACGACACGAAGGGAGATTGCAAATGTTGGGACGACCTGTCTCCTAGTGAGAATTTCTCACAGACGTCCAGGCTCAAGTTAGACACCTGGAGGAAAGTGGGGGAAAAAAGAGTGAGAAATTATGGGGCGTCACATCCACAAGAATTATAGATCGCACGCACACACACACACATTTGTAATGGTTGAAACAGCTGTCGGTAAAATGAATCAACATTCTGAAGCCTTTTACTATTTACTTCAGAGTTTGAATTATGAAGAAAAAGGAAATACAGAGACTTAGAGAAATGTTCACTTAAAATCATTGACGCCACTTGTGCTTTAGCATTTAACAGGAATTGTTTACGAGAAAGACTTTGCCCAAAACATATATATACATATACACATTTGTGCGTAAAAATTTTGCCAACCGTGTAGTTAATGAATGGAATAAACTTCCTGCACAGGTAGTGCAATGTAGTTCAGTTCGAAGATTTAAGAATCATTTAGATAAATACCTAAGTAAGATGCTGTAATGATTATAATTTATGTTATATTATTTGTTTTTGTTTTGTTATCATTTGTCTGTCTGATTTTCATTTATTATTAGTTATATGTCAATTTATTATCATTTACTATTTACCTGTTTGTTTATTATTTAACTATACCTATGCATTTATTTATGTATTTTATTTGTTATTTACATTATTATAGTTTTTATTTATTGTTTTATTATTAATATGATTTTTTTTTTCGCATCCGACCTAGATATGGATCAAAAGGTCTCCTGTCGGCATGCTCCGCCTTTGTAATCCTTTGTAATTGACTGAGTATGAAGGTGAGGTGGCGAAAGAACTTTAAAGGACAGAATTTTGTTCAGTGTTAGACGCTTCGACCTCTTGGTCATCCTTCAATGGATTCAAACCCACATGGAACCTGGTGACGGGCTGATTTCTTCTCCTACCACCAGTCCACGGAAGGAGGCCCAAGAGGTCGAAACGTCTAGTACTGAATGACATTCCATACTCTAGCCTTAATGTTTTAGTTGGCACCTCACCATATGTGTGTGTGTGTGTGTGTGTGTGTGTGTATATATATATACTGACGCATCATACTAAGATATTGTTGGTTGAATAAACAAATGTCGAGAAGAAATTAGAATGATGCTATGTCTATACTTTATGACTGATTATAATATCTCCTTTCAAGAGCTCGTTCCACCCACCAGGAGTCTGAACAGGAATACAGTGTTGTGAATCACTAGTGTACAATGACGTCATTAAAAATAAATTTAATTCAATTATCTGGTTCGAATCTGGGATACGGGACAGGGGGGTCGCTGGTGGTTTTTTATTTTATTTTATTTATTACTTGCGCAGTGTTAAGAGACTGGTATCACAACCCCGAAGCCCTGGTTCGAGCCTTAGCCACGACAGTTAGACGAGTTTTCAAAAATAATTTACCTCGACCAAAAAGCGAATAAAACTACTCACAAGGCCTTACAAAGGATTACAAAGGCGGAGCATGCCGACAGGAGACCTTTTGGTCCATATCTAGGTCGGATGCGAAAAAAATCATAATAATAATAAAATAATAAATAAAAACTATAATAATGTAAATAACAAATAAAATACATAAATAAATGCATAGGTATAGTTAAATAATAAACAAACAGGTAAATAGTAAATAATAATAAATTGACATATAACTAATAATAAATGAAAATCAGACAGACAAATGATAACAAAACAAAAACAAATAATATAAAATAAATTATAATCATTGCAGCATCTTGCTTAGGTGTTTAACTAAATGATTCTTAAAGCTTCGAACTGAACTACATTGCACTACCTGTGCAGGAAGTTTATTCCATTCATTAACTACACGGTTGGCAAAGTTGTTTCTATCTACTTCCAAATTGAATCTATTTCCGGACAGTTTGAGACCATTGTTTCTTGTCTGATTCTCACTCAATGTGAAAATTTTGTCACTTTGGATGTTGTCAATTCCTTTTAAAATCTTAAAGACCTGTATCAAGTCACCTCTGAGTCTACGCTTTTTTAGGGAAAACAGATTCATATGTTTTAGTCTATTTTCGTATGATTTATTTTTGATATTTGGAATCAGTTTTGTGGCTCGCCGTTGTACTTTTTCCAGTCTGTCAATGTCTTTAATGAGATTCGGTGACCATACAGAAACAGCATATTCCAAATGTGGACGAACTAACGATTTATATAGCTTGTTAATGAGCGATGGACTTTTGAAATCAAAAGATCGCGCAATCAGTCCTAGAACCTTATTTGCTTTCTCAGAGGCTGAATACACTGCTTGGATGATTTGAGGTCGTCACTGATAATTAATTACGTAGAGATCTTTTTCACTATCCACTTTTGTTAACGAATTTCCAAATAACTTGTAATCGTACTTACTGATATTTTTACCTATGTGCATTACCTTGTATTTACTTGTGTTAAATTTCATTAGCCACTTTTCAGACCATTGCTGTAATTTATCTAAAACTTCTTGAATATCTAATTAGTTTGAGTGATCATTTGCCACTCCGCACAATTTTTATCATCAGCAAATTTGGAAACAGTAGATTTTAGTCCATAGTCTATATCATTTATATATACTATGAATAGAAGTGGCCCAAGAACGGAACCCTGAGGAACTCCACTTGTAACATTTTTCTATCTAGAAGTTTTTCCATTTAAAACAACTTTCTGTTTTCGACCATTCAACCAATTACTAGTCCAACCTAATAGGCTACCACTTATTCCGTGTAAAGCTAATTTAGTAAGTAGTCTTTCGTGTGGGACGGTATCAAAAGCTTTTGCAAAGTCTAGATATATTAAATCTATATAGTTTCTTTTGTCATAATTCGAGATAACTGTATTGTAGAATACGAGTAAGTTAGTCACGCAAGAACTTTTCCGTCTGAAACCATGCTGGCTATCAACACCTCTGAATGGTACACAGTGTAAAAAAAAGTAACTATGCCATAGTTCAACAGTTCTCTTCGACATCACAGATCACTGTTGGCAAACACATGAACATAAGAACTGAGCTGACTGCATAAGGCCACGAGGCCTACACCAGGTAGTTCCATGTTCCTTACCACCTTCCATACCTATCCATAAAGTTATTTCCTCGACAACAATTTGTTTCAGTGTGGAGATGATAAATGCTGTTCATGCTTTCCCAAGACAACAACATTGTGCTCTAGTGCACATTAGGTCCATTAGTAGGCGAGAGGAACGTGTAGTGACTGTTACATGCGAGTTGCCCGCTGGAAGATTGTGGGTGGGGTGGGGGTGTTCAAGGTGAATGCAGAAGCCATATTATTCTTCCTGTGTTACTCCTGCGATTGTTATTTATCAGTTTATTCATCTGTCTTATCTCTTTATTTTCTTATCTATATATTCTATTTTTTTTAAATCCATGACGTGGCTGCATGGATACCGATTCTCGCAATCCTTTTCCTGATGGCTGATGTCCCTCTCCTGATCCTCTCTCGCAGTGTTTTGATTCTTCCCACGAAGAGTCTCTACCAACGCCCAACCCCATAGCCAGACAGGCGTTCAACATGGACGGCAAGCACCAAAAGTATACCGAGATATTTACACGTTAAAGGGCTGCATTGTTGTCTTGTTGCAGTTTCGACGCCTTATAACCACGCGTGTGTTCAATTCATCATGCTCTTGGATCACGTGTTGGACTCGTGATCGACAGCTATTTCCTTCCCGGAAGAGAGCTCAGATCTCATATATGACCGATCTAACACGCACACACACCCAACTCCCCGCCCACGAGAGTTGGAGTAACAACTCGCAGCGTAGCGATACTGAAATTACTTCAGCCCTGGGCGGGATTCGAACCCGGACCGCAGTAGTGGCAGCCGGGAATTCTACCACCGCGCCACCGAGTCGTGTGTGCATGTGCGCGCGCGCGTTACTAATATGTGGAACCACCTGTACTTTTACTGATACCAAAAACTGACCCATACTGTACATCTATAACAACTACATCTTTAGTTGTAGGTTATTTAGTATATTCCTATATACAATAGTTCCTTTACCATTCTATTCATTTACTGCGACTGTAACAATCCAAGTAAATGACGGATCAATTAGCTAATTATCAGGGCCCGTTCACACTAGCGGTCTGAACGGAGCAGAAATCCCGGCGATATCTCATTATCAAGGAAAAAACTGCTCGGTTGTGTGTGAACGCCTCCATTGACTTATATTGTAATTGGACCGCCTCGGTTCAAACCGCTAGTGTGAATAGAGCCTTATACTGAAAGACAAATTGGCCAGTAAGGTTACCAATTATCCTTTATGGGAACGTTTTTAGGAACGTTTACGTCATTAAGTACGTTTAATACTAACGGATAACTTGAGAGAGGTTATTCTGGTTAGCGACACCCTGTACTTAGAGGGAATAAAATTTTGTAACACCCTGTGCTCAGAGGGAGTGCTTTTTCGTGACACCACTTAGGAGTAAATTTTTGTGCCACCCTGTACTTAGTGGAAGTACATTTTTTACACCGTTCTCAGAGGGAGTAAAATTTTGTGACATCCTGTACTTAGAGCGAGTAAAATTTTGTTCACTCTGTACTCATAAGGAGTAGATTTTTGTGACACCCTATACCCTGAGGGAGTACATTTTTGTGACACCCTGTAGCCCACCTAGTGGGAGTACATTTTTAGATCACCCTGTATTCAGGAGTACATTTTATGTACACCCTGTAATCGGAGAGAGCATATTCTTGTGACACCCTGTACAACCTAACATTACTCATAAATTCCTTTTCCCTTGGCGACAACAACGACGTGGGCTCACAGAGGAAGTGCATAAAAGAATAATATGCGAATCTGGTCCGTAGGGGTGCCAGCGGGCTTGCACACATTGTGGTATGCATCAGATGCTGCAATAGGGTAGTGCACAATTCGTCCAGTGATAACTCTATCATACTACCTCTGATAAGCATTATCTCCTCTCTTATCTCATTTCGGTTTGACGTCAGTCGATTATATTCACGTGGCCAATGCCTTTGGGGGACTTCTGACACCCCTTTGGACCACAGTTACGCAGCATTCTTTTATGTTTGGAGATCAATAATTGCTCCTCATGGATAGAAGCGATGGTGATTTATCGTCGGCGAAACACCAAGAACCTTTCTATGCCCGTTCGTACTCTTTATTGTATTCTGGGCTGTCGTCAGGCGATTTTATTCGTCTCCGTGGTGCTCCCAGCCTTCCATAGTGGTGGGGTTAATTGGGTGGAAACATTAAAAGAAATAATAATAATAATAATAATAATAATAATAATAAAAATATTGATGATAATGATAAAAATATTGATGATAATGATAATAATAATGATAATAACTGATAATAATAATAACAATAATAAAAATAACAACAATAATAATAACAAAAACTACTTACCCATTCCATATGGGAACTTTGCAAATATATATCTTATAACTACTTCTACAGACAGTAATTTCTCTTTAATTTTGTCAATAAAATTGCATTCGGGCGAGGGAAAATATGGATGTATAATTGTGGCAATTTTGGGGTAATTTTTAGGTGATTACGTCATCAGAGCTACGTCTGATGCCTTTAGACGTTGAAGGACGTTCGTCCAGTCTGAACTTGTCAATCACAATTTCCCAATGAAATAAATAAATAAAATAAATAAATGAAAAAAAAAAAACCACATACACACTCGTGGCGCAGTGGTTAGAGTTCCCGGCTGCCACTATGGCGGCCCGGGTTCGAATCCCGCCCAGGGCTGAAATAATTTCAGTATCGATGCGCTGCGGATCATTCCTCCAACTCTCGTGGGCGGGGAGTTGGGTGTGTGTGGGCGTGTAAGGTCACAGCATTACCCATAGATCGGTCATATATGAGCTCTAAGCTCTCTTCCGGAAGGGAAATAGCTGTCGATCACGAGTCCAACGCGTGATCCAAGACAATGGTGAATCACAATGGTGAATCTCACACATGCACACAATATATATATATATATATATATATATATATATATATATATATATATATATATATATATATATATATATATAAGACAGTGTTCATATGATAATTATGGCTATTGATATTTATGGTTATTCTCCAAAGTTCATTTAATTATATAAATCTAAACTAACCACCAACTCTGTTGCATAAGAATAAAGATAAGCTGAATTGTTGTTTTAATATTAATTCAACCGCACGGATTCTACACACGGCTGATTAAAATAGTTTGGTGGACGGAAGCCATAATAAAAGATAATAAAAAGTAAGAGCACACAATGAGAAATGGTTTACAATCGCTGGACCTGAATTAAATAATTTATTCTGGATTGTACCCAGACGATTCTCTCCAGCAACGGAAATATCTAATATTTTTTCCTGAACACGTGCAGGAAATGGTTATACGAATCCTGCAACTGTTCTAATATTATTTCTTTAGTATGAAGGTCACAAGTATCCGCCATGCACAACGCCATAGTCTCTCAACGTAAAATACGTTGCCAGCAACTTCCGTAACATCGATTAAAGCAGTTTTAACCGCTTTAATTAAAACCGTCTGAGCTTCCCCGTCTACCTCCTATCAGCGTCACACGATAACACGAACAATTCCACGTCCTCCCCCCTTTCACTGCCTGCGGCCGAAGTCGTCGTTAGTTCTCGCACAATAGTCCTCTTCATGCCTCGTTTTGGCTACATTTCGCCTCGTCACTTCTGGAGTAATTAGGATGTATTCTTGTACTCACACTTCTGAAGCACGGAGACAATTACGTGACTACACACACACCAACACTGACTGCAGGAAAGATACTGGAGGGTATGCGTCATAGTGCCCTATCGCAGGGTCTGCCTCCTGAGGGGGGCTGCCATGTCGCGCCACACGGTCCCAAGTCTACACAACAAAGTACGACAACTGAAATGTCGACAATTTGGTGTCCCATGGCACGGCTAAAGCCTAGAAGAGACTTGAAATTGAGAATAAATTAAACCCCCTCACGCTACCTAACATTGTTGAGACATTACCAAGAGGAATAATAACCTACCGTTGAGATATTTCTTGCCCTAGTTTTTAAAACGATGGAGAGGAAGAGGAGAATCAGAACCGTTTCCAAAGGATGTTTACGCCGAAGTGCTGCTGCCCACCAAGGACCCACGCGTCCGAACGCGTCCAATCCGAATCCATGCATTATCTCGTTCAGCCTGATAAGATAAAATATATATTATCGCTCTGACGTGGTATCAAGATCTCAGCCACCAGCAGGGCTCGCCGAACCGCTAAAGATAGTGGTCGCAGGCCCGTCTACCCTTCTATCAAATGTCACCTTACAGTCACTTGTGACCTGTCGTCATCTTTCACTCTTTGCTTTCATTTGTTTTTTTACTTACACAAACGTCCTGTACCATAAGCCAACGTCAGTGGATGAAAAATAGATATATTAATATGTAAATGAATAAACATATAAATAAACAAACAAATAATTTAATAAATCAATTGATAAACGAACAAACAAACAAATGAAAATAAATAAAGGCAAGTAAATAGAAAACAGACGAATAAATGAATGAATGAATGCATAAATTATTTAGTCTACAATAAATAGATTTTTGGACATGTCCGAAGATAAATACATAGATTAATAGATCTACAAATACTATTGTGACTTTGGACAGTACACAGAGTGTACCCAGTACCCGCCATCTTGGATAGCCCTGACTGTAGGAACGCAGTGGTCATCATTCGAATCAAATGTAAAAAAGTGTACATTTATCACTTCCACAGCTTGTTTTTAATCTGCTGCAGAGGAGCCTGTTGGTTTAAACATTATGTTAAGGATTTGTAGAAATTCCAGTTCTAATATAGATTCTGTTGTAACGAAATTGCTGCGCAGAAAGCCGAACGATCATTAAAAAAGTGGATGGGTGTTTTGAAGTATGGAAGACAATATCATACTCTGTTTATTTTTATTTATTTTAAGACAATTTTTCTTTCAAAACTATCTAGCAAATAAGGCATTGTTTTCAAATACATCTTGAAGATGAGATAGTTATCTGAATTTTTCTAATTTAGTTCGCTGAAAATCATTGACCAAGAGTATAATTGGGCCTTAGTCACCTAAACAGTAAATTTCAGTCACATTTGAATTCAGCTGCTGTTACGTTAATCTACCTTTTAGGGAGGATGTGTAATGATAAGATTTATATTTCACTTAAAAGCATCTGCACAAATTGATAGGGGCTTGCGGTAGATATAAACTTAAATACTCCTAAAATAATAATAATGATAAAATAAAAGCTTCTCATTACACTTTGTCATTGTAAATACACTCAACTAAGCATAGGTAATTTCCTAAAATTCGTTCACATTTTTTCCCACTTTGATACCCATTGTTTCATAACCTATCACTTATCTGTAGAATATGTTTCCATATCCTTTCGTGAGCTGAATGAAACAATTCACTGTAAAACACAAGCACACACACACACACACACACACACACATATATATATATATATATATACATATATATATATTATACACATCCACACATGCACACACGCACACACACATATATATATATATATATATATATATATGTGTGTGTGTGTGTGTGTGTGTGTGTGCATGTGTGTGTGTGTCATTAAAATTTGCCAGGTCATTAGAGAACTTAGCACGACACAGCGCGCCAGCATAAGAAAAGTCGAGAATGTCAGCAAAAAACTCGTGAACGCAGAAGCTGCTGCAAATTTTAATGACATTTGCCTAAAAGAGGATCTGCTGCCCAACTATAGCAATATATATATATATATATATATATATATATATATATATATATGTATATATATATATATATATATATATATGTGTGTGTGTGTATATATATATACATATATATATATATATACATATCACTTAGACAAAATGTAGCACATTTGTATATAATAATCACGAAGAACATTTAAAGGGAAATGAGTCCCCAGGAGTATATAGCCTTCCTTGTAAAGATTGTGATTTAGTGTACCTTGGTCAGACCGGAAGGGATCTTAAAACCAGGTTAATGGAGCACAAAAGATCCATTAGGTATGCCCAGGAAAATTCCGCTGTGTTCCAACACGTCAGTACAAAAAATCACAGTTTTGACTGGGACAAGGCCAAAATTTTGTTTAAGTCCAACTGTAGCTTTAGAAGAAAAATGGTTGAATCAGTCTTAATCGAAGAATGTCCGAACTTGAACATCTCCAAAGGTCAATGGTCTCCGGACATATTCTCACGGCTAGCTGGAGCCGCTTGGTTAATAATTATCACCCTCCTGATCCCGCTTCCAGCCCGCCTTCCTCCTGACCTCACACCTCCACCCACACATCCCCTCACCTCTGACTCCGCCCTGCGTGACGGATTGTTCTGTTTTAGCTCTGCGTGTTCCCCTTCTACTCACATCTCAATTGTACTTATGTCTCTGCAAATTCTTGTAATCTGTATTTTCCTGAAGAGGCCTATAGCTATTAGCCGAAATATAAAAGTTACACTTTCTTCTAAAGTTTCCTTTTATTCCGACTGTGGGTTCTTCGTGATTATATATATATATATATATATATATATATACACATACATATATGCACAAAAAAGATGAAAAAGAAATTAAAGACATTATCCTAAGAAATTACCACCCTACAAATGAGAATAAAATCCGCGTTCTCACTTACTACATATACCCCAGAACTTCCTCTCTGATCATGACCAACAACTTATCTAGGCGATCAGACATTACATCTAGAACCAATGTAGTATACCAATATATTTGTTTTTTGGAGGATTGTAAGCCTCATAATCATACCTACATCGGTTATAATAGATGCAAGGTCAGCCGTCGCCTATCATTACATTTACAGGAGAGAGATATCAAACATCTTCAAAGACTTTTTCACAACGTCGAACTTAGCAGGGAGGACTTGGTTAATTCCACAATTTTTTTTGGAACCAGTGATGACCTGAGGATATTACAACTGCTTGAAGCATTCCATATTAGAGACAAAGCAACAGTCATTGATATCCAATCTTATACCATTGTTTTCATCACGGCCTAGGAATCCTAATCCCTCCTCCTCCCCATTTATTTCCAACTCCTCTTCCTCCTCCTCCCACTCCCCCTCTTCCTCCGGCTCTTCCCCCTCCCCCCTCCAGTGACCGCTCCCTCTTCCACCCTTCCCCTGAATTCTGAGGTCACAGTGTTGGCCCCTCGGAGGTCTGACCGCCTGACCCATGCATATATATATATATATATATATATATATATATATATATATATATATATATATATATATATAACGTACATCTTAAGCTTTTAATTTTTTACACCTACCTTTGGATATAAGTACCCGATCTCTTAGCACTCTCTTAAATTGTACTTTTCTTATATATTCCCACAATTGTTTATGTATAATTTACTCGTTGTTGGGTGTAATTGTATCTTTCTCTTATATTACCAGAATTGTTCATATATGTTTTATTTTTGTACAATTGTCATCGTTGCTGTACGTGATTGTGTACTTTTTGTTATTGCAGTTTACTTTTGAAAATGTCTTTCTCAAGACGGAACGTTGAGATCTACAATTAAACGAAATGAAATGGAGGGATACGGAGACCTAGTTTCAGTTCACCCGGTTAATGGCAGAATTTTAACCAGGAAAATTGAGAATACGAGGGAAAAAATTAATAACTACCGTGATGCTGTAGTTTTCAACTATACTTGCACACACACACACAAATTATACACACACACACACACACACACACACACACACACACACACACAATATATATATATATATATATATATATATATATATATATACATGATTATGATATTAAGAATAAATAGACAAACGAATAAAAATAAATAGAACAGAATAGAAATAAAAATAAATATAAAATGAAACTAATGGGGTCAATAACTTTGCGATTTCATAGAAACACAATGTCAGAGTCCAAAGCATGCATGAGCAAGCATTTTATTTAGAACATTGTGCTTGCATGCAATATTAGGCATGCGCCTTCTAGTGTTTGTCGTTCGGCTTCTTTGACCCAACTAGATCTGCATTTCACAAAAGAACCGACGTTTCATTTCAAACAACACACGGGTTAGGAGCGCCGAAGGAAAATACACCTTGAAATAAAAAACAAACAAACTAACAAACAAATAAACAAACCAACAAATATATAGTGAAAAGAAATAAAATATTTGCCCCTCATAATTATATTTAAAAGGTGTCGCATCCAAACACATCTGCATTTCACAAAAAAAGCATCAGCATTTCGAACAAGATATCCTCATTTCCTGTTGGATACATTTCAAAATAAGAATAAGTTAATAGATAAATCCATAAATGGTTAAAATATATATTAAACCCCATAAGAATAAATCAATATGAAAGCAAATAAATAGATTATAAACATATTGGTCTAAAACATTTGTATTTCACAATAGAAGCGTCGTCTGTATTTCGGACGACACTCCCTCCTTCCCCGATAGGGGACCGCAAACGCGCAAGCCAGGATGAGGGAGGTCATTGTTCATTCCTTCCTTTTCTTTCTCGACCACCCTCCTTGTTGACATCTTCACATTCTACTTTCATGCAAAAAGAAACGAAAATGTTAAAGATGTCGTGGGTTCGAATCGGTTGGCAAGTGCAAAAAATAATAAAAATTTGAAACAACAAGATCACTTCAAGGGATGAGCGTGAAGTGCGATGGTGTGTATGTGTTTGAGTTGCATTTACTTAATTGCAACATAAAGGAAAGGAGCTATACTCGTAGGATTATTACGTATATTTTTCTCTGTCGCACTCTGCTTTATATTCGGTCGTAGCTATAGGTCGGGCGATACAATTTAAGTTACTCAAGAAAATGAAGCATCTGCACAGGAAATTATATTTTGATATCTCTCGGTCCGGTCCCGACTCCCGGGACCCAGTGCGTGTTTCTTGCGTTGGATCCCGACAGCACTGGCCAGGCGGGGAGGCAACCTAAACATCGGCCTTGGGTTTGACCCAACCACGAGTTTCTCACTGTCCAGTTCGTGGAAATGGGACGGTGAGTTTTATAATCATTATCATCATCATTATTGATGTTATCATCAT
>NC_134799.1:16773303-16795803 GCF_046742065.1 Oratosquilla oratoria
TGCATGTCAAGCTTTGCTGTTTCCGCATTATATTTAAGTATTCTTTTCATGCATCTGCATACTCGAATTTGTTCCAAGGTTTAAGATATCCTCTGACTAGTGCTGGGCAAATACCGCTAATTTCAATACCGGAATTACCGGTAAACAACAATGCCGTTACCGGAATTACCGGTAATTTACCGGTAAAAGACTCGTGAGGTAGTAGTGACGTCCCAAGTTCGAGTCGCCTTTATGACTTAAATCTAAACAAATTTCATCCTACTATGGTGTGTAGTCACAACTCAAGTTTTGTAACGTCGTCACTATAAAAAATCCTGCGCTCCGAGTCGTTACTCCAACTCTTGTGGGCGGGGAGTAGGGACGGGGTGCGTGTAAGGTCACAGCATTACCTCCTCTCCCTCAGTGCATAGGCCTACGCACCAATCCCCCCCCGCCCCCTCTCACACTCCACTTCCGTCTCTATGTAAGTGCAATTTCATACAAAGAATATATTTTTCACATAGAAACACAATTTCATAAAAGAAAAATAATTACATGCATCATTTTTACACATTACACATAAAAATTCATTTCCAAAATCACCCATTTTTCATTTAGTCAGGACAAAGTTTTTTTGTACAATTGAGGTTTTAAAGGTTTTGTGTGAGATGAATTGACATATGTAGGTCATTTTCATAATGTTTTTTTTTTTTTTACCAAGTTCCTCTTATATTAGGCTCAGGAACACATAATCTCAACCCTTTGAATTTCTGTCAAAGTTTTTTTCAATTGTTCATAGTTGTCATTTTTTATATTGGAATTACGTTAATTTTGTATTAGCAGGACTCTACGATCCCTATATTTATATTATAGTACCTTTAAATGGACAAAAAACACACGCATATATTTTATTTTAATTTTTTATTCTGTGTATCCATTTGGATACATGCCCACCGGTAGTGCTGGGCAAATACCGCTAATCTCAGTACCGGAATTACCGGTAAACAACAATGCCGTTACCGGAATTACCGGTATTTTACCGGTAAAAGACTCGTGAGGTAGTAGTCGCCTTTATGACTTAAATCTTTAAACAAATTTCATCCTACTATGGTGTGTAGTCACAACCCTATTGCATATTCTGTATATTGAAATAAAGTAAAAATTTCGATAGCCAGTTCTATTTTGTTTACGATATTGTGTTTATGGAGATATCTGGCAACTCCTCCCACCAATCGGAAGCAAGCTATGATTCTCAACAGTAAACACATGATTTTGAATTTTATAGATATCAGTGCGTTATCAAAGTTAGAGGTAGAAGCATGCCGCCTATCTACAGTATCCAGCCTCCCAGTTTAACTGTCTCTCCTGAAAAATCAATGTTTTTGTCCTTTAATAAGCTATATGTCTGGTTCTATTTTACATATTATTTTGATTGTTATGTCATTGTAAAGGGAAAAAGTCATACTTTAATTGGTGCTACTTTAGTATGCTATCTACCGCGCAAGTGAGTGAAAGGAGGGTGTCTGAGGGTGGGTGTGGTGTATAAACTTTTGTCCGCCTCTGCATGCATGGGTCTATGTTTGGAGGGTGCATGTGGGAGTGGGAGTTTTGTTAATACACACACATACACATATAAAGCTTTGACTAAATTGTAATAAATGTTTTCTTAAAAACTAACCTAAACTGACTAATTTGTAATAGATGTTTTCCTAAAAACTGCTTTTAATGTTCCCTTGTTTTAATACTTATTTCATACAAATTAGCCCAGCACGTGATCCAAAGACCAAGGTGAATACTCAAGGATATATTAGATTTCATTGTTAGCATATTTTTTTATTTATTTCCTCAATTATCTTTTCATACAAATTAGTTCATATTCTTATTTAGAAACAGAAGCATATTGGCATTTTCATCACTAGCATATATATATATATATATATATATATATATATATATATATATATATATATATATATATATACATATATATATACATATATGAGTCTTCATTTGGCGACACGCGGAATTTTTCGATGAAACTTTCACAATTAATATAATTTCGTATGCTGATCACAGAAATAACATTAATTCTATTGAGAAATTGACAAAAATGCAAAAAAAAAAAAAAAGTTTTAATGGTAAAATAATTACCGAGACCTTAGCGGTACATACTTGCTTAATGGTAAAAGTTTAACCAGTAAAATTAGCGGTACAGTGGGCCGTCAGTATTGTCACTCAGTACCATCAAGCCGAGACGTGCTTACCGCTCTCTGAATGTTATGGTATAGCTTATCGGTTAACGGAGCCTTAACGGTAGCAGAATTTTTGCTGGTAAGCTACCGTCAAGGTTGTTACCGATAAAACCCGTAACTATCGGTAGCTGCCCACCACTACCGTCAGTACCGTCACTCAGTACCACCAAGCCGAGACGTGCTTACCGCTCTCCGAGTGATATGGTATAGCTTATCGGTTAACAGAACCTTAACGGTAGCAGAATTTTTGCCGGTAAGCTACCGTTAAGGTTGTTACCGATGAAACCGGTAACTTTACCGGTAGCTGCCCACCACTAACCTTTATTATTACTTGATTCCTTGGACTACGTTCTGGTATTAGGTGGGGGTCTTTTACA
This sequence comes from Oratosquilla oratoria, assembly GCF_046742065.1. NCBI lineage: Eukaryota > Metazoa > Arthropoda > Malacostraca > Stomatopoda > Squillidae > Oratosquilla > Oratosquilla oratoria. Next base: position 16,775,912 of record NC_134799.1, read on the forward strand.
ATGTTTCCTGGTAGGAAACTTATATCCATTCCACCACTATTCTTAGGGACAGCATCAGACATTAAATTTAAGGAGGGTAGCAGCTTGGAGGAATAGTAGAAGTTCAAACTGGTCAGCATTTACTTTTGAGCACAGTTTAGTTTGTAATCATGACGGTATGCAGTGACTTAGTCCAAAGTCCCTAGTGTATTGATTACACAAAGAACTATTAGGTGAGTATGGTAAATTACTTGGGTTGATCATTGTTACAGGCAAAGTAATAGAGGCGAGAATAGACATCTTGATCTTCCCATATCCCCTTGGCTCCATTTGTAACACTTCCCTCCAGATTGGTCCTTAAACCATGAATCCCTAATTATAAATGACATGCTCACATTTTGTCATTGTGCTATTGATACCTTGAAGTGGCCTTGCTGTGGATATACTGTGTCTTGCTGCATTGCTTCTGACCTGGACAGTGGGCAGGAGACAGGGATGACCCATCATCCATGAGGAGCTAAGATGAAAGGGAGGAAAGGGTGATGAATGGGAGTGGAATGGGCGAATGTCTTTGACTTGGCTACCTCCCTTATAAGGGGGAAGAAGCCCTTGGTATATAGACTATTGATATCCTGTGCATTTAATGCATACATTTGATTTAATGTGACATTAATGTTTCATTTAAAAATCCCAAATCAGGATACATACATGCATATATATATATGTATAATATATATATATATGTATATATATATATATATAAAAAGGCCCTTTCCCCTTTTTAAGGGAGAATGGTCAGCTAATAAGACATGTACTCATACCATGCCCATCTATCCACCATTTTGTTCCCCTTTTAGTTTCTTGTGGAACTAAAGGAGGATTGTTAAACTTTTGTCTTTTCCAGCCAAGAGGTTAGTTTCGTGATACCGTTCTGGATAACACAAGATAATTTTGTCTCATTTTGGAGAAACATCACATCCTCAAAGGGTCAAATATAAACTTGTACGTAGGCTATGCCTTGTGAGAGGGAGTAACCGAGACACTGTTGTTCCTCTGTTAATACTCCACAATATGGCTTCTGAATGTATCACTGGTGAAAAATGTAGTAACACATTTGTACATAACAACTAGCACCACAGTCAGAAGAACAGAGGAGTTGAAGGAGCGAATCTGTATATTTCGATTGCTAACTGCAACCCTGTTGCAGTTAGCAATCGAAATAATAGATTCACTCATTCAACTCCTTCTTTCTTCTGACTGTGTTGCTAGTTGTGTTCTGAATGTATGTTCAGTAAAACTAACCAAGGTTTAAATTCTATTTATTTATGTACAAATAAATGACAAGCATTATAAGTTTCCACACATTTATGGATGATAAATGATATAGTTTGTAATGGACATGAGATAATAACATGCTCTGTACAAAATAATGAAAGTCTATCATCTCTCTGAGAGCTATGGTTGGATTCCTTTCTACAAACATCCATGGAAGAACAGGATGGAAGGCATGGACTTTTTGTGATGAACAAGACCGTGCAGTAGTGGTTGCACTCAATCCCAATAAAAAATATAGCCAAATATTGTATAGAAACTCTTGATCTTAACAATACTATGGTAGTTGAATGGAAAAGGGTAGTCCAATGATGGCACGAAGGCATTGCTCTGTTCTGTACTGATGGGTGTTTTTATGGGTTACCAAGGTTTAGGGGACCAAGAATGGATACCTACTCATGGTCATCCTGCAATATGGACATTGGGAAGATCATTTTCCCGCCACTTGTCTTAAAATTCATAGACAACCCCATCTCCCAAGGGGCTGTCTCATGGTCTCTGGACCAGGCCTAAGATTTTGATCATTGTTTACTATATATCCCGCACTTTTATCACTTGAGGAAGTCTGACCACCAGTAAGTGTTCCTTTCCTTCTTTTGGTAGCTACTGACATGTAAATAAACCTACACTAATCCAACACCGACAACAGTCCAAAGTTTCTTCCCAGAGAGATTTATAGAAAGACCTGAGGACTGTTGGTGATTATTGTGGGGCTGCATATCTCCCTGCTCTAGGGAAAATTTATTATTACTAAGGTTTAGGGAATGGGTGCACATTAATTTTCCAGTCCAACATGGATGCCGTCATCCCTGTACCATTTGTATGAAATGGAAGCACTCGTAATCACATTGATTCAAGCAGACCTACAAGCCTGACTATTTTCATCATGTTGTGAAGAAGTTCTGGGTTAGTTCTGAATAGCCTTTCTTTTAAGAGTCATCTTCCTTTTCAAGAATAATGATTAAGTTCCTGATATAATTATATGAAAGTCTATACAGACGTGCCACTGAATCTTATCCTTTTAGAAATTAAAAGAGTAAGATGTTTATAGAAATCCATGATATCTCAACCCCCACACTTTATGAAACTGGAACACATCTGCTGAGATAAGGATATTTAATGAATTTGAAAGTGTACGCCTATACGACTTTCTGTAGGATAAACATACAGACAGCAAGATCCCTAGTCCTATCACTCTGTCCCACCAAGTCACCTTTTATGACATGCATGGGAAACATATTGGCAGAATTCATCCACCCCACCCCTACCACAGGGGGGGGAAGCCAAAAGAGGTAGCGTCATAGAAGTGGTGAAGGACATTTCCAAGGGAACAGCATAAAAGAGGGACAGCTGTGGTAAAAAAGATAGCATCATTCCTCTTTGAGTAGAGATTTTAACTCTGACATACACTAAAGATGTCTGTGGGGGCAACCCAAAACAGTCCCTAAAGCACGGGTTGCATGTCACCATGAAGTTAATACTCCAGTACAGTTGGAGGGGATGGATATTTCTAAGTATTTGGGGTTGCATGTAGCAGGGAATGGAGGAGTTGGAGTGGAGGTCAACTGGAGGGAAATAAGTAAATGTCTTGTAGGAATGTCATGAAATCGGTATCTGGGGATGGGCACAAGAAGATTATGGGAAGGGGTGATTGTGCCTACAACACTGTGTAGGGCAGAGACTTAGAAGGTAAGGGAGGCATAAAGGAGAAGTTTAAATGTGTTTGAGATGAAGTGTTTCAGAAGTATGATGGAGTTTACAAGGATGGACAGTGTGAGAAATGAGGAGGTGAGGAGGAAAACGTTGCCTGGACAGAAATTAGCTAATCAATCTGTTTCTCTTACAATAAATTCATGGCTTCCTTATATTCAAAATAACTTTCTTGTATTTAGATGTCTTTCCTTAACACAACAGAAGTAGATCAGTAGTCATGGTGGGTGAATGACTAGCACCTGGTAACAAGCCAATGCACACTCGCACTGTTCTTGCTTTTCTTTTTTCTTCTTTTTTTGGTCACCTATTTTGATGAATTTTTTTTTTCTGTTTCTCATGTCTCTTGCTGCAAGTTATGTTAGGAACAACTTCACGATTGCCTACGCATTTGGCTGAAACTGGATATGTTGATAATTAGGTCCACAAGTTTTGCCTCTACTTTCTGTACTAACTGGAAAATATGTCTAATCTATTGCTATTTGTATAGTGATCATTTCACCAATAGCAGCTTCATAATATTAGTTGTTGACACTAAGCAGAAAGGACACAAATTTTTCAAATACAACAGTGAAAGCTCTCATCATCACTGCATTTCATGATATTTGTAAAGGCAGCTATATGTAACTTCAGAATACTTTAAACTGTTCAAAATAAAAAGAATGTAAATTATTTACTTGTCGTGCCTTGAAGTGCGGATATTCTCACTATCAGAGCTGGGTGTGTTACCGCCAGACAGGTAGTGCATTACCAAAAAATCTGTATATATGTATACATATATGCATTGTGTATACATACATATATACATATATATGTATATAATATACATTGACAGAAATGCACCTCAGATTTTTTGGTAACGCACTACCTGTCCAGCAGTAACACTCAGCTCTGCTTACTATTTCTGTTTAGCTAAACAGTCAGCACACAAAGCATGTTCTTGTACATACTACACAGTGATAAACAGCATAATCCATTGCTTTGGTATTACACCACATGAAACATGGTGGGTAATTCTCAATCTTCAGCCTTTGAAAAATGAGTGTATTATCTGTATAATACTGGGCAAAGGTATATGAAAAAAATGAATTATGATTGTCTGGCAATGACTGAATGTAATGACATCTGGAAAGCTGCATGACTAATGTAGGGATAGTCAAAAGAAGGTTTTTCTTAGTTTATGTTGAGCATTGGATATGCATCTAATATCTTGCTAAGTACTAATGTAATTCTGTATGAGGATTGTTTTCACACCCGGGTACTTGAGAACTCATATGTGCAAGTGCAAGGTGTGAATTCTAGAGCAAAACAGATTCTTAAAAATGAAAACAATAAGTGTACCATAGTGCATGCCAATAAAAAGAACATTGCAGCAGTGCAGGTTGGTGTGTAAGCTGTTCTTCTGGATACATTAGAATAAAATAAAACACTCCAATACATGTAGACATTTGCAACTTGGCACTTAGTTTGATCAACGTATTTTCCTGGAATGTTAAGGCACAATCCCATGAAGTATAACGACACAACTGTGGAAGACTTGGTTTCAGAAGCACATGGCAATAAGACACATTCACAATCAACAGCATACTGTTCCTGAAATTCTTTCGACACTAATATGATAAAATACAACATTTATAATTCCTAGCACACAAGGCTTAGATTTAGATCTTTTTCTAACCCTGCTGGTTGAAAAACATCTTGTACTATACCAACACATAGCTGGCAGTGTTTCAAGTTATATCCACTTGAACACCATTATAAACTGTTTTGTCATTCTTGTTTCAAAAGCCTACGAGCAGCCTCTGCTTCGTGGTTGTCATACATTTCGTATAATTCAAGTGGAAGGGTATTCTTGTTGTGGCTTAAGAGAGCTCTGTTAACTTCATCAATGGCAGTATATACAATATTTTTCAGTTCAAGTGTGAATGGATCAAAATCTAAGGGATTATTTTTGGGGGGTTTGCGTTTGAATAGTCCATCAGAATGTTCTTGGATGCATCTAAGTCTTTTTTCATCTATTGGCACCTTTAAGAACTTGAGTGCTTTTTTCATTTCTTCTGCAAGGTTGTTCTTCAAATTCTCGTAGTTAATTACATGAAGACGTTCTGGTTTACTGTATGTGAGCCAGTCAATGTAAAAGTCCTTCCAGAGTCCAATTTTAAGAGTGATAAACTCTTTCCAACCTGAAAGTAAAAGAAATAGATTAAAAACTAAATAATTACATCATGTAAAACAAAAACATTTTCACTTCCTCTATCTATCTATTTATCTATAAACCAAGGGCTTTTCCCCACTTACAAGGGAGGTAGCCAAGTCAAAAGGTAAGTACCCACTCCCATCCACCACCCTTTCCTCCCTCTTATCATAGCTCAACAGATATTCTCCTCTTGCTCAATGCCTCTTTCACCCCATTCATCCATCTCATTCTCCGTCATCTCCTCAACTTCACTCCTCCACCTCTGCCTTCCACACTTCTTTTACTAATCTTTCCTCACTCATTCTTTCCATGTGTCCCAACCCATACTCTTTCATCAGCCCTATCTGCCATCTCCTTTTCCACTCCTGCTCTCCTCCTCACCTTCTTGTTTCTCACTCTATCCAATCTTGTACTTGTAACCCCTACTGTTGCTTTCAGACATTTCATATCAAACACATTTAAACTTTTCCTCTCTGCCTCTCTTAACCTGTAAACTGTGACATACATCATATAACAAACAGCATGTAACTGCAATATACATCATATAATGTGAAAGCTCTTCTTAAACTTGGCGGGTTATATTTCTTTCCCAAATGTCTTAAAATGAAGTTTGCCAACTCTGGGTGAAACAAGTCCACACACTACAACTATCCACCCATGCATCCTTTGTTCTCAGACATCATGGAAGGGATAGGTGAGTCACCTCCACGTGACCCACAACCCTCTACTTCTGGTGCAAGATAAAAAAAAAAAAAAAAAAAAAAAAAAATGGACAATTGAAGCAGCATAGGCGAGGAACAAAGCATGAAAAAAAGTAGTAGAAAATTTCCCCATTGCTCATCCATGCATGAGTGCCACTCTCACCACCTGCTACCTCGAAGTGACAAAATGTACAACTTTGCTACATCACCACACTTGAACTAAGGCAATAATCAACTAACATTTAGTTTTCCTATACTTTTCGATACAATCTTTTATTTTATAACAATAAAACTTTCTTTTGAGAATCTTTTTTTAAACCCTAACAATTTCACACCACAGGTATAACCGATGAAACCCTATTGAACAGTTATCAGGTTAAATTTCATGTCTCTGCCCTATGCAGTGCTGTCAGCACAATTGACCCTCTGTATAGTCTCCTCTTTGCATCCATTCCCAAATCCCTATTTTTCATGACACTTTTTAATCTCCAAAGGCATTTAATTACTTCTTTCAGTCTACAATTTACTTCAACTGCCACTCCTCCATTTCCTAACACATGAGACCCCAAACACCTAAAGCTATCCACTTCCTCTAGCCTCTCTTGTTTAAGACTTGCAAGTACAGTACTTCCAACTTGCTGCCATCCACCTCCCCTTGTACATCTCATCACCTTACTTTCTACATTTACCTTCAACTTTCTCCTATTGCATACCATCCTAAACTCCATTACTACTCCCTTAACCCCCCCCCCCCTTTTCTGACCCTGCCATAAGCTCAGCATTCTTATTTGACTGGACACAGCTCTCAATAAAAGATTAATATGTGACTATGCTCTGCATGGATGCCAATCAAGTTCTTGAAGTACTGACTCCACAAATTTATGCATTTAATACCTGCTGAGCATGTCCATGACAAAGGTGTAACCCCTTCTGTATTACTGAAAATAATTAAGAACTACCTCTAGGAGTTTGGATACAAATAATACTTTTTAATTTTTTCTTTCTACATCTTTGGATATCAAAACTTAATTGGATGATAAAATAGTAACCTGAATATCTTCATGTCTCAAAAAATTCAGCATTACACAAATAAAAAGAAGATGATGCCTCAATTAATGTTATTTTCCTTAAAGTATTCATGTTAATCATGTATGGCAAAGGAAATATGAGACCAACCTCTAAACTTTATCCTTCTTTTATAAAAAGTGATCAATTTAAGCTTTAATTCTGTAACACTAGATTTTGTTATGATAAAGCTGCATAAGTTTTATGTGGTCAGTATTTTAGGGACTTTCATGACCTCCCTTTAGACCAGTCAAATGACATTCTTTAATAGCTGAAGACTAATCTCAACTAAAAAAAAAAAAAAAAAAAAAAAAAAAATGCTGATAATTTTGAGTATCTACAATTCCTCCATTCTGCTACTTTTTTTTCTAAATCTCTCCTTTGCCATCTCTATGATTCCATCCTTTTGGTGCATGAATTAATCAAATATTTAGTAACACTGGTCAGCCATTGGTACTCGATATTCCTACAATGAAACAAGTTTTCAGTTCACTGGTGAGAAATGTAGTAACACATTTGTAAATCACAACTAACACCACAGTTGGAGTAAAGAAAGAGTTGAGTAAGCGAAACTATATATTTTGATTGCTAACTGCAATCCTCTTCACTACTGAAGAGGATTGCAGTTAACAATCAAAATATATAGTTTCACTTCCTCAACTCTATCTTTTGTCCAACTGTGGTGTTAGTTGTGAAGTTTTCAGTTATTCAGGTTTACAACTGAGTTGCATCACTCACCTTCACCAATAAAATGAGCTTTTGGAGCATAGCCTGTGTGTCCACCTACATCCAGGTGGCGATGGGAGATGAGTGCTTTGAAGGGGTTCCGCACAACAATAATTCCACCATTACCCAGCTCCTCCATGTGATTCATCTTCACCTAGATTATAAAAACAGTAGAGTAGTCACATAATACAAGGTGTGATCTGTTTATTTTGGTGGAGGTTTATTTGAGAAAAGAAATACATTGTAAAATATTATTAATTTCAGCTACACTTTATGTATCAATTTTTCTTACCCGTTCTTCATGTGGGAGTTTCATAGCATCACCTGTTGTGTACCCATGGCTCTTTTGCAGAATGGTAATGCCTGCATCATACGGCACCCCTTCACCAAACATACCTATGGGACAACATTGCAATACATATAATATTTGATGTTTTGAGGGGAGGCTTTCACCTTTATTATTATTATTTTTTCATCAATATTCATTTAAGTGTCAATATTACATACAGAACTATGAAACTTTATGTGCATGTTTTAATTCTTACATACTCATACTATATATATTAAATATTGGCTATTTAAAAAATCATAAGTACAAGTCATTGTAGGTTAGTCCTCAGTGTCAATGGGTTATGAGCTCCAACTTGGATGTATTGTGCTCATGTCAGGGTGTTGCCAATTTTGAACGCTGTAATTGTATGTATGGCAGTCTGCCACAGCAGGCATATACCATCTGTTGTGTTGTCTAATCTATGATGGTATGTCCTAAGTTTTGTGAGTAGGATGTAGTAGAATGTTTAGATGAACTCTGTTCTATTTGGCTTAGTTTCAGATTTGTGTAGTGGCAGTGGGTGATTGCCTCAGCTCCTGTTTGGCTGCAAACTAGCCAGAGTTCTGTCTATAAGAACTGTGTTTAAGTGTTAACACATGTTTGTATAGATGGGTTAGTGAGTGGACAGTTTTCATATACACGTACACATGTGTATATATAAATACAATGGATTACAGAGAAAGAGAATATTTCCTTATACTTGAACCAGTCTATTCTGGCCTTGTATGAAAAGCACTGTTTTGCAGTGTATCATGACTTGTTACCTTTTTTATCCAAGTTTTCAGCTGTTATCTACTCTATGACATAGCTTGGCATTCCTAACTTTGTCAGAGTTTGTGAATGTGAGACTGCATGGCCTTATTGCCATCATGCTTTGGCTCTCTGTCTCAGACTCAATCCATCATCTATCTAGCTTCTCATCTCCAGACACCTAGTCTACTAAGCCACCACAATCCCAACTTGTAAACTCATCACTGTAAATTCTATTTACCTCTTCGTGTCAGTGAATTGTCATCATACATGGATCCAGTGTATATGCCAGTTGAAGAGTCTATCAAGTACCTGCAAAATGAACACAAAAAGATGTATTGATTATGTGACAGAAACATTCACACACTAATACAACACAGAAAACACTCCAGTTTCTTCCCAGGGAGATCTGTGGGTGGGCTTGAGAACTGGTGTAAGTCACTGTGGGGCTTTGGATTTCCAGAAAGAGAAAATCTGGGGAACAGTTGAATTATCACAGTATTAGTACTGCTGGAGGTCATTTGACGTACAAGTAGAAGACTGTCAGGCAGGTGGGATACAGATCACTAAAGTGTGGTGCTACAAGGTACTAATTTAAAGCAATGAAAATGTATAAAGAAACTGTAGAGAAATAGTGGACACAAGCCTTAACTATTATTTTCTTTAGCTCTTACCTAACCCAGGTGTTTCCAGATGAAGGGAACGAGGCTAGTGCTGCTGTGGGTAGGCTCTTGGGCTTGGCAAAAGTAGTACTGAAGTTCTTGCAGTTCTCCGACTGGGCCCATGGATAGTGCGTCCTAATACAAAGGAAAAGTAATGTGAATTTATATTTATGTACATGTACACAACAGATCTTAAAAACTGCACTGAAATACATCACATTAAGACTAGCATGACTTAAATAAACTATAAACTTAAATAGTTCTGTCTTGAAGATTATACTCAATTACAGCTACAACATAAATCATACGACAATGGAATATGATGTATTTATTTTTATAATTCCTATCCCTACAGATCCCTTACTTCACTCCATTTCCATTTGGGGCACGCCATCCAACAAATCACTACATGGAAATGGGGATGAATCTGGGGGCTGTAGAACGGCGAATTCGGCTACGTGCCGACATTGCGTATGCCCCCAATGATTTCGATAAACAATGGTAGCACAAGAAGGTCGATAGAAAACCTTTCGCTCCATAGCGAAGTAAGATAAAAACAAAAATAGAATAAAATGAGGTAAAACGGAATAGAAGAAAGTGGAATAAGAATGAAGTAAAACAATACGAAATTAAATAGATGGAGTTGTTGACTAATATGTTATTTATTTAATCTAGTCATCAGGAGACAGATGACCAATAATTATCAACAAGAAAAACAGTGCTTCTGCCTGATCCTAAAAAAAGACCAGTGATCCTAAATTAATTTCTTGCTACTAACAACTATTCAATCTATTTTTTTAGCTGCAGAATAAACATACAACTCAATCAGACATTGTTCTACAAAAAAGCAATTTATATATTTATAGTTTCAATGTTTCCGTTTTTCAGTAAATCAGGCTAATTCCATGGCACAAACATCTTCCAATACACAAATCTAACTACCAAAAAGGTCGATTAATAAACAAATAAGAACAAAATGAGACAACCTGACAGGAACGAGAACAAAGATTGGACATGAGGCTCTGTTGACCTTCGGGTCCCTGGGACTTACAAGTTGAGGAAGACCCTGCTCTCGTTGGGCCACTCCTCCACCTTCATCTTCTTGAATGCAGCCGGGAACCGGATCGGGTGGATCGAACTCGACACGATCTGTTCGCCGCCTCCGGGCAGAGGCCTGATCTGCCTCCGCGTGCGCAGCTGGCTCAGGTACACGCGGTCCTGCTGCATCCGGAGCTGATCGCCAGGGAGAACAACGGGGAGGTATTAGTTAATGATGATCATCAGGGGGATCAAAGTTGGTGATCAGAAGGGGTATCATACAGTGATCACCAAGGGGTATTAATTGATCACCACCAGGGGGTATTAATTGGTGATCACCACGGGGATATAAATTGGTGATCAAGGGGATATCAATTTATCACCAGGGGAATGTTAATTGGTGATCACCAGGGGATATTAATGATTACCAGGAGTGATATTGGTGATCACTAGAGGAGTGTTAATTGATCACCCGGGGGGTATTAATTTATCACTAGTTGGCATATTGATTGATCACCAGTGGGGATATTAATCGACGATCACCCGGGGGATATTAATTGGTGATCATTCAAGGGTATTAATTGTTGATCACCTAGAATATATTGGTGATCATCAGGGGGATATTAGTTGGTGATCACCCGGGGGATACTAACTGGTGATCATCATGGGGATATTAATTGGTGATCACCAGGGAGATATCAATTGATAACAAGGGGATACTAATTGATAACTCGGGGGTGATCACCAGGTGGGTATTAATTGCTGATCACCAGGGGGATATTGATTGGTGATCACCAGGGGGTATTACTGATCACCACAAGGGTACTAACTACTGATCACCCCGAATATTTGTTGATCATACGGGACTATTGGTTACCGATCAAAATGGGATATTAGTTCATGATTACCAGGGGTATTACTTGGTGATCATACGGAGATATTGGTTCCTGATTATCAGGGGATATGTCACTAATCATGAGAGGCTGCTAGTTGCTGGTCACGAGGTATTAGTTACTGACCACAAAGGGGTATTAGTTACTGAGCATCCCGAGATATTTGTTATTGATCATCAGAGGGATATTACTTGGTGACCATCAGGGTGATATTTGTTGGTGATTAGGAAGGGGTATTTGTTATTGATTATCTCGGGATATTTGTTATTGATCATCCGAGGCATATTACTTGGTAACCATCAGGGTGATATTTGTTGGTGATCTTATGGGGGATATTAGTCATTGGTCGCGAAGGGTTATTATTATTCATCACACGAGGGGATATTAAGGGTGTGGGGGGATGACAAAGGACAGAGGTGGCAAAGGAGAGAGACTCAAGGGGGGATATTAGAAAGGAGGGATACTAAGTGATCGGCATCCCTGTTCTGAGTGATGAGTCTCCAGCCATAAGAGAACGCTACGTGACTCTGGTCCGTAGGGGGTGTCGCTAAGAATCCCTAAAATAATGACCGCTTGTGCAGTCACCACCCCTTGTGAACTTCTGTAGGAGGTTGTGTCCTTCCGTCAGGGGGTTCCTCCCCTTCGCCAGGGAGTTCCTCTCCCTTCGTCATGGGGTTCCTCCCCTCCGTCAGGGGGCTCCTCCCTTCCGTCAGGGAGCTCCTCCCCTCCGTCAGGGGGCTCCTCCCCTCCGTCAGGGGCTCCTCCCCTTCGTCAGGAGGCTCCTCACCTCCGTCAGGGAGTTCCTCACCTCCGTCAGGGAGCTCCTACCCTCCCTCCGTCAGAGGGCTCCTCCCCTCCGTCAGGGGGCTCCTCTCCTCCGTCAGGGGGCTCCTTCCCTCCGTCAGGGGGCTCCTCCCCTCCGTCAGGGGCTCCTCCCCTCCGTCAGGGGCTCCTCCCCTTCGTCAGGAGGCTCCTCACCTCCCTCCGTCAGGAGTACCAAGACATCCTCAAACTCACCGATTTGACTCGATCTTCCAGTATCCGCCTCCTGCTGGGGGTGAGACCCTCGATGGCCTTCTGCTGCGAATGCGTCAGTTTGTGGCCGTGCTGGAGGGCCGTCAGGGCAGAGAGCTGGACCTTGACCATGGCCTCGCCCCTCGCTGCGTTCGTTTTGAAAACTTCTCCTGGCTGCTGAAGAAGTGGGGAGGGGAGAGAAACGCATGAATATTTTCTACATAAACGTATGTGTATGAGTGGTAATATCGTGTTTAATGGGTACATGTAACCAAAAACCTTAAAAAATTTCTATTCCTTTCTATTCTATTCTATTCTATTCTATTTGGATTCACTTCCTTGTTTTCCATTTCTATTTTCATTCTATGATTCTTTTCTTTCATTCGGCCGCGTCATGGACCAGGAAGTCTCGTTCGTTCAGAATCTCACTCCTGAGTTCGACAAAAGATTCACGAACTCACCGATTCGTTGGTTCCTCCTCGTCTTCCTCCTGAAGGAGTGGCGATGACGTTGCCCTCAGGCTTCTGTTGCACGAAGGTCCTCTTGCCTCCTTTGCGGACCACCTCCTGAACATGACCGACACCCACGTCATCCTGTGGGGTTGGGGGGTGTAACGTCAGGCAAAGAGTTGGGGGGGAGGGATAAGAGAGAGGTGGGGAGATGGAAGAGGAGGTAATTAGGTGGGGGAAGATGAGGGGAAGGAGGAGTAGGAAGAGGAGGAGAAGAAGTAGAGTTGGGCAGATGGAGAGGTGGGGAGATGGAGGAGGAGGTAAGTAGGTGGGGGAAGATGAAGGGTAGGAGGGGAAGGTGGAGTAGGAAGAGGAGAAGGAGAAGTAGGGTTAGAAGGATGAATAGGTGTGGGTGGAGGAGGAGGAGGAGAAGGAGAAGGATATGTAGGTGGAGTGGAGAATGAGAAGAAGAAGGAGGAGGGGGGAAGGTGGGTCAGTACACAAAGTTATGTAAACCCTTTCGTTACATTGTGCAACCTTAATAGCTAATTCTGGCCGCCGCCAGGCGATTTTATTCAACCGAGGGACAGTGATAAGACCAGAAGCTTTCGATCAAGTGGCGACCTTTACTCATTTTGTTTTGGCTGTCGTCAGGCATTATTCTTAGGCCATGTTCACACTAGCGGTTTGAACCGCGGCGGTTGAATTATAATGCAGGTCAATGGAGGCGTTCACACACAACCGAGAAGTTTTCCTTTGATTGTGCGGTACCGCTCCGGATTCCGCGCGGTTCAAACCGCTAGTGTGAACAGGGCCTTAGTTTCTACTCGGACGAATAAAATCGTCTGGCGTCGTTGACCAGAATAAAATTTGTAAATGTCGCTCCCGGATCGTCCTTGACGTTTGGTAAACGTCACACAATGATGTAATGACGTCAGACTCAAAGAGATTAATCACAAATCAAAGTTCATGGGCAAACGTGAACCGATCATGATCAAACATTAACTGTTCAAAAGCAAACGTTAACAAACCATGACGCAAACGTTGTCTGATCATGCTCAAACGTTAACTACCCACAAGCAAACGTTAACAACTGTTCATAAGCAAACGTTAAGCAAGCTGAGAGAAGGGAGGGGGGGTTGGGGAAGGGCCCAATGAGACCCCGATTGGGTGTGTTGAGGGACTTCCCTCAGCTGAATAAAATCACGTGACGAAAATCAGAGATAAGAATCAAGAAAGGCTTAAGCCAACAAGGCCCTGTCCCTTCCCCCCCTTTTTTTCCTGGCTTGCGCCCCGGGCGATTTTATGAAGCTGAGACGGGGTCTTCTGGGTGGTAGGGAAGTGACATTCTTTAAGGAATTTTGAGAACGTGTCACACACACACACGACTTCGGAGACTTCGTGGAGGGATCTCCTTACCTCTTCGCCGTAGCGCTGGGGACGCGGGTCCGGCCCCTTCAGGATGGGGAGGTTGTAGGGCCCTTCCTCGTTGGACCCCCGGGGTCTTTCTCGGAAGGGCGTGGCATCCTGGAGGCTTAAGTTCGAGGGTCGGGAAGCCAGCCAGGGCTGGGGGACGGTGCGCCCCGCAATGATCCTGCTCTGCCCCGAGGGCGACTCCGCCTTCAGGAAGGGCATCTCGGGGACGGACGGCGAGGTCCTTCGGGGGGGCACACTCAGACTGAAAACCCGGGAAGGCTCTCCTCCCCTGGGTTTCTCCTTTGGCAGGACATAGCCGTCCAGCCTTCGGGAGTTCGTGGAGAGTTGCTCCTTGGGCGGGGGCGGCGGTGGGGCCAGGTCGTTGGCTTGGAGGGCGGCTTCAGGGTCTGCTGCTGCCGGCGGCGGTGGCGGCTTGGGCCCCGTGTAGTCGTCGTCGCCCTGCTGCTGGATCCGGCGGTGGCCGAGGGAGACGTGGGAGGTTCCTCCTTCGGCCAGGGCCGGCGGGGGCGTGACGGAGAGGCTCATGAGGAGCAGGACGGTGATCACCAGCAGGAGGGAGACCGTGCGGCGCCTCACCAGGCGTCGCAGTTGCCGGAACGTGCACATCCATACTCCTGAAGGGGGAGAAAAGGAGAACACTTGAGGTGATGATGTTGGTGATGGTGGTATTATTATTATTATTATTATTATTATTATTATTATTATTATTATTATTATTATTATTATTATTATTATTATTATTATTATTATTATTATTATTATTATTATTATTATTATTATTATTATTATTATTATTATTATTATTATTATTATTATTATTGTTATTGTTATTGTTATTATTACTATTACTATTACTATTAGTATTATTATCATTATTATTATTAATTATTATTAATTATTATTATTATTATTATTATTATTATTATTATTATTATTATTATTGTTATTGTTATTATTATTATTACTATTACTATTAGTATTATTATCATTATTATTATTAATTATTATTATTATTATTATTATTATTATTATTATTATTATTATTATTAATTATTATTATTATTAATTATTATTATTATTATTATTATTAATTATTATTATTATTATTATTATTATTGCTCATACTGTTATTACTATTATCACTATTACTATTATTATTATTATTATTAATTATTATTATTATTATTATTATTATTATTATTATTATTATTATTATTATTATTATTATTATTATTATCACTATTATTATTATTATCATTATTATTATTACTGTTATTATTATTGTTACTATTATTATTATCATTATTATTGTCATTATTATTACAACTTTTATATTTTTTGCATCATTATAGATTACCGAGACGGAGTTGTGATGCACTTACACACACACACACACACACACACACACACACACACACACACACACACACACACACACACACACACACACACATACACACACACACACACACGTAGACCGATTCACAGCGAAGATTGGAGCTCCGAAAAAGAAGGGAAATTCACGTGGATCTCAACAACGAGGAAGTACCTTTTTGTATTTATAGGGAAGGGGAAAGCTCGTGGTGTAGTGGGAAGGTGATGAAAAAGGAGAAGGGGAGGGATTACTGAGGGAAATGGAAGGAAATGAGGAAGGAGGCGCACGGGGTCCACCTGACGGAAAAAAAATGTCAACAAAAGATTGGAGGGCTTCCACCAAACTCTTATTATCCACATGGCACTTCAGTTTCAAATGGTCACAGCATGAAATTTCATCTAGAATCGTAGCTAGATAGACCGCTGTCTCTGCACAGTCTAGCAATGCCATGATTTCCGCAGAAAGTGTGGATTTCAATACACGTCTGATCTTCCTCGACTGCCAATACACAGGACAGCACCTCCCATTGTCATCACATAAGAACACTACAAAACCTCCTTGAGAACCACCACTCGACAAGATGGCAAATGAAGCATCTGATAAGCACTCCAAAAGTCAACTCTCAAGCCTCCCCATTTTCGGTATATGGAGTTTCATGCCTTCCTTCACTCTACTGGCCACCTTATTTAGACGCAATAAATTCCCTACAGTGGCCTTGTTACAGACTCCACTCAATTCGCATACCTCAAAAGTAATGTCTGGGCGGGTGTGTGTTGCTAACTTGCTCTATCCAGTTGAGCTGTCCTAATAAGGCACGATACTCTGATCTTTCACCTTCTGACAATTCGCTCGACTTGATTGTGGCTCTTTGCCTACTAATACGAATGGGTGTTAGTGTTGCCGCATACTGGTTCTGATCCAATGTTATACTCCCATCATTACATGAAATGATATTCAATCCTACGTATTTGAACGCTTTGGATTCAGAATTGCCAATGAGGAAAATTTGATGAAGTTTGGCCATCACATGCTCTTCAAAGCAGCTGGTACCTGCCCAAAAAAGATCATCCACGTACACACAAATTATTCCTTCAAGACACCCTTTCCATTTATACGAGAACAGTGCCGGATCCAGAGATGAGACTACAGCTCCTAGCTCAAGTAACTCCTTCCTGACGCGTATATACCACTGTCTTGCCGCATCTACCAGTCCATAAACAGTCTTATTCAACTTCCACAGACTTCCGTAGTCAAAATCAGGAGGTGGGCGCAAATATATATCCCTCTCAATTGGATTCCCCTGAAGGTAAGCTGCCTTGACATCCAAAGAATGACATGTCCACCTATTAGTAGCAGCAACAGCTAAAGCCAAACGTACAGCTTTTTTAGAATAAGTGGGTGAATCCTTTTGGCGATCATCCATTTCTTCTTCAAACCCCCTTGCTACTAATCGAGCTTTGACCTTGGTCCGACCCTCCTTAATCTTCTCTGTTACTACCCACTGTACAGACATCACCTTCTGCCCCATATCTTCAACCTCCTCATAAACATTATTATCCCTCCAGCTCTTCATTTCTTCTTCCTTGGCCTGTGACACCTCCTCTGATGTAAACTTTATCAACAACTCAGTATCCTCATCAACCACCTTCCAATCAGTGAAATCCTTTTCCAAGTCTGCCCAGGTAATGTCACCATCTGAATGTAACCGATAAAGGTTGTGGTTACATAAGGAGGACTTAATGCGGGTGAGATAAACTCCAAAACGGGAGTTTTCTTCTATTTATTAACAATGAAGGCAATCTGGTTAACTAAATTCACAAGGTACAAATGGGCCCTGTGGGCGAATAACAATATGTGCCAGGACTTGACCTAGGGCACAACTGGCTGGCAGCCTCTCGGGCTGCCTAGCTTTGGCCAGTAGGTTCTTGACCTACCTAGCTCTGGCCGGTAGGCTCTTGACCTACCTAGCTCTGGCGTTCGTGACATGGGTGTTATAGGTTATATAGGGGGTTAGTGGGTTGTTGTAAGTAAAGGCGTTAGTCTCGCTATTCTATGCATTAGGGTCAGTTCTATACATGGGGGTTAGTCCTATAGTTGGTGGGTGTTGTTAGGTATATTATATATATGTTAGTTTATGGGTAATATAATAGGGCAGTTGTAATAAAGGATTTTAATATATAAAGGGGGAAACAGAGAAGACCCTACTAACTATAGACCAGTCTCTCTAACAAGTACAATAGCAAAAATTTGTGAAAGAATGATCAAAAGTAGATGGGTAAGGTATTTAGAAAAAAAAAACAATGTGCTAAATCCAAGGCAATTTGGATTAAGACAAGGACGATTATGCGTCACAAATTTAATGTGTTTCTATTCAAGGCTAATAACACATAATACAAGAAAGAGATGGATGGGCTGATTGTGCATTTCTAGACCTAAAAAAAGCTTTTGACAAGGTGCCACATAAGAAGTTGCTTAAGAAATTAGAAACTGCAGGAGGAATACAGGGCAAACTGCTGAAATGGATGGAAGACTTTTTGCAAGAAAGAAAAATGAAAGTAGTGATAAGAGACAAACACTCTAATTGGGATGAAGTGATAAGTGGTGTTCCACAAGGAACAGTTCTGGCCATAATAATGTTCGCTATATATATTAATGACATGTATAAAGGAATTGAAAGTTATATGAGCTTCTTTGCAGATGATGCAAAACTGTTGAAAAAAGTGAACACTGAAGAAGATTGTGAGTCGCTTCAGAGTGATCTCAATAAAGTATGGGAATGGAGTAGGAAGTGGGAGATGGAATTTAATACTAAGAAGTGTAGTATAATGGAATTTGGAAGAAGCAAAAAAGAATAGTAGGATCATATAAACTGGGAGAAGAGGGAATAAAAAAAGAAGAAAATGAGAAGGACCTAGGAGTCATTATTATGAATAATATGTCACCTGAAAAACATATAAACAAGATTTTTGTAGAAACTTATAATTTCACAAGAACAATAAAAGTGGCATTCACGTACCTGGATGAAGAAATTGTGAAGAAAATACTAATCACTTTGATAAGACACCACGAGCATAGCTCCCCTTTCGTAAAATACAACTAGGTAAATACACATACACACACACACACTCTCTCTCGAGAAGCCTTGTTATGGGTATTATTACATTAACTACACCATTGATCTAATATTCCCGTTTCAGACTAATAATTCTTATAATCTGGAATTGGATTCCTCATTATTTCATTCTGGTATTTGTCATATTTATTTCATCTTATTTGATTCGCCATTTTGATTTAATCTTATTTATTTTCTATTTATTTGTTTATTTTTGTCCATTTACTTATTTATCTATTTATTTGTTCATTTGATCATTTTATTCATTATTCATTTATCAACATTTATTTATTCATGTCTATTTGATTAATTATTTATCTATACATTTATTTACATATTCTTATATATTCATCTATTCATTCTTTTCTCTATTTTTTCACTTGGTTGAGAAACTGAAGGATTTTAACACACTGGCCGAGCGGTTTAAAGCGTCGCTTCTTGCGGCGGAGGTCGAAGTGATGGTGGTTCGAACCCTGACGCCAGTGAGTTGGACCAAGGGCATGGTTCATTAAAATTGTACGCTACAGAGTCCTGCAGAGCGTCACCTTGGCGGAACGGAACTTGTTAGAGGTAAACTTAGAAAAAATAATCAACATCGATTAGACTTTTCTTAAGAGCTCTGTATTTAATCTAGTTACTGTCAAACGATTGTATTCATCATAATCCATCTTCCAACTTCTCCTCCTCCCTCCTCTCTTCTTCTGCCTCTTCTCCATCGCACTCTCCCCGTCTCTTCCCTCTTCTCCTCCTCCTCTTCCTCTCCTCACTTCTTCTGCCTCTTCTCCCTCGTACTCTCCCCTTCTCTTACTTCTTTCCTCTCCTCCTCTTCCTCCCTCCCTCCTTTTCTCCATCGTACTCTCCCCTTCTCTTCTCTCTTCTCCTCTTCCTCCTCCCTTTCCTTCTTCCTCTCCCCCATCGTACTCTCCCTTTCCCTTCTCTCCTTCTCCTCCTCGTTCTTCTTCCCCTCCTCCTCTCCCCCCCCTCTCTCCTCTCTTGTAAGGTTTCTCGTTTTCTTTGCACGGAAGTTCATCAAGGTCTGAAAATGGACCAAAACGAATGTCTTGGATTCTTTTCTTCTTTCTTTCTTTCGTGTTTTTTAATCTGTGAAACCTTGCATATAC
>NC_134799.1:16813303-16818303 GCF_046742065.1 Oratosquilla oratoria
GTATGTGTGTGTATGTGTGTGTGTGTGTGTGTGTGTGTGTGTGTGTGTGTGTGTGTGTGTGTGTGTGTGTGTGTGTGTGTGTGTGTGTGTGTGTGTGTGTGTGTGTGTGTGTGTGTGTGTGTGTGTGTGTGTGTGTGTGTGTGTGTGTGTGTGTGTGTGTGTGTGTGTGTGTGTGTGTGTGAGTGTGTGTGTGTGTGTGTGTGTGTGTGTGTGTGTGTGTGTGTGTGTGTGTGTGTGTGTGTGTGTGTGTGTGTGTGTGTGTGTGTGTGTGTGTGTGTGTGTGGAGACGTGTCGATCACGATTCCAATACACACACATACACACACTCTTGACGGCGCAGTGGTAGCGTTCGCAACCGCTGCTACAGCGGTCCGAGTTCGAATCCTGCCTCTGGCTGAAATAACTTCAGTATCGTTGCGCTGCGAGTTGTTACTCCAACACTCGTGGGCGGGTAGTTGGGTGTGTGTGTGTGCGTGAAAGGTCACAGCATTACCCATAGATAGGTTATCCTCGTATAATTTATGAGCTCTGAGCTTTCTTTCGGTCTTCCGGGAGGGAAATAGCTGTCGATCACGAGTCCAACACGTGATCCAAGAACATGGTGAATCAATCTCTCTCTCTCTCTCTCTCTCTCTCTCTCTCTCTCTCTCTCTCTCTCTCTCACACACACACACACACACACACACACACACACACACACACACACACACTCGATCAACAGAGATGTACTTAAGCATCTTCCAAGCGATTCCGGTAAGCCCTTCATGAAGGGGTTTTAAACAGGAAATCCCAGCTTAGGCTTGGAATACTGAAATCGAAAAATCCCTCCCACCCCAGTCCCTAAGTCCACATCGAAAGCCTTACAGCCAACAGAAACTCATAAGATCCTCCTCCTACGCGGGTGTGGTGGGTCGGGGTAGGTGGTGTCGACCCTCCATCAAAAGGAGATCGTTGTGCAATGTTTCCAGTATGGATACAAAAAAAAAAAAGAAAAATAATAATAAATCAAAAATATAGAAAAAATATTAAAATTCTTTTGGAAACCATGACCAACCTTTGACAACAAAATTAATATTTATTAATTTATTTTCCTTTTTCAAGTTGCGACAATATTTTTTCGATGATGAAAATAGTAAAGTAATTCAATTCTCTTTAATTTGCGAACATATTCTTTTCGCTTATTTCCTTAAAAGAAAAAAAAGAATCCTTTCTTGGATGCATTACTGCTTACACACACACATACACACACACACACACACACACACACACACACACACACACACACACACACACACACACACACACACACACACACACACACACACGCACACGCACGCACGCTCGCACACATGTATATATATATATATATATATATATATATATATATATATATATATATATATATATATATATATATATATTCTACTTCATGAAACAATCCAGTCAAGCCCTCTGCCTCGGGATTTTACAAAACTATAATAAACAACTGTTTTTTTCTAAATATTACAAAAATGTAAAAAGAAAATATAGAAAACAGAAATAGATACATAGACAAATAAATAAATCTATTTAGTACAACAAAAGCCTCCTACTCCCGATTTATAAGGGGAAATGAATAAATACATAATTAAATAAATGGAGGGAACTAATGATAAACAGGATGTCCATCGAGTGGCGCTCGGGGGGAGAACGGAGTGAAGAACAGAACACAAGGTCTGAAAGAATTCGAACTCGAAGTGAATTTGGGAGGACACAAGAGGAACTCTCGAGGTGCCGGCATGCAGCAGACGCCAGACGCCCCTTCCCCACCCCACCCCCCACCCCGCAAAAAAAAAAAAAAAATCGGGACAAGAATAACAAACAACTGTACGCAGGATCATGCGCAGACGCGACAAGAAGCGTTGTTCAAGAGCAACAAACCGTCTCACCAATTCAAGTGGGAAGTGGAAAACCCCTTGCGGGGCAAAGCCCTGTTAGTCTTTAGGCCGACGTTGGGTCGCCTCCCTGTCTGGCCAGGACTGTCGGAAATCAACGCGACAAAGCTCTCAGTGGGTCCTGGGAATGGTACTCACGACCACCTGTTCATGAAATCGAGACGGTATCCACAGGGTTACGGCGCTGCCCTGACCAGCCAAGATGCTCAATAATTGGTCTTCTTGTAGAAGATGGCCGCTCTACGTCGGGCAAGAGGGCGATGGAGAGAGAGAGAGAGAGAGAGAGAGAGAGAGAGAGAGAGAGAGAGAGAGAGAGAGAGAGAGAGAGAGAGAGAGAGAGAGAGAGAGAGAGAGAGAGAGAGAGTGAGAGGAGAGAGAGAGAGAGAGGAGAGGAGAGAGAGAGAGTGAGAGAGAGAGAGAGAGAGAGAGAGAGAGAGAGAGAGAGAGAGAGAGAGAGAGAGAGAGAGAGAGAGAGAGAGAGAGAGAGAGAGAGAGAGAGGTGAGGAGAAATGAAATGGAAAAGAAAACAAGAGGAGGGAGAAGGAGGGGAGGAGGAAGAAGGAGGAGGAGGAGGAGGAGATGAAATGGGAACAAGAAAAGAAATTGGGGAGAAGAGGAAGAAGAAGAGGAAGAGGAGGAAAAAGAAGAAGAGGAAGAAAGAGAAGAGGAAGAAAAAGAGGAGGATGAATAGGAGGAAGAATAGGAGGAAAAAAGAGAAGAGGCGGGTGAAGATGAAGAAGAAAAAGAGGAAAAAGAAAAAGATGAAGAAGCAGAAGAGGAATAAGAAGAAAAAGAAGAAAGAGAAGAGGAAGAAGAGGAAGAAGAAGAAGAGGAAGAGGAAGAAGAAGAAGAAGAAGAAGAAGAAGAAGAAGAAGAAGAAGAAGAAGAGGAGGACATCTTGGGAGAGGTGTCCGCGTCCCGTGCCGGCCGACAGAAGGCACTGTGGGTCGCTGCCCTTCGGAGGCCGCGCTGCAGACTAAACAGCGGGCAACGCACAGATGGCCGTCAGTGTCAGTTACTCAAGGAGGAGGAGGAGGAGGAGGAGGAGGAGGAGGAGGAGGAGGAGGAGGAGGAGGAGGAGGAGGAAGAGGAAGAGAGGAGGAGGAAGAGGGGAGGAGGAAGAAGTGGAAGAGGAAGAGAAGCCGAAGGAGGAGGAGGAAGAGGAGGAGTAGTAGGAGGAAGAGGAGAATGGCTTGGAGGAGGAAAAAGGAGAAGCGGAAGGAGGAGGAGGAAGAGGAGGAGGAGGAAGAGGAGGAGGAGGAGGAGGAGGAAGAGGAAGATGGCGAGGAGGAAGAGGAAGATGACGAGGAGGAGAAAGAAGAGGAGGAGGAGGAGGAGGAGGAAGAGGAAGAGGAAGAGGAAGAGGAGGAGGAGGAGGGGAGAATGGTAAGTAGAAGGAGGAGGAGGATGGCGAAGAGGAGGAGGAGGAAGCCGAGGAGGAGAAAGAGGAGGAGGGGGAGGAGAGAGAGGAGGAGGATTACCCTCTTCCGTTATTAGGCCCTCTTGTTATTGTCATCGTCTTGACAATGCGAAGATGTTGCCATGAACGGCGGCGTGTGGGATGCTCCGTCCTCCTCCGTGACCTTCCCTCTCATGACGAAGAAGGACGAAAAAGAAAACCAGGTCATCACTGGCCCCCTCCTCCTCCTCCTCCTTTTCCTCTTTCTCCTCCTCCTCCTCCTCCTTATCCTCTTTCTCCTCCTCCTCCTCTTTCTCCTCCTCCTCCTCCTACTACTATTTCTCTCCCTCTTACCCCTCTTCCTCTTCTCCTTCTCCTCTTCTCCCCTTCCTCCTCTTCCTCCTTCTCCTTTTTCTCCTCCTACTCCACCTTTCCCTCCTTCTGTCCCTCTGCCTCTTCTCCTCCTCCTCTTCTCCCCTCCTCCTCTTCCTCTCCCTCCTCTCCCTGTTCCTCCTCCTCCTCCTCCATGTTCCCCGTAAGCCTCTTAGCCGAATCCCCGTCTTGAAGAGGGGGACTTGGAGCGGCGGTTGTCCTCTGGTCACAAGACCCAGATCGAGGTCGATCTTCGAAGTGGGGGATTGTGGAGTTCGGGATTTTAGGTCCGGGGTCGTTGAGGAGGACCTTAACAGAGGCCGAGGCTCTCAAACTAAGTTGTGGCTTTAGGAGAGAGGAAAAAAAAAAAAATAAATAAATAAGTAAACAAATAAATAAAATAGAATAAAAACATAAATGAATAAAAGAGAAATAAAACAAAGTAAATAAATTATTAAAATGAAACAGAATAAAATAGAATAAATTAATAAAGCAATCAATAAGTAAAATAAATAAATGAATGAATATATAATCATAATTTCATCGAGTCGTTCTTCGCCTGAATAACGACTCGATGAAATTAAGATTACATACTGTGCCAAGCTGAGCGCCACCGAGGAAGAGTCAAGTTCGATTCCTGATCATTCCTTTCGTACCGCCGCCGTCTAGTTTAGTCCAAGGGTAACGCTCTTGCAAGCAGTCACACACGAGTTCGAGTTCAGTTGCAGAGGGTGGGTCGCCGAATTAATGAAGCGGCCTTTTTGTGGACGTGTTGTGTCTTGCGACACTGCTTCTGACCCAGGACAGTGGACGAGATGCAGGGATGACCTGTCATCAAGGAGGTGCCAAGATAAAAGGGAGGGAAGAGGGT
Source organism: Oratosquilla oratoria (assembly GCF_046742065.1). Lineage (NCBI taxonomy): Eukaryota > Metazoa > Arthropoda > Malacostraca > Stomatopoda > Squillidae > Oratosquilla > Oratosquilla oratoria. Next base: position 16,817,880 of record NC_134799.1, read on the forward strand.
AGAGGGGAGTGGAGTATGTAGGGCATGGAATGGGCGGGAGTGGTTTCTATGCCTTTGTCTTTCGGCTACCTCCCGTGTATGGGGGAAAAGGCCCTTGATATATGTATGTATTTATGGCATTATATTATATATATATATATTATTATATATATTTATATATATATATATATATATATATATATGGAGGAAGAGATGGAGGACCTGCCAGCCGAGGACACTCGGGCGAGCCAGAAGTTCCTTATTAGTTTCTGTGGTCAGGAACAAGCTGCGGCAGGAACAAGCGGCGGCAGCGGCGTGGGGCGGGAGATGGTATGTATGCATGTTTTTGTGCTTGTGCTATCTCTCTCTATCTCTCTCTCTCTCTCTCTCTCTCTCTCTCTCTCTCTTTCTTCCTTTTCGGCCATGTCCGCCTCTCAAAGAGTAA
>NC_134799.1:16825803-16828303 GCF_046742065.1 Oratosquilla oratoria
AAAAAAAAAATCATGAAAATATTTCCTTCAAGTGCTTACAGTGTTCCTCTATGAAATCATGGCCGAGGCCAAGCCAGAGGTGGGAGGGGGGAGGGGGGAATGGAGTGGGGTGGATTGTGGGATGGGGGGGGGGCTCCTTATGTGCGAAGGTGACTGGGGCTAACGACATCGCCTGGGTGATTCATTTCTCCCAAAAGGCCTCAACCACACAGGCCAAAAAACACAAAGAGTCTTTGTCCTCGGGGAGGGGGGGGGGGAGAATTGGGGGAAGGGGGGAAGTGAGGGGAGGGGGAGAAGTAGGGGGAGGGAGGAAGTGAGGGAGGGGGAATGGAGGAGGGGGGCGTGGAGGAGGGGGAGGTGGGGTGCAAACGACCGAACCTGATAGTCATGAACCCGAAAAACTCCAAAAAATCGTGACTCTCCCTCTCTCCCTTCCTCTTTCCTTCCCTTCAAACCTTACCCCACCAACTCCCACCCACTCCCACCCACGTCTCTCTCCCCTCAATCCCCCCCCCCCACTAAGCTCTTGGTAAACATGGACTCAAATTCTTTCGAAAGAGTTCAGGCTTAAAACTTGTGACCTGCAGTCCCCCCTCCCCCTCTCCCCCTCCTCCCCTCTCCACCTCTCCCCCCTGAAAAAGTGATCTACCTACCCCCTCCCTTTCTAGTCACCTTGAGATGCCTCCCCCCACTCTCTCCCTCCATCCCCTCCCCGTCTCCCCCCCCTCCCACCCGAGGAGCAAACACTCTGCTGCGTGTACGTACCTGAAGGTCCTCCGCAAACACTCCTGGCCGACCACTCACCTGGCGAAATCACGGAGAAGAAGGTCATTAGCACGGAATGACAAAGAGGGGAAATGTAAAATCTTCGGATAATGAAAGTCACGCCCGCCTGTGCACACATGTGCATGCACACACATATGCATATGTACACACTCACACGCACACATACATACACATACACACACGCGTGCGTGCACACACACACACATACACACACACACACACACACACACACACACACACACACACACACACACACACACACACACACACACATACACAAACAGATGTGCGTAAGAACATGCACACATGAATAAACAAGCGTGCGCGCACGCACGCACACACACACACACACACACACACACACACACACACACACACACACACACACACACACACACACACACACACACACACACAACATATAAGTAAAATAATAAGATTTATAAAAAAAAACATTCTGTAACATAGTATGATTAATTTTTTTTGTAATAACAAATACAAAACTCGTCCACAAACCACATTCGTATGGTAAAGGATAGAATGGCTGATGAGAACAGAGTCTATAGAAACAAACACAACATTGATGACAAGACTGTATAATCCAAACCACAGTTTCATCTCCACAATCCCTTCTGGCCGACCAAACTTCGAAATCTGACAGAAGTTTAGTCTCCATCTTGGCACGGTGAAGGACCTCTGCCAGCTGGTGTCCCCAGTCCACAGATGGTGCATCTCCAGCATAAAGAGTCCCAGATGGTCTATTCGTTATAATAACGCGAGCTGGTGTTCTCCCTATACATTGTTGTCGTTATACACGGGTATTAGATAATGTTTGTTTATCAGCGGGAAAAAACCGTGTGGAATTACATGCGGTCGCGGTAGAAATCCGCGAAAACTATTTACTCACGGCGTCAAGTGGGAACCTCACGCTTTCCCCCAGAGATTTCTCACGCCTCTCACACCACGAGCTCTATGGCCTCCAGGGGCTACAGGACCTCTAGAAACTATACGACCTACAGGATCTCTAGGATATCGAGGCTTCTTAGGATTTCTAGGACCTGTGATTGCATGGAAGGTCCCACAAGATTCTTTGTAATAAAACATGTATACACAAACACACACACACACACACACACACACACACACACACACACACACACACACACACACACAAACACACACACACAAACACAAATACACCCACCTACACATGTTATATAACGATGCACAGTTAGATATATTCATACATATACACACAAACAAGCTCTCACGTGTGTGTGTGATTTACCATATTTTTGGATCACGTGTTTGACTCATGATCAACAGCTATAGCCTTTGCGGATGAGAGCTCAAGTCCATATATAGTTCGAGCAGTGGACAATACTTGCATATGTGTGTGTGTGTGTGTGTGTATGTGTGTCTACTTGTGTGTGTGTGTGTGTAAATGCACCCGAGACATATACACATGCATGTGTTTATGTGACAGACTATGTATGCGAGTATGAACACCCGTAAGTACATGACGTCAGTTCCAAATAATGTGATTTCAGAAAAGACGATGCGAAGTCAATCTTAAGTCCCGCCTCCCTGTCCATATTTTGTGCGATTAAATTTGGCGACATGATATCACTCATAGGCCCCACCTTCTTTCGCAAGAACAGATTTTTTGTACTTAGATTCGGCGATATGACGTCACTCAAGACAAGCCACACCT
>NC_134799.1:16835803-16840803 GCF_046742065.1 Oratosquilla oratoria
TTAGAAGAGCCCTTAGCCATTGTTCTTCTTGGTCAGACACCCAGAAGGAGATAGACAGAGTCCACCAACTTCTAATTAATAATGGTTACTCCAACAACGAAGTACAATCTACACTCAGAAGAGTTATTGACACCTGGTACCAAGAACCTCATCACACTACCACAGAACATGAAGGAACTACACACCGCATATTCTACAAGTCCCAGATGTCCAATAAATATAAAGAGGATGAGAAAATATTAAAAGACATTATTAAAAGAAATGTGACCCCCACGAAAGAACGTGACAAATTATCACTCACCATTTATTACAGGAACAAGAAAACATCTTCCCTAATCTTAAGAAATCACACCGCCCCAAAACCTCATGGTATACGTCAATCCCACGTAGTATATAAATTCACCTGCCCAGAGGAGGACTGTACGCCCCTATCTACCTACGTGGGAAGGACAACTACCACCCTGTCCAGAAGAATCACCCTTCACCTACAACAAGGAGGACCGAAACAACACCTTTGGACCCACCACAGACGCCATCTCGACAGGGAAACCATGGTACACAACACAGAAATCGTCGCAGAGGAGAAGGACCTCCAACGTTTGACCATTTTGGAGGCTGTAATCATAAAAGATTTACAACCTATTATTAATGTACAAACAAATGATTTCTCCCTCCTCCCCAGCATGAAACCTACACGTAGGAGACATTTGTTCACCAAAATACAACCACCAGATCAGAGAACACCCATAAAGGTCCAAAATATCCCCGCAGAGGATAAAATGTCATGCCTTAGGCGATCGGCTAGGCTTAGGAACCAACCAAATAGCGCCAGCCAAACAGAGGAGAGTCATTAAGTGACCTCTCCAAGTTTTTCCTTTATACATATTTATACTCGTCTTGGTCACACTTCCCTTCATTCCAACTGAAGATGCAGAACGATCTGCGAAACGTCTTGGGTTTATTATACTGTGTTTTGTTTATTTTCATTTATTTTGTATATAACATAGACTTCTGTGTTAATATAAGTTACCAATGTCAATTGGAAATTTGCTTCTTCCCCTCTCATTTCCCCAGAAATCTACTTTCCGAAAGCTAGAAAGCTTAAGAAAGAAATTAATTTCTAATGAATTTGCTGTCGTTTTCAACAGAATATGCTTAAAAGAGAATCTCCTGCCACGCTTCACGAATATATATATATATATATATATATATATATATATATATATATATGTGTGTGTGTGTGTGTGTGTGTAGATCTGTATGCATTATGTATGCATTATGCATGTATATGTGTGTGCATGTACATACGTATGTTTGTACGTATGTAAGCAAGTATACACCACTTTATGTATGACGTCATTCGTTCATATCGACAACGACTTCCCTTGTAGCTGTTCTTTGGTAAACATCTGCGTGACTCTGGTCAGATAAGGTATCCGAAGATTCCCGTCTACTCTAGTTACCTTATATGGTCATGTTCTTACTCGCTTCTCACTCGGCAAATTATCGTCAACTTTTGAGAGTTCGTTTGATTAAAAATGACTTCGGTTACAAATCTTTCCTTTTTCGAAAGAACCACACAGGAATCGAACTAATTAGAAATAATCAAATATATCTTTAATCAAAATTAAAAGTCAATTAATCTTACGACCAAGTGGCGGAGGGGATTTCAAGATAAACTTTATCACGGGTTATCATCCCGGGGGTATGTACACGATACGCTGGGAAAAATATATCTACATATATTTATTATCATCATTTAGTAGTTTTAGCTTGTTTCCATTTACTTTACTGGTTATGTACTCCTTCACTTGCCCACTCACAATATATACACAATGGAATTTAATTTTATATATATATATATATATATATATATATATATATATATATGTATATATATATATATATATATATATATATATGTATATATATATATATATATATATATATGTATATATATATATATATATATATATATATATATATAATCTATTTTATTTTATCTTTTTTTTTTATAGCTAGTTTTTTTTTTACTTATGACAAAGGTCGACAAAGGTCGGGGAGGGTTACACGGTTGACACTAAGGATCCTCAAAAAGGTACTTGGGAAGAAAAAGGTTGAAAAACGTCCGTCCTTTAACCTGAGGTGCTAGCAACCCCTGAGGGTGCTGAAGTCAATTTTAGGGTGTGCTGTGAAGTGCTGAAGTCACGGCAGTGAAGTATCACTTTTATGCTCTTCTCTTTTTTTTCGGATTTTCTTTTTTTCTTTTTATCAACAATGGTGGCAGTTGGTTTTGAAGAATAAACAACATAATTGATCAGTTAGTACTTCGTTTTCTTTTATCCCTCCAGTAATTAGATGTTGACCAAAGTCAGGGGGTCGGGAAAGGGAATCGCTGCTGCTCTGTAGCTGCACAATACCTATGTACTCTGCATAATACCTATGTACTCATGTTAATATGTGCTTATGTACACTGCATAATACCTATGTACTCGGCATAATACCTATGCACTCATGTGCATATGTACTTATGTACTCTGCATAATACCTATGTACTCATGTGAATATGTACCTATGTACTCTGCGTAATACCTATGTACTCTGTGCATATGTGCTTATGTACTCTGCATAATACCTATGTACTCATGTGCATATGTACTTATGTACTTCGGCGGGTTCTGGATCCGAGGAGGTCAGGCAGAAGAACCAATTCCCCCAACCGCGTAGTCAAAGAACGAAACCAACACTCCACCGCGAAGACTCCATACAAACACAGTTAGAAGTTTTGAGAGTTTAGTCAGGAATGTTTAGAAGAACACTTAAGTGATAGAGGGCCACGTGTTTTTATGTATTCTTTTTCATTTAATTATTCATGTGTCATTTGTTTGCAAATTTATTTTTGGTTTGAATATGTCCTCGTTTGGAGAGTTTCTTTAGAAGTGTTTAGAAGAAAATCTAAGTGTCACGTACTCTTGTGTATTCTCTATTTATTTTCCATTTACTTGTTCAAGTATCATTTATCTACTGTTTTACCTTTATTTTCAACATGTTCTCAGTGTTTAAAAGAACACCAAAGTGATATAGTGCCATGTATTCTTTTTTTTTTCTATTAACTTCCGATGCTTGCTGGCCGAGCGGATTAGAGCGTCGCTATTTGCGGCGGAGGTCGAGGTGACGTCAGTTCGAACCCTACCGATAGCGAGTTGGACCAAGGGTATGGTTCATTGAATTCCACGATACAAAGTCCTCTGTAAGGGGCACCGTCCTAGCATCCTGATAGGGGAAAGTTAGTGACGTTATACTTAATAAAATCATCACAATTTTTCATTTACATGTGTATTATTTGTTTACTGTTTTACCTCTAATCTAAGCGCGTCCTCGGCGACCTGTTGGTGGGCAAAATTGGGTCGATTCGCAACATCCATGACGTCACAGGTTCCAACATCCATGACGTCACAGGTTCCCCACGGATCGCCACACGTTCCGTCACACGTTCTCACGCTCATCTCGGAAGAACTGTTCACACACACGTACCGAACGGTTCATCATAACAGTTTGGACAGTAACGTCGTTAACCCCTTAAACGGGTCGAGGGGGCGACATCGTCCCGAGACGACGCACCAGGAAAAAGCGTCGACCGTTACTATGGCAACACTTCGGAATTTTTCTTGTTCATGGGCTATGTGACACAGTCACATGATCTTGCTCACAAAGGAATCTTCATCTTCTTCTTCCTCCTCCTTTTCTTCCTCCTCCTCTTCCTCTTCTTCATCCCCTTCCTCTTCTTCATCCTCCTCCTTTTCTTAATCCTCTTGCACTTCTTCCTCCTCTTCATCCTCTTCTTCGTCCTCTTCCTCTTCTTCCTCCACCTCCTGCTCCTACTTCTCTTCTTAATCTCCCTCCTCCTATCATCCTGTTATTCTTATCACGTCTATCATAACCTGGTGAAGACTATCGATGCTGCCAACTAATTGATCTGCATTTCTCGGCTTTATTTAACATCTCTCTTTTTTTTTTTTTTTTTTTTTTTTTGCTTCGTACAGGTTTACAGTTTCTTTCATTTTCGTTCACTTTCTTCGTGTCGGCGTCTCTGCTATCTCGACTTCCGTTGTTCCTCGGCCGGAAGTTCCTCGGACGGAAGTCGCGGGCGACCGCAGAGCTGCAAGTGAGATGATTCGTTCTTTGAATAAATGAAGAAGAAAATTATGATAATAACAAGACGAAGGCTGTGCGCTCCACGCTTACGGGTTTTGTGTGTGTGTGTGTGTGTGTGTGTGTGTGTGTGTGTGTGTGTGTGTGTGTGTGTGTGTGTGTGTGTGTGTGCGTGTGTGAGATTCACCACGATCTTGGATCACATGTTGAACTCGTGATCGACAGCTATTACCCTCCCAGAAGAGAGCTCAGAGCTCATATATGACCAATCTATGGGTAATGCTGTGACCCACGAGAGTTGGAGTAACGACTCGCAACGCAGCGATACTGAAATTATTTCAGCCCTGGTCGGGATTCGAACCCGGACCGCCGTAGTGGTAGTCAGGAACTCTACCACTGTGCCACGAGTCATGTGTGTATGTGTGTGGTCACAATATAACCCATAGATCAGAAAAAAAAAAACAATCTACGAGCTCTCATCCGGGAGAGTATTAGTTTTCGATCAAATATTCAGCACGTGAGCCAATACCATGGTGATGAATCACACACACACACACACACACACACACACACACACACACACACACACACACACACACACACACACACACACACACACACACACACACACAGACACACACACACACACACACACACAAAACCATACATACACATACACACATGCACGCGCGCACGCGCATACATTCGCCTTCACGGAAGTCCTAATGTAACTCAAAGGTGAACCACTACTGGTAACATCCGTATGGCGGATGAATGTCTTCCTCAAGTGTTGCCCAACAAGACACGTTGCCCGACTGTAGCACTGGGCAGTTCCTTGTCAATTATTG
>NC_134799.1:16845803-16855803 GCF_046742065.1 Oratosquilla oratoria
CCGCCCACAAGTTGGAGTAACGATCTGTAGCGCAGCGATACTGAAATTATTTCAGCCCTATGTGTGGGTGTATGTATGTGTGTGCGCGCGTCCGTGTGTATGCGTGCACGTGTGTACGTGTCCACGTGTGTGCGTGCCCACTTGTATGCATGTAAACAACCAAACAAAGATGGAGGCTCTCAGTGCACCAACAGCTTAATAGGATTCTTCCTTGCCTTCCTCTTCAATCATATCACAGCGTCATGCACACACATGCATACACACACGCATACACACACGCATACACACACGCATACACACACACACACACACACACACACACACACACACACACACACACACACGGCTCCTTCCATACCAGTTGGTCCTCTTCGTTTCTTCGTGAGTGACGTCAGTTGATTTCATTCGGGCGTGATCCCCTCCCGTCCGCGAGGAGAGAAACGCTTGTGAAATTTGGACGGCAAAATACAATTTATTCTGGCTAATCTCAGCGCGAGCGATATCAACACACCGTGGCTTCAGTGTCACAGACTTCACAGGTCATGGACGTCACGCGTCACGGACGTCACGCGATATAGACGTCACACGCCACAGACGTCACACACGTCACAGATCGGTGTACTCTGGCATTTGCGTATAGTGATGATGATTGTGGTGTTGGTGATAGAGGGGGAGGGGGAGGGGGAGGTGGTGATAGAGGGAGGGGAGGTGGAGGTGGTGATAGAGGGGGAGGGGAGGGGAGGTGGTGATAGAGGGAGAGGGGAGGTGGTGATAGAGGGGGAGGGGGAGGTGGTGATAGAGGGGGAGGGGGAGGTGGTGATAGAGGGGTACTGGGAGGGGGAGTGGGAGGGGGAGTTGGTGATAGAGGGGGAGTGGAAGGGGAGGTGGTGATAGAGGGGGAAGGGGAGGTGGCGATAGAGGGGGAGTGGGAGGGGGAGGCCCTTTTGCCGTAGTACTTCGGAGGGCACGCCGCCCCCCTTCCACCCCCTCCCCTCCCCCTCCACCCCCGTTCAAAAATAGCCATCCCTCTACCCCGCCCCATCAGTACTCAACCCTCTTATCAACCTCAACTTCAACTTCAGCTTCGACTCTATCTCCAACTACTCTCACCAACTTCACCAGTGTCCCCCTTCCGTGCCGAGTGGTACGTTTCCTTCCACCACGCCCGCCGCCAGGTGATTTTATTCATCTAACACTGGATAAGGCGTTAGAAGACATCTCTAACAACACCCTTCATAGCCATTTTGTTTTCAGAATCGAACTGTCGACAGACGATTTTATTCGTCTCTGAGGCAGTGATGACTCCAAACGTATCACGACTGACAGAGCTTGTGCGTGTCTCTGGTCCGTAGGGGTGGTGGGGTGTCACCCTCAGTGCCCTGCGAACAGATCGCCGTACCCGATGCCCTCCCGTCATCCTGACCTTACGTAAGAAGGGGAAAGTGCTTCTGAATTCCTCCTCCTCCTCTTCCTCTTCCTCCTTCTCCACACCCTACTCTCCTTCCTCTTCCTCCCCTCCTCCTTCCTCTACTCCTCACCGCCTCTTCCCTCTACTCTTCCCCTCCTCCCCTATTCCTCTTCCTTCTCCTCCTCCTTATCCTCCCCTCCTCCCCCTGCTCCCCTTCCTCTTCCTCCCCTCCTCTTCCCTCTACTCTTTCCCTCCTCCCCCTATTCCTCTTCCTTCTCCTTTTCCTCTCTCTCTCCTCCTCCTTATCCTCCCCTCCACCTCCTCCTCCGTTTCCTCAACGACTTTCTCTTCTTCTTCTTCTTCTTCTTCTTCTTCTTCTTCTTCTTCTTCTTCTTCTTCTTCTTCTTCTTCTTCTTCTTCTTCTTCTTCTTTGGTCGGGTCGAGTCGTTGTTCCTTCCTTGCGCTTGCACCACTTTGAAGATCTTTCTTCGTTGTGAATTATTTTTCTCTTCCTTTTTTTTTTTTTTTTTTTTTTAATTCTCACTCACTCGTGTGTTTCTCTTGATTCCCCACCACCAGTGCCCCATCGCTGAGCTATCTCCTGGTACCAATTCTCCCAGGAGATCTTTCTTAGTGTTGTCTATAACACTGACATCAAGGTCTTCCAACGCGCGGTGTCCTTGTAAAGTCCCATTCATTATTAGACACAATATCATTCCAGTCAGACGTTTAAAGAGAAGGCGAGATAACTTTATGGATAGGGATGACAGGTGGTAAGGGACATGGAACTGCATAGTGTAGGCCCTATGGTCTCTTGCAGTCTCCTGTATTCTTGTGTTCTCATGTTCTTATGTTGGTTTAAGAGAGGATGAGATAACTTTATGAATAGGGATGATACGTGGTAATGGACATGAAACTTCCCAGTGTAGGCCTGATGGTCTCTTGCAGTCTCTTCCATTCTTATGTTCTTATATTCAAGATCTTGGAAACCTTACGCACATATACCAACATGCATATACCAACATGTATATACATATATATATATATATATATATATATATATATATATATATATATATATATATATATATATATATATATATATATATATATACCAACAAGGCTTTCTCCCCCTTACAAGGAGGGTAGCTCCGTAGAACAGTGATAACGTACAGAAATTGTTCGATGAAAAAAATGACACTAAGTCGAAATTATTTGATAAAATTAAAATAAAAATCGAAAGCGAAAGTCGTCTTGGTCGCAATTCGTCAAAAATATGGACTTCTGCTTCGGATAAATCAACTACAATTCTTAGAACCGATTCCGCCATCTTTAGCTTTCAGATTAGAGTCCTTAGCTCTTATGGACTGCAATTTTCCAGCGTTTCTCTCCTCATTCTGCTACACGAGAGCGTGAGAGCACGAGCGAGTAATGAGTAATTGATGAGTGAGTGATGAGTGAGTGATGAGTTAAGAACAAGTTTTCCTTGGGGCGGATAAAAGATGAGAAAGCATAAACACAACACCAATAATTCGCCTGAGAACCGAATGACATCATCGCCTGAGAAGCGAATGACGTCATCGCCTCCTGGATTGACACCCTCGTTTACTGGAATGACGTCACCGCATCCTGGAGTGACGTCATCGTGGCTTGGAGTGACGTCATCGTGGCTTGGAGTGACGTCATCGTGGCTTGGAGTGACGTCATCGTGGCTTGGAGTAACGTCACCGTGGCTTGGAGTGACGTCACCGTTGCTTAGAATGACGTCACCATGGCTTAGTGACATCATTGTGGCTTAGGGTGACGTCACTGTGGCTTAGGGTGACGTTACCGTGGTTTGACTTCACAGTCGTTTGACGTCACCTTGGCGCCTTTGAGTGACGTCACGGTGGCTTGGACGTGGCGACGGGAGAGGCGTCGACGGACCCCAAGTGGAAAATTGGCGCCGAGATCGACGTAAATCTGTCCTCGCTTCTCTGAGAACGCCATGCTCTGATTACAGAGGCGAAGATGAATGAAATCTCCTGGCGGCAGCCAGAGTACAAGAGGAAAAGCACCACCCGGTACGGAAGGGGTCAGGGCAAGCTATGACACTATCGTCACTCGCGGGGGGCGAATAAAATCCCCTGGCGGCAGCTACAACGACGGGTAAAGTACCAACTGGTACGTAAGAGGGATTGGCAGTGACTAAAGACATTAGATTGTGGATCCATCTGATGGGGGACTGACATGTATTTGATACAGTATTAACTAGTACTTTCACTTATGTATATATGTATATATTATATATTTGTTTATGTATGTATGTATGTATGCGTGTGAGCACACAGATGTACAGTATGTATGTATGCATGTATGTTTATATGCACGTATATATGTATGTATGTATGTATGCGTGTATGTACGCATGTATGTATGCGTGTATGTACGCATGTATGTATGCATACATGTATGTATGTATGTATGTATGCGCCTATGTATGTATGTATGTTTGCATGTATGTATGTATATATGTATGCATGGATGTATGCTTGCATGTATGTTTGCATGTATGCGTATACGCATGTATGTATGTATGTATGTATGTATGTATGTATGTATGTATGTACGTATGCATGTATGTATGTATGTACGAACGTATGTATGGCATTCCTGTCGTCTTTGGTGGGACTGCTTGTTGCCAACTTGGTCCTCTGGCGGCGTGGCATTCTATGGCCAGCCAATCACCGCGCGCGTCTTCACGCAAGCGCGTTTACACACACACACAGACACACACACACACACACACACGCGCGCGCGCATGGCGCAGTGGTTAGAGTTCCCGGCTGCCACTACGGCGGTCCGGGTTCGAATCCCGACCAGGGCTGAAATAATTTCAGTATCGCTGTGATGCGAGTCGTTACTCCAACTTTCGTGGGCGGGGAGTTGGGTGTGTGTGTGCGTGTAAGGTCACAGCATTACCCATAGATCGGTCATGTATGAACTCTGAGCTCTCTTCCGTGAGGGTAATAGCTGTCGATCACGAGTCCAACACGTGATCCAAGACCATGGGGAATTACACACACACACGGATCTCCTACCTGTCATGTTCCTTTGAATCTTTCCCAGTTTCGTTACAGTTGATTCCTCTTGTAAGATCTTCAGTTATCTTCTAGAGCAGCGTTTCTCAACCAGGGTTCCCCGGAACCCTAAGGTTCCGCAAAAGGTCCCTAAGGGTTCCGCGAGAACAAGTGAGATAAGCTAATGCACTTTTGATTTTGATTTTTAATTTCATATACGTAATATAATTAAACTCGCACGACATATTCTTGATTATTGTAATAATGTAATATTGACATCATCCTATCCAACCTATCATTACGATGAAAATAAAATGAGAAAGATATGGTATACAGGTATGTATTTTTTTTTTTTTTTTTTTTTTGCGCAGAGGTTCCTTGAGACATGCAATTTATTTTAGAGGTTACGCAAGGGTAAAAAGGTTGAGAAACGCTGCGTCTAGACTGTTGTCAACAGCGTATCTACGCAGTTCATAAAGATATGACGTGAATTAAGTGGTAGTTGCGAACTTGTAACTCATTCGTCGTTATTTATGAATTTATCTATTTATTTATATGTTTTTGGAGGAAATATCATGGCTTTGTTCTTCCATTCATCCATTCATTTATTTTCATTATCTACTTAAATATCTACTTATTCTTATCTATTCATTTATCTATCCTTAATGATTATACATTTCTATTATATATCTATTATATTTTATTATATATTGTTCTTCCACTCATTCATACATTTATTTTCATTACGCATTTAAATATCTATCTATTTTTCTATATTCATTTATTTATTCCTAATGATTATTCATCCCTTTCTATTATATATTTGTTATATTCTATTATATATTGGTCTTTCATTCATTCATGCATTTATTTTCATTAAATATTTATTTATATCTATTCATTTATCTATTCTTAAAGAATTATTCACCCATTTCTATTATACATCTATTAATTTCTATTATCTATCTATTCATATACACATTTCATCTATTTATTATTCAATTATCGACCTTTATATTATTACTTTTTAGGGCACAGCGTGACCGATTTTTCTCCTGTGTGGCTCAGCCGCTCGGGGTTTCTTCGACTTCGACTCCGACTTCGACTTCAATTATTTCTTCGGGAATGTCTTAAGTCGGATAAAGAAAGACCCCTACGGCTCCTGCAGCACCTCTAAGGCTGCCGAAGACGTCGCCAAAGAGGATTCAGGTTCTCAAGGACGAGATGGGGGAAGAAGGGGAGGGGGGGGGTATCCTGCTTCCATGTTAATCCAAGCGGACTGACACAATTACTGGACGCCCCAACGACGTGTGTGCACGTATGTGTACGTGTGTACGTATGTGTATGTGTGTACGCATGTGTACATATGTGCACGTGTGTACGTATGTACACGTGTGTACGTATGTGCACGTGTGTACGTATGTTACGTGTGTGTACGTAAACAAAGAATATGTTGGTACACAGGGGTAGGTGCACATTACAAAGGATTACAAAGGATTACAAAGGATTACAAAGGCTGAGCATGCCGACAGGAGACCTTTTGGTTCATATCTAGGTCGGATGCGAAAAAAAACTATAATAATGTAAATAACAAATAAAATACATAAATAAATGCATAGGTATAGTTAAATAATAAACAAACAGGTAAATAGTAAATAATAATAAATTGACATATAACTAATGATAAATGAAAATCAGACAGACAAATGATAACAAAATAAAAACAAATAGTATAAAATAAATTATAATGAGGTACAGGCAGCTGTGTTTATCTAAGATGATTCTTAAAAGCTTCGAACTGAACTACATTGCACTGGACCTGGATGCATGAAGAATGTCTATTCCATTCATTAACTACACGGTTGGCAAAGTGATTTTACTACCTACTTCCAAATGGTGAGGTCTATTTACATGTTTGCTGGAGACCGAGGGTCTGATTCTCATTCAGGATGTAGTTTGTCACTTTTGATTATTCCTCTTTACAAGACCTGTATCAAGGGGACCTCGTGAGTCTAAGCTTTTTTAGTAAAACAGAGGGTTCATGTGTTGAGTCGATTTTAGTAGGGAAGGCTTATTGGGAAATCTTAATTGTGGCTCGCCGTTAGGAGAGGAACTTTTTCCAGAGGGAGTAATTGGTGAGGAACAGTGTGGATACGGACGGGTAGAGGTTCCAAATGTGGACGAACTAACGATCTTTGCTTGGTTAATGAGTGAGATATTTGAGAATCTATAGCGCAATCAGGGGAAGGATGTGTATTTGGGCTTTCTCAAGGATCTGGAAAAGGCTTATGATTTGAGGTCGTTACTGAAAGGCACTGTGGGAGATCTTTTTCATGCAGATTTATGGGATAGGACGGATAAGCTTTTGGGACTTACTGTTATTTTTTATGTGCATTACCTTACATTTACTTGTGTTAAATTTCATTAGCCAGAAATGGTACTGAGATTTATCTAAAATCTGGTCTTGAATATCTAATTGGTGAGTGATCATTTGCCACTTCGTCAAGGATGCAGCAAATTATGTCGCCCTTTTAGTCCATGGTCTATATCATTTATATATATACTAAGAAGGTAGAATGGTCTAGAACGGAACCCTGAGGAACTCAGGGATTGTAGATTTTTTAAAGAAGTTTTTCCATGGAGAAAACTCTCTGTTTTCGACCATTCAACCAATTACTAGTCCAACCTAATAGGCTACCACACTGCGCTTGTAAAGCTATTTAGGGTCAGAGGAGTTTTCGTGTGGGAAGCTGGTGGCAAAAGCTTTTGCAGAGTATGTGATATATTAAAGCTAAATTGTTCTTTTGTCATAATTCGAGATAACTGTGTTGTAGAATTCGAGTAAGTTAGTCACGCAAGGGGTGAAACAATGCTGGCATTTATAGACGGAAGTTAACATTTTCTAAGGTTCGAGAGCATCTCTGATGATAGTTTCCATTATTTTTCCTACGATTGAAGTGCAAACTGTAGGCCTAACTATTTAGGTTTCTTTTTGGACCTGTGAAGGTGGATGGGAGTAACGTTGAGAGAAGCGAGTAAAATGCCTTGGTGGATATTAAAGGATGTAATGAAAATAGACATTTGGAATGGATGCGAACAACCTCATTTCCATTTCCTGTATGAAGGAGTTCTTGGATGCCAACCGTCACTGTATGGGGCATTTTAGAAACTTTGAGTTTATCTATACATCTTTTAATTTTTTTCTTTTGTTATATTTACCGTAGAGAGTAAGGAGTTTGAATAGACTTTTTACAGATGAGTTTGAGATTCACTTTGAGGTGGGGTTTACGAATACCGGCTAGATAGAGTGAGAAATGAGATTAAGTATATAATCATTAAAAAAATTAGGAAAAATTTGGTAACCTAGGGTTGATTTGAAAACCGACAATTTACCCGCCATGGTCCACACAACTGGAAAATAATGATAATAATAATAATAGACAATAAAATAAATCAATAAATATGGAAGGCAGATGTGGACGAAGACGAAAAAACATGAGGGGACTACGCACGAGGATGAGGTTTTGACGCGACAGGGGCTTTGGACCGACAGACCTGCGGACTCGAACCGGTTCCATGTTGAGGAAGGCACAAGGGAGGCGACGGAAGACAAGGTGAGTCCCCTTGCCGCCAGATGGTTGTATCTCCAAGAGGGTGGGATGATGTTGTGACAGTTCTAAATTACCTGAATAAAATTGTTATCCGTCCGCCAGAATAAAATTATGAATGTGTCATCGTAGCATTTCCACGGCTGCCTCTGACGCGGTTGCGGCGCGGTGCGGTTCGCCTTGACACCGCGCGGTGGGGATGGCGGAATCAGTTGATCCCCCGAAAAAAGTCTTCGTGGAGGGTGCATACATGTGTATATATTACATGCGTGTATACATACGTAAACACACACACACACAACAAATGGGGTGCATGAAAGCGTCTCTTATTTGGTGTATCACACACACACACACACACACACACACACACACACACACACACACACACACACACACACACACACACACACACACACACACACACACACACACACAAATGGGAATGCATGGAAATGTCTCTTATCAGGTGTATCACACAAACACACACACACACACACACACACACACACACACACACACACACACACACACACACACACACACACACACACACAAACACACACGCACACTGCACGATAAGGAGACATCCCGCAACCAGGCTTACCAACCTTGACTTAATTGGCAACCGTTGATAATTGACCAAAGTAACAAACCTTCCGAAAGAGGACAACGGAGCGCAAAAGTCATGGGAGATGCAAAAGACTCCATCACGTAATTGTAACCCTTATCGCTGAGTACTATAAGGTATATTTTCCTATACAGTGTTCAACTTTCTGTAATACGTGTTTTGTTAACACAAAGAAGCATTATATCTTATATATATATATATATATATATATATATATATATATATATATATATACATATATATATACATATATATATATATATATACATATATATATATATATACATGTATATATATATATATATATATACATATATATATATACATATATATATACATATGTATAAATATATATATACACACACACGAGTTATGTGTTCTATCACATTGGTAAAATGAACTTAAGTTCCCACTTTTGGAGAAAGGAATGTTTTACGCATATTACGATCACTGTGATCTTCTTCAACACAGACAGTGATCGTAATATACGTATCTTCGTAAAACGTGCATTATCTTTTCCGATAGCGGGATTTACATTTCAAATTGTTTATATATATATATATATATATATATATATATATATATATATATATATATATATATATATATATATATATATACTGTGTACATATACGGCATACTCCCCGTATCTACATAGTAGAATGTAGATGGTGGGTCAGAAACTACTCAGAAATTCCTTTGTCCAACCGTCCAGATAGAGTGAGACGGGGACGAGAGATGATGGTAGGGGGAAGGGGGTAAGGGGGGAGGAGGGAGGGAAGAGGGAGGGAGAAGGGAGGGAGGAGGGAGGGAGGAGAGAGAAGGAGGGGTAGGGAGGAATGTAGATTTGTATTTGATATCTACATTGGTGAATTAAACCCTTGGAGTTGTCCTTGGTTTAATGTTCCAGTCTTCTCTGGATAACAGTTCCATGCAACCTCCAAGGAAGACTCGGGGGGGGGGGGGTTTGCCAGAACAAATATTTTACAGGCACAAGTAGGCTGTTGCCATATTTATATTTTGGTACATTTTGTACATAAGTGTCGCCATAGTCTGATCGGGGTAAAGTTTGTCAAATCTGTTGGCGAGGATGACAGGAGACGCATCTATTGTAGTCGTAGGTGTTCTGGCGTTTGACCCGAAATGCTGGCGGGGCCCATTGTCCGAACAGGTATTCGGGTGTTTGACCTGAAAGGCCTAGTCCTCTGGTCACTGGAGACAATGGAATGTCCCTTGGGAGGAAAATCCGGGACAATGGAGAATTTCCTGAGAATTGGTTGAAAGTGTAGAATTCACT
>NC_134799.1:16865803-16873303 GCF_046742065.1 Oratosquilla oratoria
AATAATTAATAATAATAATAAAAATAAAATAATAATAAAATAATAATAATAAAATAATAATACTAATATAGTAATAATAAGATAATAATAATAAGATAATAAAATAAAATAAAATAATAAAATAAAATAATAATATAAAATAATAAAATGAACTAATAAAATAAAATAATAATATAAAATAATAATAATAATATAATAATAGATAAAATTATAATATAAATAATAAATAATAAAATAATAAAATAATAATATAATAATAATAAAATAATAATAATAAAATAATAATAATAAAATAATAATAATAAAATAATAATAATAAAATAATAATAATAAAATAAAATAATAATAATAATAATAATAATAATAATAAAATAATAAAATAATAAAAGAAGAATAAAAGAATAATAAAATAATAAAAAGAATAAAATGATAATGATAATAATAATAATAATAATAATAATAATAAAATAATAATAATAATAATAATAATAAAATAATAAAATAATAAAATAATAATAATAATAATAATAATAAATAATAATAATAATAATAATAATAATTAGTTAGTAATGATAATAAATAGTTAGTAATGATAATAAATAGTAATGATAATAAATAGTTAGTAATAATAATAATTAGTTAGTAATGATAATAAATAGTTAGTAATGATAATAAATAGTAATGATAATAAATAATAATGATAATAAATAATAATGATAATAAATAATAATGATAATAAATAATAATGATAATAAATAATAATGATAATAAATAATAAATGTACCAGCGCTGTAAGAACACAAACTCGCGAGGATAACTGGTTTGATGTAAATTCTGGAGTAAGACAAGGTGGGGTTATATCCCCATTGCTTTTTGTACTTTTTATGGACAAATGTATGAAAAATTTGAGATCTGGAGAGGAAGTTATTACATTGGCATACGCAGATGATATTGCACTGGTTGCAAACAACCCCATTGAACTTCAAAATGCATTAACTGCTTGGAACAGTGCATTGAAAAGAGTGAAAATGAAAATAAACACAAATAAAACAGAAGTAATGATGGTCGCAAGGCAAAAAGAAGAGATAGAAATATGGTTGGGAGGCGAAAAACTGAAATTAGTTGAAGAATTTAAATACCTAGGAGTAAAGATAGATGAAAGGTGTCAAATGGAAAAAGAAATATTAAATAGAATACAGTGCCATACAAATAATTTAAGAACGCTATATCCATTGATGCGAGAAAAACTTATACCCAAGCAGGTTAAGTTAACAATTTACAAAAATATTTTAAGACCAGTTCTAACATATGGGTCAGAAACATGGACATTGACAGAAAGGCTGAAAAGTAAGATACAAGCAGCAGAGATGAGAGTACTGCGAATAATAAAAGGTGTAACAAGGTGTGACAGAATAAGAAATGAAGAAATAAGAAGAGAGCTGGAAATAGAGCCAATATTAGAATATGTAGAGAAAAGCCAATTAAGATGGTTTGGCCACGTCATGAGGATGAATGAGCATCAGTACCCATTAAAATACTACCAGTGGCAGCTTCAAGGAAAGCGTCCAACAGGAAGACCCAGGAAGAGATGGAGAGACGGTATCAGACAAGCCATAGAGTCAAGAGGAAGAACTATGGAAGAGGTGGAGAGTGTGCAGCTGTATGCTGATAGGGACTTGTGGAGGGACTTCGTGAGGCATCATCGCTGACAGGGCATCGCCCTACCTGGTGTATGGTGAGGTGAGGGGGGGGGGGATAATAAATAATAATGATAATAAATAATAATGATAATAAATAATGATAATAAATAATGATAATAAATAATAATAATAATAAATAATAATAATAATAATAATAATAATAATAATAATAATAATAATAATAATAATAATAATAATAATAATAATAATAATAATAACAATGACAATAATGATAATAATAATTATAATTATCATTATTATTATAACGATAATAACGATAATCATAATAATGATGCGTATCCACTTCAGTGATCTCCGTTCAGCGATGACATACCTGCACGTTCAAGAGAACGTACGTTCTCCAAGGCAGGCACGTTCACCTGCGGCACTGTGCAAATGCCAAGGCAGCGGCTGCGGCGGAGAATGTGGAGTTTCTTTCTATGACGTCACTTCTCCGACAGGAAAAAAAAATGACGTCATTGTTTTCCGTTGGGAAAAAAATGACGGCATTGTTTTCCGTCGGAACAAAAATTACGTCATCGTTTTGTGTCGGGGAAAAAAAAAAAAAAAAAAAAAAAAAATCTGGCACCCTTACCTACTGTTGGCAAATTTCCCTTTGATTCTGTCCGCAGCCAGGCGATTTTATTCATCTAAACCACCTCCTCCCCTCTCCGCTCCCCATACCCTCGTGTGATGCCTTATCCTTTCTCTTAACCCGGCTCCTTGGCCTCATCCGCCTCGGTTCTTTGTGTACCCCACTCCCTGTGCTCAAGTGCCCCGCCCCCACTCCCTGTGATCAAGTCCTCCCACATTCCCTGTGCTCAGGTCCTCCCACTCCCTGTGGTTAGATCCTACCTTGTCTCTCCTTTCTCCCAACTCCTTTCCTTCCTTCGAATGTCTCCTACTACCTGTGCTCAATTCCCAAACTCCCTGTGCTCAGATCCTCCCTCCAAGCCTCCCCCTTTCCCCTCCCTCCTTTTCAGTCTCCACTTCCCCCTATCGTTCTCTCCCTCCCAACTTCCCTTTTCCCCTCCCTCCTTTCCAATCTCCACCTCTTCCTTCCCCTCCCTCCCTCCCAACCTCCCCTTTCCCCCCTTTCAATATCCACCTCCCCCTTTCCCCTTTCTCCCTCCCAGCCTCCCCTTTCCCCTCCTTCCCTCCCAATCTCCACTTCCCCTTTCCCCTCCCTCCCTTCCAATCTCCACCCCCCTTCCCCTTCCTCCCAACCTCCCCTTCCTCCCAACCTCCCCCTCCCTCCCTTTCCACGAAGAGTGACGTCACGAGGTCACCCAGACGCACCCATCACAGGATCACCCTGTCGTCGTCGTCATCGTCGTCGTCGTCGTCGTCATCGTCGTCGTCGTCGTCATCGTCGTCGTCGTCCGTGTCGTCGTCGTCGTTCGGGTCGTCGTCCTTGTCGTCGTCGTTGTCGTCGTCGTCGTCGTCGTCGTCGTCGTCCGTCGTCGTCGTCGTCGTCGTCGTCGTCGTCGTCGTCGTCGTCGTCGACGTCACGAGGTCACCCAGACGCACCCATCACAGGATCACCCTGTCGTCGTCGTCATCGTCGTCGTCGTCATCGTCGTCGTCGTTGGATTCTTGGAAGTCAACCAAGTCGAATCTACAGGTATTTATCGTCCAGAAAGGTTGGTTATGGATTTTTTCTTTCTTTCTTTTTTCTTGTGAACAAAAATCTCTTCTATTCCTTGGATTTGCTTACATGGCGGAAATAGGCAACTGGGTACACGCATAAAGTTAACGGAGATCAACTCGGCTCAAGGAAAAAACAGATCCACCCCTCCAGCCTTAGAGAACACACACACACACACACACACACACACACACACACACACACACACACGCACACACGCACACACGCACACACACACACACACACACACGCACACACGCACACACGCACACACGCACACACGCACACACGCACACACACACACACACACACACACACACACACACAGAGGCAGAGACAGACAAAAGACAGATTGAGACAGGCAGAGAGAGAGAGAGAGAGAGAGAGAGAGAGAGAGAGAGAGAGAGAGAGAGAGAGAGAGAGAGAGAGAGAGAGAGAGAGAGAGAGAGAGAGAGAGAGAGAGAGAGAGAGCGACCGACCTTGGGGCGGCACGCGGTCGAAACCTGTTTCGAATCCCGTTCGAAACGAAGTCACGGAAAGAAAAGAATAATGATAATAATGAAAACTAATATTAGTAATAGTACTAATAATAGTAATAAGAGTAATAATAATAATAGTAATGTTAGTAATAGTAATAATGGTAATAGTAATAGCAATAGTAATAATAGTAATAGTGTCACGATTCCTTCTGCGTGGTTGCTGGCCAGAGGGAAGTCACGAACATGTGTGTATGAAATAGTCTTTTTAGCTTATCTCAAGAATGGGGATGTTGAATGAGACCATTTCTCCTTTTATATGATTTTCATTTATGTTTTTGCTTTGATTTCCAATTCATGAATTTGAGTGGTGATAGTGTGAGGAGTGTGGGAGGTTGGACGATTTTCAGATACAGACTTTACAGTATGTATCGTTATCACCGGGATGCAGTCTCAGCTTAGACTGATAAGCACAACTTGCCCACTGGACTCAGACTGACTTAAACTCTAAACTCAAGACTTAGACTGACTTCTCTTTGCTTGTTAGCTTAAAACGAAACCTTTGACAAAGGTAAAGCTTCTCCTCTAGCGTGGACTTTGTCGTCCTTAAACATCTATGATTGGCTAAGCTCATTTTCTGTATATATGTTGACCAATAACACAAGGACCTAAAAAGTCATCCGACACGCCCCTTTGTTCATTTGAGGGTCAGCAGGGTCACACCATGCATTAGTTTCCAGATAAGAAAAGACTTACCCCAACAAAATTTAATTATGTTGTCGGGTTTCGCTCCTCTTGAGTAGGGGCCCACGCGCGCGGTGCTAGGGTGTGATGCTAGTATCATCTAGTATCATCGCCAGTACATGAGGTTTCGTCACCAACCCAATCACAATAGTGATAGTGGTAATAGTAATAATAGTAATAGTAATGATAATGATACCAACGATAGTAACAATGATGATAATGATAATTTTTAATACTGGTAATATTAATGATGATACTAATGAACAGTAATAATAAGCAAAGTAATAATAATAATGATAATAGTAATAATAATAATAGTAGTAATAGTAATAATAATAATAATAATAATAATAATAATAATAGTAAAAAAAAAAAAAAATAATAATAATAATAATAATAATAATAATATGATAAATTAATATAAATATTTTCCCTAAAGAAACGTACACTTGAGGTTGATTTGGTCCAGGTCCTCAAGATTCTAAAGGGAACTGACATTAAAAGGGACATTATTTTCACACTAAATGCGAATTAGACAAGAGATTATGGCCTCAAACTGTCAGGAAGTAGATTAAATTTGGAAGTGGGTAGAAACAACTTTGCCAGGCGTGTAGTAAATGAATGGAATAAACTTCCTACAGAAGCAGTGCAATGTAGTACAGTTCGAAGTTTTAAGATTCATTAGATAAATATCTAAGCAATATGCCGTAATCCCTGCCACATATTTGATCTTATTTATCATTAATTATCTATTGTTATATGTATTATATATTAATTTTCATTATTATTAATCATAAATTATCGTGATTTATATTTTCATGATCTATTATAATCTATTTATTATATCTTTTCGCATCCAACATAGTTATGGACCAAAAGGTCTCCTATCGGCATGCTCTTTATTTAGCCACAATGGCGCCATACTAATGTCCTAGTTGTATCTTACGGTAAGGTGAGCTACGCTCGCAGTGTCCCGCCTTTGTATCTCGTAGTGTCTAGTTTGCTCTTAAATTCGTGTATGTTTTTTGCACACACTATTGTTTGGTCCAGTGTGTGTGTGTGCGTGCGTGCGTGCGTGCGTGTGTGTGTGTGTGTGTGTGTGTGTGTGTGTGTGTGTGTGTGTGTGTGTGTGTGTGTGTGTGTGTGTGTGTGTGTGTGTGTGTGTGTGTGTGTGTGTGTGTGTGTGTGTGTGTGTGTGTGTGTGTGTGTGTGTGACTCCCACAAGTCAACCGTCGACAGTTACGTAACCACCTCATTTGTATTTGTCAACTGTCGCAAGAAATGACACACCAGGTCCGGCCAGTTGCAGTAAAGCGCCAGTATATACCGCCTATAAGAACATAAGAATGAAGGAGACTGCAAGAGACCATAAGGCCTACACTAGGCAGTTCCTTATTGTACACTTTACTTTTTTCATAGTTATTTTCTATTTATTTGCACGTTTTCTGTTTATTTACGTTTTCTATTGATCTGTTTATTTTCATTCCCATTTTCGTAAACAATTTTCTACCGTTCTCCCTTTCAATGTGAACATTGGCACAGTTTTTGGTAATTTTGTTTATGTTCTGTGGACCGGTGGATAGCGTCCCAGCCTCCAACGCAGTAGTCCCGGGATCGATTCCTAGGAGGCGCTAAGCCCCTGTTCACACTGGCGGTTTCGACCGCGACGGTTCAATTACAATGCAAGTCAATGGAGGTGTTCACACACAACCGCGCAGTTTTTCCTTGACTATGGGGTACCACCGCGGTATCCGCGCGGTTTATACCGCTAGCGTGAACAGGGTGTGCCCAAATCGCTGTTTGATGGCTTCCTAGAGGTGGTGTATACCAGTGCAATGTCATTAATTACCGGTTTCAGACGATAATCACAATAAACAACCGGAGGCATATAAACAATCCGCTTGGGGCATTATCACACTGGGCAATTTTTCCTCCAACATCCAATTCATCGGCGGTACCGCCAACCTCCAGCACTTTTTCAGCCGCAAAATCTCTCCGGCATGCTGGAGGAAAACTATTCACCTCCAGCATATCAGATTCCTTCCCGAAAGCTGCGGGCCGCAAAACTGCTCCGAAAGTCGGAGGAAAAACCTTCCAGTGTGATAACGCCTAAGTTCGAGTAGAACGATATAAACTTCCTGTCACTCACAACCTTGGTTCTTGAAGCGCGACCTGACCGAGGGCACCTCTCTCTTGACCTCTGTGACCTCGCAGGTGACCTTCCCTCCCCCATACAAAGAGATTTACCTTCGGATCTTGGGTTATGACAAGTCAATTACGTGAAATCAATATTTCTATATGTATAAGGGAGAGAGGGAGGAATAGGGAGAAAGAGAGAGAAAGAGAGAGAGAGAGAGAGAAAGCGAGAGAGAGAGAAAGAGAGAGAGAAAGAGAGAGAAAGAGAGAGAGAAAGCGAGAGAGAGAGAGAGAGGGGGGAGGGAGAGAGGGAAAGAATATGAACAGGAAAAAGTGACGAAAAGAGGAAAAAAGAGGAAGTTAAATGAAGAGAATGGAAGGGGGAGAGAGCGCGGGAAGGGAGAGTGAGCAAGAGAGAGCTAGAGAGAAAGAGAGAAGGGTGGCCGGGGGGTTGGGGAAGGGGGGAGAGGAGGGAGGGGGAGGAAGATATACGAGATTACCATACGCGTTATATGGAACAGCGACCATTCCTGCCTGCCTCTCTCTTCCTCCTCCTCCTCCTCCTCCTTTTCCTCCTTTTTCCTCCTCCTTGCTCTCCAACCTCTTCCTCCTCCTCCCCCCCCATACTCACATTCCCTTCCCTCCCCTTTCTCCCTGCTCCTTTACCCTTTATGCCCCTCCTCCTCCTTCTTCTTCTCCTCCTTCTTCTTCTCCTCCTCCTCCTCTTTCTCCCTCCTCCTCCTCCTCCTCCTCCCTCCCTCCTTCCTCAGCCGAAACGCCCATCGACGTCGGCAGC
>NC_134799.1:16880803-16888303 GCF_046742065.1 Oratosquilla oratoria
CGAACGGAGAGAAGAAAGAAGGGAAAGGGGAGGAGAGGAGTCGGGGTGGAGGGGAGGAGGGGAAGTGAGGAGTGGAGGGGAGGGGAGGGAAGGAGGGGAAGTGAGGAGTGGAGGGGAGGGGAGGAGGGGAAGTGAGGAGTTGAGGGGAGGGGAAGGGAGGAGGGGAAGTGAGGGGAGGAGGGGAAGTGAGGAGGAGAGGGGAGGAGAAGGGAGGGGAGGGGAAAGAAGGGGAGAAAAAGAAGGGGGGAGGAGATGAGTGGGTGGGAGAGGGCTAAAGGGATTGGGAAGGTTGGGGGAGGGTGGGTGAATGGGTGGAAGAAGGTGGGAGAGGGTGAGGGATATTAGGAAGGGAGTGATTGGAGAGGGAGGAGGAAATGAGTGGGGGTGCCCCTCCTTCTCCTCCCTCCATTTCTTCCTCCCTTCCTCCTCTTCCTCCTCCCCTTCCTTCATCTCCTTGTCCCTTTCCACTCCTCCTTATCTCCCTCCTCCTCCTCCTCCAATTCTTTCTTCCCTTCTTTTCTTCCTCCTCCTCCTCCTCCTCTTCTTCTTCTTACTGTCTCATTTGGTCTTCCGCCATACGGTTTTATTCACTTCTGAGACATCCACCGATTTTACATAATGATCACTTTGCATAACCATACAATATTTGTTTTAGATTGTTTAGGACATTCTCCTATATGGGTGTTTCTATTGGAAACGAATTTGGAAAAAAATATCAATATTTGGACCGAAAAATTCCGATTAGAAAAAAAAAGTGAATTTTGGGAATCTTCAGAATTTTGGAATTCCAAAATTGAAGAAAAAAATAAAGAATATGCATAGTAACCAACAACTCAATCTCTATTTACTGAAATGGAAACTACAGGGTAGTGAAAGGCAAATGGACACAATACAGAGTGGTACAAAATTTTTGCCCAGAATACAGAAGGCTTCAAGACTCCTGAAGCCACTACAGGGTGATCCAAATCTTTTGCTCGCAATACAGGGTGGTACAAGGGTTTTGCCCACAATACAGGGTGGTACAAGGATTTTGCCCACAATACAAGAAGGCTCAATTCCTCTGAAGATAATACAGGGGTGTCCAATAAAAAAAATTCCGCAATACAGGATGATACAATACTACTGAACACCTTACAGGGTGATTCAAAAGGGAAGAAGAAGAAGAAGAAGAAGAAGAAGAAGAAGAAGAAGAAGAAGAAGAAGAAGAAGAAGAAGAAGAAGAAGAAGAAGAAGAAGAAGAAGAATGTGAAGAGCGTACGCCAGGAGTCGCTGAGTATCTGCGGCCGAAGCTATCACCTTTGCCCTTTGTGCATGCGCTTTAGGGACTGCTGGGGCAGGCAGCAACAGTCACTGCTGGGAATCGGAGAGGAGTGCGGGATTCGAACCCATGACTAAGCGGATTTGACTTTGGTAAGGGAATGTACAGTTATCTGCAAAGCCGAAGCGTCCTTCGCTAAACTCACTCGACGACACTCCTCCTCCTCCTCCTCCTCCTCCTCTTCCTCCTCCTCTTCCTTATCATCCTCCTTGTCTTTCTCCTCCTCCTCCTCCTCTTCTTTCTTACCCTCCTTCTTCCCTTCCTCCTCCTCCTACTCATCTTCCTTATTACCCTCTTTCTCCTCCTTTTCCTCTTTCTCCTCCTCCTCCTCCCCCTCTTCTTTATCCTCATACTTCTCTTCCTTTTCCTCTATTTCCTCCTCCTTCTCTTCCTTTTCCTCTTTCTCCTCTTTCTCTTCCTTATCATCATACTTTCCTTCTTTTTTCTCCTCCTCATCTTCCTTATCCTCTTCATTCTCCCCTTTCTCACTCCTCCTCCTCCTCCTCGTCTTCAATCCTTCCTAAGAACCTCACAGCCCCCTCCTCCACCCCCACATCCTGATCCTGTCGGCCCATTCCTTGAGGGAAAGGTGGCGTGGGGAGGGGGGGGGAGAAGGGGGGAGGGAAGAAAGGGGGGAGAGGGGGGAGAGGCAAGTGGGTCGAGTGGATCATGAGACTCGAGAAAGGTATGAGGTTCAGAGGTGAGTCGAGGAGGCGGAGGAGGAGGAGGAAGAAAAGGAAGAAAAGGAGGAGGAGGTGGAGGAGGAGGAAGCAGAAGACGAAAAGAAAGAAGAAAACGAGCAGTGGGAGCAGGAGGAAGAGGAAGAGGAGGAAGAGAAAAAGGAAAAGGTGGAAGAGGAAGAGGAAAAGGAAGAGGAGGAAGAGGAAGAATTGGTGGAAAAAAAGAGGGGAAGAAAAGGAAGGGAACGAAGAGGATGAATAAGAGGAGGAGGAGGAAGTGAGGAGAGAACAGCAGGGGGAAGAGGGAAGAGAAGCAGGAAGAGGAAGAGAAGGACGTGAGGGGGGATGAAGAGAAGGAGGAGGAAGAGAAGGAGGAGAAGGAAGAAGAGGAGGAGAACAAGTGGGATTAAAGGCATCGGATACGATGATGATGATAATGATGATGATGATGATGATGATGATGTTGATGATGATGATGATGATGATGATGATGATGATGATGATGATGATGATGATGATGATGATGATGATGATAATGATGATGATGTCACAAAGGGTGTAGGGAAGGAAGAAGGAAGGAGGAGGAGGATGGAGAAAGGAAGAAGAGGAGGAAGAAGAGGTGGAGGAGGAGGGAGGAGAGAGAAGGGGAGGAGGAAGAGGAGGAGAAAGAGGAAGAAGAAGAGGAAGTAGAAGAGGAAGAGGAGGAGGAGGAGGAGGAGGAGGAGGAGGAGGAGAATTAACCAGAGGATCGGAAGAAGGGTAGGACGGCGTAGGTGTAGTCGTAGGCGTCTAGGAACGAGGACGAGGACGAGGAGGAGGAGGAGGAGGAGGAGGAGGAGAAGGAGGAGGAGGAGGAGGAGGAGGAGGAGGAAGAAGAGGAGGGCTACCGGAAGCCCTTCCCAACTTGATGATTCCTTCAGGTCCGCCTCCTGCCTCTCTGCCTCTCCGTCTGCCTCTTCCTCTCTGCCTGACTCTAAAACCAGGATGGGAGGACTGATGGTGATGATGGTGATGATGGTGGAGCAGGAGAAGGACAGTAGGAGGAGGAGGAGGAGAAGGAGGAGGAGGAGGAGGAGGAGGAGGAGGAGGAGGAGGAGGAGGAGGAGGAAAAGAGGGGAGAATAGATGGTGGTGGTGATGGTGGGGTAGGAGGAGGAGAGGAGGGGGAGGAGGAGGAGGAAGAAGAGGAGAAGGAGGAAAGGGGAAGAAGAGGAGGTAGAGAAAGAGGAGGAGAGAAGAGGAAATAGAGGGAGGAGAAGGAGGAGGAGAGAGGAGGAAGAGGAGGGAAGAAGAAATACAGGGAGGAGAAGGAAGGGAACAAGAAGAAGTGGGGGAAGGTGACGATCAGGAGGAGGAGAAGGAGGAGGAGGAGGAGGAAAATGAGAAGGGGAGATGAAATAGGAGGAAAAGGAGGGGAACAAGGAGGAATGGGGGAGAGGAGAGGAGGAGGAGGAGAAGGACGAGGAGTTACATGGACAAACGAACATCAATAGACCTATTGGTCCTTACATGGCTGTTTCAGTACCTAACCTAATTTTCTTAACTATATGGGAGCAATTAATTCTAATCGGGGATTTGTACCTAAGTAAATGTCGAGACAGTTGATAAAAATCTCTACAGTGGAACAATCGCTGACGTTGGATGGTAAACGATTCCATATATGAACAACACGATTGAACAGAAAGAGTATTTTCCAACGTTCGTTTTTTTCAGTAATTTTTCAACAATTTTGCATCAATTACTCCTAGTTGTATCAGAGATGTCAATTGTAAAACATTTTTCGATGTCCATGTTTTCAACTCCCTTAACAGTTTTGAAAACCTCAATTAGATCTCCTCTCAATCTCTGTTTCGAGAGGTTAAGCAAAATTAGTTCACATAGGCACTCTTCGTACGGCTTGTTCCGCAATCTAGGAACGAGCTTTGTTACTCTATGCTGCACTCTTTCTAACTCTTCTAGAGAGGAAGAGGAAGAAGTGAAAAAGAAAGAGGCAGAGGAGAAACAAGAGATAGAGAAAGACGAGGAAGAGTAGAGAAAGAAAACGAGTGGGTGGAGGAGGAAGAGGAGGAGGAGGAGGAGTGTGCGTTCAAGGAGGACTGGGCAGGGCAAGGTGAAAAGGGCCGGGGGGTCTCTAGGGCGGATAGGAGGAGGAGGAGGAGGAGGAGGAGGAGGAGGAGGAAGAAAAGGAAGAAGAGGAGGAAGAAGAGGTGAAGGAGGAGGAGGAGGACGAGGAGGAGGAGGAGGAGGAAGAGGAGGAGGAGGAAGAGGAGGAGGAGGAGGAGGAAGGGGAGGAAGAAGAGGAGGAGGAAGAAGAAAAGGAGGAGGAAGAGGAGGACGAAGAAGAGATGGAAGAAGAGGAGGAGGAGGAGGAGGAGGAGGAACAGGAGGAGGAGGAAAAGTAGTAGGAGGAAGAGGAGTAGGAGAAGTATAAGAAACAGGAGATAAAGACGAGAAAGACGAGGATGAGTAAAGAAAGAAAACCAGTGGGTGGAGGAGGAAAAGGAGGAGGAGGAGGAGGAGTGTGCGTTCAAGGAGGACGGGGCAGGGCAAGGTGAAAAGGGCCAGGCCTCTAGGGGGAATAGGAGGAGGAAGAAGAGGAGGAGGAGGAGGAGGAGGAGGACGAGGAGGAGAAGGAAGAGGAAGAGGAGGAAGAGGAAGAAGAAGAGAAGGAGGAGGAAGAAGAAGAGGAGGAGGAGGAAGAGGAAGAAGAAGAGGAGGATGAGGAGGAGGAAGAAGAAGAGGAGGAGGAGGAAGAAGACGAAAAGGAGGAAGAGGAAGAAGAGAAGGAGGAGGAGGAGGAGGAGGAAGATGAGGAGGAAGAAAAAGGAGAGGAGGAGGAAGAAGAGAAGCAGGAGGAGGAAGAGGAGGACGAAGTGAAGGAGGAGGAAGAGGAGGAGGAAGAGAGGTAATAGTGGAGTAAAGAGAAGCAGAAAGAGGAGGCAGACCAGTAGGATGACATGGAGAAGAAGGAGGAGAAGGAGGAGGAGGAGGCGGAGGCTGGAGAGTAAAAACGGGAGAATAGAAGAAAATGATGGCAGAAGGAGTAGGGGGAGGAGAGGAGGGGAGGAGTAAAAGGAGAAGGAGTAGCAGAACTAGGGGAAAAGGAGGAGAAAGAGGAAGAGGAAGAGGAAGAGGAGGGGTGTAAGAAGAAGGAGGAAAAGAGGCAGGAGAAGGGAAAGAGGAAGAGGAGGAAGAGGAGGAAGAGGTAAGTAGGAGGGGGAAGAGAATCAGGAGGGAGGGGAAAAAAGGATGAAAAAGAGGAGGGGAGGAGGAAGTTAAGAAGAAGGTGAGAAAGAAGAAGAGAAGGAGGAGGAGGAGGAGGAGAAAGAGAAAGCGGAGGAGGAAGAGGAGGAGGAGGAGGAGGAGGAGGAGGAGGAGGAGGAGAAACCGGAGGAGAAGGAGGAGGAGAAGGAGGAGGAGAAGGAGGAGGAGAAGGAGGAGGAGGAGGAAAAGAAGGAGGAGGGAGAGAGGGCAGTCCCTGAGATGGAGGGGGAGGGTTGTTAATGGCGCGGGGAGCCAGCTTGACATCGTTTCACCATCTGGAGACTCGCACAGAAAGCAGAAACGTACCATCTGACTGGGCGATGATGACGTCACGTCGCCCACGTATCGTCTACGTTTTTTTTTTTTTTCGTTTTTTTTTTTTTTTTTGGAGGGGGAGGGCTGTCACTCGCTCCCCGGACCTCAACCTCACGAAGGTCCGGATGCACCATTGATTTCCCGAACCCGTGGGTCGCGGTCCAAAATTAGGGTTTCAGGGGTCTTTCTGGCTAGAATCGTAGCACGGTTTCGAAAACTAAACACCCCATCCCCCCTTCCCCCCACATCCCCCCCCGGAGATATCTGGCAGACCTACACTATTTTTCCTCCGACATCCTACCTCCAACCTCCATATGAATAACAAGAATATGATTTCGTTTACAGAAATCTAGATATCTCTGAGAACACTTCAACAGTATTTCTAAAATTCGTTTAAGTTTACAATCTCCTACCTCATCATTCAGCTTTGCTATATATGACTGAAAGGTAATTTGATATTTGGAGATTTGAAAATTCAAATATTGTAACCGAAGTCATTTCTACTCAAACGAACTTTCAACGGTCGGCGCTGGTGAAGCCCGTGGAAGCCTAGTGTGTTAACCCCCCCCACCTCAACCACTTCCACCCCAATGGCACGCTTCCTACATTATCGTCTCCAGTCAGTAGGACCCGAGGTAGTCATCGTTACCATGATAGTGCAATGACCGTCAAGCTCTTTCCCGCTCTCTAAGCAAGAACAGGTGGGAAAGAGAGGAGGGGAGAGCAGAGGAGAGCAGAGGAGTCAAAAACCGGATACTAAACATGCCCACGTTCTTCCGCTGACCTGACTTGGGATTTTGGCTGACCCAATCCCTCACTCGGCTATATAGTCCCATCCTGGTATATACTGGTATTTATGAGCCGACCAGAGACAAAGGGGCATCCTCGTCACGTTTACTGGTTTCGAGTTAAGCACGGGTCGTGAAAGGCTTAAGCTTCCCCTCTCTCTCTCTCTCTCTCTCTCTCTCTCTCTCTCTCTCTCTCCGTGGTTAACTAGAAACCAGTAAAAGTGGCGGGGGTTCCCCTCTGTTTCTGAACGCCTCATATGGGTAAAAACCCGGTAAATACCGGTGTGTAGAGTGTAGTTCAATCTTAATGGTCCATTCCAGGGCCAGCCTATGTGGACGTGCAGTCTCTGCACCTAACCGTAGTGGCTTAATCCAGTTTGGTAAGGTTGTATGTGTGGTTGTGGGTAAAGTCTGAAATCAGTATATTAGTATATATGGGTCACAGCCCGGTAAACACCGGTACAAGTATATAAAGCAAATAGTTTTAAGTGTTTGGGGTCACATATGGCAGCGAACGGAGGAGAGCACGTGGGATGAGATGTCAGAGTAGAAATAGTGAGTAAATGTCTGTATGGGATGAAAATGTTGTGAGAAGTGGATATTTTGGGACGAATACAAAGAGAAGTTTGTAATTCACCACGGTCTTGCATCACGTGTTGGACTCGTGATCGACAGCTTTCACCCTCCCGGATGAGAGCTTAGATTATGAAGGAGCGGTTGTGTTCGAGGTGTTGTATGAAGCAGAGATTCTGAATGTTTTTGGAAATGTAGTGCTTGAGACATGGGATAGACGTTACAAGAATAGACGGTGTCACACTGTCCGGCCGCGCCGGATCCGGCCAGATGACGTTTGCGAGTTCAATTAGTTTAATAAAATCACCTGGTGACAGCAGCCAGAACTTCATACAATGACGACCACCTGGTTAGGGCACTCTCATAATACCATTTGGAGTCCAATGACTCCTAATAAGGGAGGAGACTTCGCTGGCGCCAAGAACAAGCCGCAACGGCGACGCCGGACAGTGTGACACCATTCTAAATGTGTTATCACACTGGGCTAATTTTCCTCCAACCTCCGATTAATCGGAGGTGCCGCCTACCTCCAAAACCTTTTCCGCCATAAAATCACTATTATA
>NC_134799.1:16893303-16895803 GCF_046742065.1 Oratosquilla oratoria
AAGGTACACATGTATCCAAAATTAGTGCGTTTAGTCTTGACGATCCAAGGCAGGGGCGTCGGCCTGGCAAGATTGTGTGGAGGGAGACACAGACATTTGGCCGAGTGGACATTTGGCCGAGCGGACATTTGGCCGAGCGAAAATTTGGCCGAGGTGGACATTTAGTGAGCGGACATTTGGGCGAGGTGGACATTAAGCGAGCGGACATTTGGCCAAGCAAACATTTATCCGAGCGGACATTTGGCGAGCGGACATCTGACCGAGGTGGACATTTAGCCAAGCGGACATTTGGCTGAGGTGGGCATTTAGCCGAACAGGCATTTAGTGAGCGGACATTTGGCTAACGGACATTTGGCGAACAAACATTCGGCCGTGGTGGACATTTACCCGAGCGGACATTTAGCCAAACAGACATTTGGCGAGGGGACATTTGACTGAGCGGACATTTGGCGAACGAACATTTTACCGAACGGACATTTGACCGAATAAAAATCTTAATTGTTTATTTTAATTCTAATAAATGTTATTGCTTTATGAAAAAAAAAATCAGACACTGTATGTGAGTTGTTAGGATTTGCTGTGATTGAAGTCTGACACCAATTTGGTCAGTAGTCAGCACAGAAGTGCCACACTGGTATACGGCATCTCTGATGTCCGCCGTAGCAGAGAGGCGGCGAGGAGCCTAATACGCCAGAAGGCGCTGAGTAGCTGCGTCCATAGTCGTCACCTTTGCCCTGTGGGGCATGTTACAGTCACTGCTGAGAATCGGAAGCAAGTGCGGGTTCGAACCCACAGCTAAGAGAAGGGTTCAATAATTGAAGAGCAGCTGGGGAGGGCTGCAGGAGGGAAGGGGCGTTTGAATCAGAAAAAGTGCGTTATTCTTCAAAAATAAAATTTGAGTGAGAAGGAAAATTACTCTTAAAGGAATTTTGCAAGGCAGGGGAGGGGAACGGGGTAGAGATGGAGGGGAGGGGGAGAGGAAACTGGGGAAAGGGAGGAGAAGGGGAGAGGGGAATTGGGGTAGGGAAGGGGGAAGTGGGGAGGGGGAAGTGGAAGAGGAGAAGTAGAAGTGGGGGAAGTAGGGAAAGGGGAGGAGGGGGAGGGAAAAGTGGGGGGAAGAGAGGGGAGGAGGAAGTGGGGAAGTGGAAGTGGGGGAAGGGTGAGGAGGGGGAGGGGAGGAGGAAATGGGGGAATGGAAGAGGGTGGGGGTGGGGAGTTCCATGGTGACCCGAGGTGGAAGCAATTTAGGTCCTTATCGTCGGTATGGATAAGGTTGCTAATTCCTTGGCACGGCTTCTTCACAAAATGCTGATGCGATCATCTCCACATTAACTGTTCGCACGTCATTTCCCGGTCAATCCCGATCCCCGACCGTCACGTAGCGTCCGTCACGGTACTTCTAAGTGACGTATCACGCGTCACGGCATCACCGTTACGTTGTTCACTTGGACAACGTCATACGGTGTTGACGGTTTGCTGGCGGCCTCTTCACACTGGGCAAAATGTCGTCAACTTGCTTAAGGCCGCTTCAAATTAGGCAAGCTGTCATCAACTTGCTTAAGGCCGCTTTACACTGGGAAAATTGTCGTCAACTTGCTTAAAATAGCTTCACATTGGGCAAATTGTCGTCAACTTGCTTAAGGCCGCTTCACATCGGGCAAGTTGCCGTCAACTTGCTTTAAGTCACTTCACATTAAGCTAATTATCGTCAACTTGCTTTAGGCCACTTCACACTGGGCGAATTGTCGTCAACTTGCTTAAGGCCACTTCACACTGGACGAAGCGTACCTATAATGATGCAAGGTACCACGAAGATGAATAAAATCGCCAGGCGGCAGCCATCGCTATGGGTAAGGTGGCGGCACACTGGGCATTTCTCGCCAGCATGCTACTTGCTTTTGCTACTTCGTTTGAGTAGAAACGACTTCAGTTACGATCTTTAGTTTTCCAAATTTCCAAAAGTCAAATTACTCTTCTTGCGTCAGAGTGAGAAGCTGAATGACGAACTAAGAGGTTAAACCTAGAATACGAATGTTAAACACTTTCTTGAGATGTTCTTACGAAAGTCTAGAATATTGTAACCGAAGTCGTTTCTACTCAGACGAGGTAGCAAAAGCAGGTAGCATGCTAGCCTAGTGTGCCGCCACCTTCACTCTGCACAGGCGATTTGATTCAGTGGATAGCGACCTCTCCAGCTGTGGTGCCATCGTCACAAACACGAAAAAAGAAAATAAATAAAAGAAAAACAGAAAAAGAAGAAAAGCAAAAACGAAAAAGAAAACCAATAGAAAAACGAAAAGAAAGAAAAGAAAAACAGGAAAAAAGAAAGAAAAAAAAAAAGACTTGGGTTGCAGATTCTTCTCGAAATTTGCCAGTTCGATCTTCGTCCCGAAGTTCCTCCAGTCGTCGTAGCTTCTGGGTCCGGCAACTCTGCCCCGGGCTCTCTGCAAAACATCTGGACGAAGGAGGAGGAGGAGAAGAAGAAGAAGAAGAAGAAGAA
>NC_134799.1:16898303-16900803 GCF_046742065.1 Oratosquilla oratoria
CTCACCTCCTCGTTTCTCATTCTGTCCAAACTTCTAGCCCCTACCATACTTCTCAGACATTTCATCTCAAACACATTTAAACTTTTCTTTTCTGCCTCTCTCAAATTCCAACTCTCTGTTCCATACAGTGCTGGCGGCACAATGATCCCTTCATATAATCTCCTCTTTGCGTCCATTCCCAAATGCCTATTTATCATTAAATTTTTTAATCCCCCAAGGCATTTGCCTGCTTCTCTCAACCTACAATTTTTCTCCACCTCCAATCCTCCTTTTCCTGCCACATATGATCCCAAATACCTAAAGCTATCTACTTCTAACTCGCTGCCATCCTCTCCCTTTGTACATCTTATCACCTTATTTTTACCCATATTTACCTTCAACTTTCTCTTATCGCAAACCTTCCCAAACTCCATCACCAACTCCCTTAATCCCCTCCTAACCCTGTCGCAAGTGCAGTGTCGTTTACAAACAACAACTGGCTCACTTTCCATTTTTCTTTGTTTTCTTTAACCATTTCCAATCCCCTGCCCATTACCTTCGCATTTACCACAGGCTTCACTAATCTCGTAAAAACTCCAGACTGCACTTAACAGTTTTCTCCTAATCCCATATATCTGTAAAACCTCCCACAGTGACCTCCTGTCTACCTTCTCATAAGATTTTTCTAAACCCATATAGGCCCCAAAAATTTCCTTACCTTTTGCTAAAGCTTTCTTACATATCTTACTACAAAAATATGATCCACGCAACCCCTACCTTTCATAAGTCCACACTGTTCTTCACCGATCACTCCCCCTGATCTTTTCCTAATCCTCTCAATTAAAACCCTCCCACAAGTTTCTTAACTGCACTCAACAAACTGATCCTTATGAAACTAATACATTAGTCCCCTTTTCCCTTGTAAAGTGGAACTTATATATACGTTTAACAACCTCACCAGCCAGTCCACTATTATTGCACCTTCCTTCTTCAGACACTCCGCATGACACCCATCTAACCCAGGTGCCTTACCTGCTTTCACCTTTTTAATAATTACTTTCATCTCATCTTTTCATATTTCTCTTCCATTTTCCTCAGCCATTATCGCCATTTTATTACCGCCTCGCACTGCTACCACCAATTCCTCCGTATCCTTTCCACATGTAAAGCTCTGTGAAATACTCTTCACATTTTGCCCTTGCTTCCTCCTCTCCTGTTATCATCTCTCCATCTGCACCTTTTACCTTTTCTTCTCTACTTGACTCGCCTCCCCTTCCTCTCTTAACTTCCCTCCAAAACATATTTTCATTTTTTTTCTGCCATACTCCTCTCCCATCTTACACCTGCTCTCCTTTTTGCCTTCTTTATCTCATGTTTTGCTTCTCTTCTTCTGGCTTGTACCTCTCACGTGTTTCTCTTGCCAAGCATGATGGATTGGAGTGTAAGTGGCAGAACTCCACAAGCGTTTCTCCTTTTCTGGATTCTACAATTAGGAAAATATACACTTAAAGAGATAGATAGATAGATAGATAGATAGATAGATCGATAGATAGGTAGATAGATAGAAAGATAGATAGATAGAGAGACAGACAGAGAGAGGGATAGCGAGAGAGACAGATAGAGAGAGGGGGGGGGAGGAAGAGAGAGAGAGATAGAATGAGCCAGAGAAAAAAATATAAAAAACATAGAGATAGACAGAGAAAGAGAGAAATAAATATGTAAATAGATAAATATATACATACGAGATAAATAGATAGACTGAGAGAGAGATAGATTGAGACAGAGAGAGAGAGAGAGAGAGGGAGAAAGAGACATAGATTGAGAGAGAGAGAGAGAGAGAGAGAGAGAGAGAGAGAGAGAGAGAGAGAGAGAGAGAGAGAGAGAGAGAGAGGAGAGACATACTGAGAGATACGCACGCATGCACACTGGCATATGTGCACACACGTCTACACACGCTCACGTGGACGCACGTGTGTGCGCTCGTCGTGACACGCACGATCGGGTCCCGCAGCGCACAGCCGCTAGCGCCGCAGCACCGCGGCTGCGGTGAAAGTGCTCCAGACCGACAGGAAGAGGAGGAGGAAGAGGAGGAGGAGGAGGAGGAGGAGATTCTTACTTTCACTTTCTTTGATCTCTCTCTCTCTCTCTCTCTCTCTCTCTCTCTCTCTCTCTCTCTCTCTCTCTCTCTCTCTCTCTCTCTTTCTTTCTTTCTGTATTTACGTAATTGTAGTAGAAAAGGAGCAACGTTCGTAGGGTCCTGTCAATTATTCTCTAATTTATCATTCCTGTGTGTTTAAGTTTGTGTGTGTGTGTGTGTGTGTGTGTGTGTGTGTGTGTGTGTGTGTGTGTGTGTGTGTGTGTGTGTGTGTGTGTGTGTGTGTGTGTGTGTGTGTGTGTGATTCACCACGGCCGTTGATCACCTGTTCGATTCGTCAGTGACATCTGTTACCCTCCCGGATGAGAGTTCAAAGCTCATATATGGCCCAATCTATGGGTAATGCTGTGACCACACACACACACA
>NC_134799.1:16913303-16950803 GCF_046742065.1 Oratosquilla oratoria
TAACCGGGTTGTTAATGTGTGGAATTCGTTACCTTCTACTGTTGTTGAAAGTAACACAATAACATTTAAAAATCGCCTAAATAAATACTTGGACTCTAATCCGCAAACAAAATACTATCTCTTGCAATAAAAGATCTGACAGCCCGGCATTTAATTGTAATTGGATATGATAGTGTATCGCGTTCATCGTGTATCGGCTAGTTGCCCTGTTTTCTTAACTGTAGCTGAGTATAGTAAACACAAACACCCTCGTTAGGGCCAGTAGGCCTGCTGTTGTTTGTTCTTCCTTTGTTACGTTAGAGTGCGTTACGTTAAAGTACGTTAGGTTAGGTTAGAACAATACCACACAATACAAGTGTCCTTAACTAATATCCTTGATGAGGGAGGCAAACAATCTTTTTACTCGTAAAGTCTTCTTCTTCGGCCTCCCACGCCAAGGCGTCTCAAGAACCTCATTTCTCCGTCTGCGTGTGCGCGTGATGATGTTGGTCGTGTTGGAAGCCCAAGTACTGGCTTTGTTTCATCTTTGCGTCACGGAAACCAGCTCAGCACGCGAGCAGCGAGGTCAAACGCGCCGGGTCGGTAAGATCACTTTCGTCGCGTGAAGTTTCGGTGCAATCACTCGCCTCATCATCCCACGCAGAGGGAAGTGAGAAACCCATGGTGGTGTAAAATCCTATCAGTTGTGGTAGTTCTTTTTTTTTTTTTTCCGACGATGGGCCGCCTCCCCGGCGGGTCAGGGCTCTCGTGAAACAGCGTAGCAAGTCCGCAGCGGAGCCCGGGACTCGAACTCATGACCACCAACTCGTGAATTCAAGATGGTATTTCATTTCAAGACAGTGAAGGGGCCATATATAAAATGGTCGTTGTTATCAAGTGTATTTCACCAGCGATTCTACCCTTTTCGCGACCCATCACATGATGGGCCACTGTGATACTAAACACTAGATTTGGTAGCCCAAGATCAACTGCCTCGTTCGTCTGCAGCTTCTCGCACCAGCTGCAGTATCAGCAGCTGGTTTTGTGCTCCCCTGAAGACTTCAGCCACCCCCCTCTAGTTCCCAGACTTTATTCCTTTCAAATCTAATGAATTTAGACTTCAGGAATAGAATCTGTACCAACAAGTCCAGCATGAAATCAGGCCACAAAAAATAACTTGGTAACAATATATATATATATATATATATATATATATATATATATATATACACTCATTAATTTATTTACCTATTGATTTGTCTATGATTAGATATGCGGGTCGTGTTGAAATCGTCAACGACATGACGTCATATGCCGTTCCGTATTTGGACCGCCGCATTTGAATGTGATTGAAAGTAAAGCTGCCTTGACGATGATTACCACATAAAACAGGTTTACGAACCGATTCTTGCTCCATGGACCTGACTGAACTGAACCTTCTTCACTATTCAAAATAAATATATAAATAAATAAACAGATAAGTCAATAGATAGATAAGTAAATAAACAAAAGTTTGTTAAGAAATCTAACGGTCGTGCAGACGTTCTAATAACACAGATGTAACTTTATTTTTTTTTATTTACGGGCCCGAGTTTGATCCCCTAACGACCACTAGTGACTGCCATTTGTCCTGACTGTGCAAAGAGAGAGAGAGAGAGAGAGAGAGAGAGAGAGAGAGAGAGACAGCGTTGCCTAATCTAACCTAGATTGTGGCATGGAACACCTCTCGGGCTACGACCTGGTCCCCTCTTCCTCCCAACCATCACCACCACCTCCCCCTCTCTCCCTACTCCATTTGCATTCACATTCACCTCCTTTCCCTTTCCAGCTTTGTATGGGTGCAAAGGCAGGGTACCTTTTCCTCTGTGCTATCAATTAATTAATAATAATTAATAAATATAACCCTATGATGCGCATCCTACCTCCCTCCCTCCCTCTAGTACAATTGGTAAGTATACGAACGCGGGAAAGTATTTGAATGGGTTCCAGTGAACAGATATACATTTCTTTTATCAACCACATTACACTTTAATTCTAAGCCATCAACATAGTAGAGATGGGTTAAACGCAAAAAAATCGTGTACTTGTATGTAACTCAAGCATACAAATATATAAGAAAAGTTGCGCTCAACTTATATCTCTCTTGATGGCGCAATCGGCTAAGTCACTAACACACTTGTCACGTGCTAGCCCAGGTTCGAGTCCTTGGCCGTACCACGTTTCAATTTCTGCATGCTGGCCTCCACGAGAACCCCTCGATGTTGATGGCTTAGAAATAAAGTGTATTGTGGTTGATAAAAAAAAAATGTATATCTGTTCACTGGGACCCATTCAGTGTTGCACACACACACACACAAACACATACATATATATGTATATATATATATATATATATATATATATATATATATATATATATATATATATATATATATATATATATATATATATACACACATATAGAGTCACCTTCACTAGCAGTCACATGGCAGTTACCTTCATTCCTGGGTTTTACTTAATATTAGGTTGCAGCTCTTTTGAATCCTCAGTGGATTTACCGGTAGAGCGTGCGGCTGGCATTACGCTAGTCCCCGGATCGATCCCCGCGACAGCTGGGATGACTATTTAATATATATACATGTGTGTGTGTGTGTATAAACGTACATGTATATACATATGTATACACACACAATATATATATATATATACATATATGTATATATATATATGTGTGTGTGTGTGTGTGTGTGTGTGTGTGTGTGTGCCTGCATACATACACACCCACCCACTTATCTTTGGTTACACGGCTCGTATACCTGGTGCCCTTCCCCCACCCAACTTGAGAGCCATTTTTGCTACTTTGAGCGGCTACAGTGACAAAATAGAATTCCGATGGGTGACCCTTGAGTCCATGGCGAGGCCGAACGGGAAAAAGTAGATAAATAATAAACAAATAAGTGGATAAATGAATACAGAAGAAAATATATAGAGTGCGTCGATGGCAGTCCAGCGACGCTCAGTGCCTTCCTCCACCTCTTCCCGCTACCCCAAGGTCGCCCTCTTTCCTCAGATGGTCCGGGTTTCCTACTTATCCATCCGGGGCTCCTCGCCAAACGCCCCCCCGCTCTCTCTCTCCACCTCCTCTGTTCTCTTCCTCTTCACCCTATCTCACCCTCCTCCTCTTCCCTCTCCTCCGTTTCTTCCTATCTCCCCCTTTTCCTTTTCCACCTCTCCCCCTCTTCCACCCTCCCTCTCTTCCTTTTTCCCATCTCTCCCTCTTCTCCAACCTCCCTCTCTACCTTTTCTTCCTCCCCATCTCCACCTCTTTCACCCTCCCTCTCTTCCTCTTTCTCCTCCCCATATCTCCCTCTTCCTCCCCTTCCCCTACCTCCCTCTCTTCCTTTTCTTCCTCCTATCTCCCCTCTTCCTTTTCTTCCTCACCATCTCCCCCTCTTCCTTTTCTTCCTCACCATCCCCCCTCTTCCTCCTCCCCAATCTCCCCTTCTTTCTCCTCCCCACCTTCCTCTCTTCCTCTTACTCCTCCCCATCTCTCCCTCTTCCTCCCTTCTTTCTCCATCGCCAGCACCGTCACCACCAGCTTCAGTCTTATTTCTCCACCATTTTCTGATCATATTCACTAATTTCTTCTTATTTCTGTCTCAATTAATTCCTCCTTTGTCTTCTTCTTCATCTAATTTGTTTATCTTTGTATCTTCGTGTTCCCCAGTCTGCTATTTTTTTCT
This sequence comes from Oratosquilla oratoria, assembly GCF_046742065.1. Classification (NCBI taxonomy): domain Eukaryota; kingdom Metazoa; phylum Arthropoda; class Malacostraca; order Stomatopoda; family Squillidae; genus Oratosquilla; species Oratosquilla oratoria. The sequence goes on from NC_134799.1 coordinate 16,917,026, forward strand.
TTCTTTTATATTTTATTTTCCTTCTATCTTCGGCTTTGAAAATCTCTTCGCTTTCGTTTTTCTGCTTTTTTTTTTCATTTTCCTTCTGATCTCTTCTTTTCGTTTTTCTGTTGTTTTTTTTCTTATTTCTATTGAGCCTCACCTTCTTTATAATTTCTTTTAAGTTTTAGCTTTCTTTCGTCCCTTTCGTCTTCTTATCATGAAACCTAAGCCAACATGGATAGAAGCGCCGATGAAACCACAAACCACAGCAGCCAGTCAACTCCTCTTCCATTCTTTCTCCCCACCCTCTCCCTCCGCTCTCCCACCCCTCCCGAGTCCTTCAAGCCCCCGAGGGAGATAAACTTTGTACACTATGTGGTGCTGTTGCTAGGTACACAGATACACGCACGCACGCACACACACATGCATACATGCATGCACGCAAACACACGCATATTCGCATGCACATATACATACACGAATACACACCCACACATATGCACGAAAGCTCTCACGCACACACGAAAACGCCTACATACATACACACGCAAAAATACACACCTAGACACACACACACACATCCACACACGCACATACAAGCACGGACGCTCTCTGACACACACACGCACGCGAGCACACACACACGAAAACGCACATATACATACACATGGAAATGCACACATACAAAAACACACGCACGCATCCACACACGCAGAAAAAACACGCGCACACACACACAAACACATATACGCATACACACGTTCGCATATGCACACATACACATACATGCACGCACACAAACACACATGCTCGCCCTCGCACACATACACACACGTACACAGAACATACAAACGTGTGCCTTCATTATTCGTACATCTATTTGCTTCCATTCTCTGTCTATTTATCCAATTCATTTCGCAACCGACCCAGAAACAGCGGCTCCCACCGAAGACCACACACTACCTTCGCTTGACCGTATTCTTAAAAGCCCATCGGGCACCCGACTCCATCGTGCACACGAAGACGATGTAAAATGGTGGCGAGGCCAAGCGGGGAGCCCACTTTCTACGGGTCGTAGGTCGTCCTCAAGGGGTTATCACACTGGGCTTCTTCACCAGCGCCGACCGCTGAGAGTTCGTTTGAGTAGAAACGACTTCGGTTACAATATTTGAATTTTCAAATATCAAATTTGTCTTTCCGTCATAGACACCAAAGCTGAATGATGAACTAAAAGATTGTAAATCTATACGAATGTTAGACATACTGCAGAAGTGTTCAAATGGAGGTTGAAGGTAGGATGTCGAAGGAAAGTATCCCAGTGTGATCACCAACGCCTCTTGACAACAGCGCGCGCCGAAGAGATGGTCAAGGAGACATGCAAGAGTCATAAGAACATAACAATGAAGGAGACAGCAGGAGACCATAAGGCCTACACTAGGCAGTTCCATGTCCATTACCACGTATCATCCCTATCCGATAGTTTTGGCGTTCACTACGTGGTTACTCAGTCTATTCCTTTCGTTAACCACTCTGTTGGTAAACCAGTTCTTGACAATTTCTTTCTTTATCAGAAAACAAAAATGTGCGGAGGTGCATATGCAAATATGGCTTATGTTTTTCTAATTTAATCAGCGAAATGAAATAATAATAGCAACGACAATAACAAGAACATCAACATCATTAACAACAATAACGATAAAAACAATAACAACGTTAATAACAATGGTAATAATAATAATGATAATCCATAGCAAGAATAACAATGAAAACATCTACGAGATCCATAACGACAATAACGAGAATGTGATGGCCCCAACAACAATGATAAAAAACAATAATAACAGCATTAATAACAATAGTAATAACAATAACGATAATCCATAGCAAGAATAACAATGATGACATCTACGAGATCAATAACGACAATAACGAGAGTGATGGCAACAACAACACCTTCCTCTTCTCTTCTCCCTAAGCTGACGGAACTGGTGGAATTGACAGGGGCTGACAGGAGATGGGGGGGAAGGGGGGATGCTGCGCCAGACATGGAGGGATGGGAGGGGGGGGAGCTCAGGTTTAGTCTCCCCCCCCTCACTCCCACACACTCGCTCCCTTTCTAGTGGGATTGCCTCACATCATGTCAAGAGACCTTGGAGGAGGAGGAGGAAGAGGAGGAAGAAGAGGAGGAAGAGGAGGAAGAAGAGGAGGAGGAGGAAGAGGAGGAGGTAGAGGAGGAAGAAGAGGAGGAGGAAGAGGAGGAGGAGGAAGAGTACGAAGAAGAGGAGGAGGAGGAGGAGGAGGAAGAAGAGGAGGAGGAGGAGGAGGAAGAGGAGGTGGGGAAGAGAAGGAAGAGGAGGAGGAGGAAGAGGAGGAGGAAGAGGAGGAAGAGGAGGAGGAAGAGGAGGAGGAAGAGGAGGAGGAGAAGAAAGAGGAGGGAGAGGAGGAGGAGGAGGAGGAAAAGGATGAAGAGGAGTTACATGGAGTTACATGGAAAAACGAAGAGGAACATACCTATTAGTCCTTACATGGATGTTTCAGTACTTAACCTATTAATATTATCCTCACTACCACGATTATTATTGATATATATATATATATATATATATATATATATATATATATATATATATATATATATATGAGGAGTAGGAGGGGGAGGAGGAAGAGGAGGAAGAGGAAGAGGAGGCAGAAGAGGATGAGGAAGAGAGCAAAGAGGGCGAGGTGAAGCAGAAAGAAGAGAAGATGAAAAGGAGGAAGGGAGGCAGGACAAGAACGGAGAGGAAGAACCAAAAGGAGGAGGAAGAGGAGAAGGAAGAAAAGAGGAAGAATGGGAAGATGTGGACGAGGAGAAATAGAAGGAAAAGGAGGGGGAAGATGAGGAGGAGCAGGTATGGGAGGAGGAGGAGGAGGAGGAACCTTCTTGTTGCAGACACTTTTCGTCTGAACAGCAAAAAGAGAGAGAGAGAGAGAGAGAGAGAGAGAGAGAGAGAGAGAGAGAGAGAGAGAGAGAGATCCAATCTCTTAGGAGGCGCGATAACGACCCCCCCCCCCGCCCGCGCCTCCTTACGACCCGCGAATGACGGGTTGTTTGTAAGCAGTGAGGCACCATCTGCTATACACACAGAGCGTCATCCCCCAAAAGTGCACAACCCGCCTCACCCCGTAACCCACATACACACATACACGTATACACTCAGGAATACACACACGTGTACGCACAAAAACACACACGTACACAAAGAAACACTCACGTATACTCTCAGGAATACACACACACACGTGTACACACAGAAACATACACGTATACAGAGAAACACACACATACACACACACACGTGTATACACAGAAACACACGTATATATAGAGAAACACTCACGTGTACTCTCAGGAATATACACATACACGTGTACACACACAAACACACATGCGCACACTGGTATATACACGTATACCCACACACGTACAACTACACACAGGAATATACGCACACACGTACACATACACACACACACCAAGGTCCCTAACCTCCCCATTGGGGTGACCTGGACACCTTAACATACTTCATTCTGGCTGGTCAAGATGTTTAGAGAAACGCAGCATACACCACCAAGGCAGTTCTTTTTCTCCTTGTGTACACTCACATAAAAAAAAAAAAAAAAATCCGAGCAAATTGTCTTCCTCTGAATCTTCTTCCCGCCTTCCTTCCTTCCTTCCATCTCTCCTTCATTTCTCAAACGTAAACATGACTTGCAAAGGGCCATCAAAAGATTTTTTTTTTAGATCGTTATGGTCAGGAGTCAGGTCATTTGTTTTGCCGTGCTCTATATTCACAGAGAAAATTCCATAAATAACACACACACACACACACACATACACACACACACACACACACACACATATATATATATATATATATATATATATATATATATATATATATATATATATACTGTATATATAATCATGACGTTAGGCGAGTCTGAAGAAATGGTTTCAGAGCTTGTCACCATATTTCCTTTTTTAGTGTTTCGGCGGGCATGATAAATCAGAGCTTTTATCATTGAGGGGACAATATGGCGCTGAAGCCGTGCGACTCTGGTCCGTAGTGACACAAAAAAGAGGCGTACTTTAAGCACTTTGTTCTGGTTACCAACACATTATTCTATTACGGAAGTCTAACACAAAAAATACACCCCTACGGACCAGAGGCACGCACCTTCCTTGTTATTGTTAGCCTTCCTTTCTGCTGATGTTCTCTTGAATTGGCTTGGCGCGGGGACGAATCATTTCGCCTAATAACACCAATAACACAAACACATAACACATTCAGATCAATAAGGAGAACGGTTGAAAAATAACAGACGCATGAAAAAATAACAATAAATTAATTAATAAACGACTCTGTACATAAACACGGAAATAAGTAAACAAATAAATGACCGAATTCTTAAATGATTAAATGAGAGAATGAACAGATAATGTGTAAAAATAAAACAGAAATAAAGACTGAATAAGGAGGAAGAGGAGGATGAAGAGGAAGAGGAGGAGGAGGGACAGGAGGGGAGGTGGAGGATGAGAAATAGGAAGAGGAGGAGGAGGAGGGGAGGAGATGGAAGAGGAGGAATAGGAAAAGGAGGAGAAGGAGGAAGAGGAGGGGAGATGGAAGAGGAGGAATAGGAAAAGGAGAAGTAGAAGGAGGAGGAGGCGGAGGAGAGGAGGAGAAGGAGGAGGAATAAGAGGAAAGGAGGAGAAGGAGGAAGAGGAGGAATAAAAGGAGAGGAGGAGAAAGAAGAGGAGGAGGAATAGGAGGAGGAAGAGAGGAAGGAGGAGGAAGTGGGGAGGAGGAGGAGGAAGAGGGGGAGGGAGAGGAAGAGGAAGAGGGGGAGGAGGAGGAAAAAGGGAGGAGGAGGAGGAAGAAGGGAGGAGTAGGAGGAAGAGGAGAAGGAGGAGGGAGAGGAGGAAATAAGAAATAAGACAACACAGGAAGACACAAATAACATTACTAATGATGAATTGGAAACAATTGATAAACACATCTGATTTCAAACCAAAATTAAGAAAATCGTAGTGACAGTTGCAGCAGTCGACATGACGTCATCAGAGAAAAACTGCCGCTGTTCTGAGACATTTGAAAATTAATTAAAATCACACATTACTTACAAAGAACAGAAAAAAAATATTTTTATTATAATAAAGTTAGTACTTGGCGTGTTCAAGAAATTAAAAAGTATCATCTTGAGTCAACATTTACTATCGAATTTCTGTTACGTTATGTCGATGTTTGTGTAAGAGATTTGGTAGTAGCAAACACGGGGTAGAGAGAGAGAGAGAGAGAGAGGGAGGGAGAGAGAGATGATACAGGATACCGCCAACACAAGTAATTACAAAAGATCCTTCAAATAACATTCATTGGTAAACAACGAGGCAGACGACATAATGTAAGCACCTCGGTATTATCAATAACAAAGAGGCCGGCGCAAATAACGCCCAGAAAAATGCTAAGCTGCGCTGGGCAATGTTATTTTCATGAGGCTAATTCACAAAATGTTGTTATTATTTTTTACCAGCAAATTAAACAAAAACAAAGACCAAATGGTACCAAAAGGTAACAAAATAGAAATTGAACAACGGAAATTCAACACAAGTAAAATATATATATATATATAAATAAATGATGATGACAATAATAATAATATAAAAATACAAAAATAGAATAAAATGTAAAATAAAACTAATAACAAATCATAGTACAAAAATAAATTAAATCAAATAAAGATAAATAAGAAGTTCTAAAACACACCGGGTTTCCCTCTTGAACTTAATAGAATCGTCCGATGTGTGACACGCGCACGCGCGCACACAAACGCGCGGTTAATGTTCTGGTCATTTCAAAGGCCTCGCTCAGCACTTAGAATTGGGTTGGGAGGAGGAGGAGGAAGAGTGAGAGAAGGAATGGGAGGAGGAAGAGGAGTAAGAGAAGGAGGAGGAAGAGGAGGAGGAGGAAGAATGGGAGGAGTAGGAGGAGGAAGAGGAGGAGGAAGAGGAGGAGGAGGAAGAGTGGGAGAAGGAGGAGTGGGAGGAGGAAGAGGAGGAGGAAGAGTGGGAGAAGGAGTGGGAGGAGGAAAGGGAGTAAGAGAAGGAGAAGGAGGAGGAAGAGTGGGGGAAGGAGTGGGAGGAGGAAGCGAAGGAGGAGGAAGAGGAGGAGAAGGAAGAGTGGGAGAAGGAGGATTGGGAGGGGGAAGAGGAGGAGGAAGAGTGGGAGAAGGAGTGGGAGGACTGGGAGGAGGAGGAATGGGAGAAGGAGGAATGGGAGGAGGAGGAGGAGTAAGTGATGGAGGAGTGGGAGGAGAAAGAACAAGAGGAGGAGGTGATGGAGGAGGAGAATGAGGAGGAGGATGAAAAGGAGGAGGTGATGGAGGAGAAAGACAAGGAGGGGAAAGAGGAGGAAGAAGCAGGAAAGAAACGGAGAACCAGAAAAGAGAAGAAACGCGAGAAGCAAAGCGAAGAGAGAAGATAAGAGAGGAAACGAGAAGAGAAGAAAAGAGAGAGATGACAGAGGAGAGGAGAAGAGGAGGAGAGAAGAGAGTGAGAGGAGCAGCCAATCGACGCCTATCTGAGTGTGCACCAGTGAGGACCCCCCCCCCCCCCGCCAGGTGTGGTGCCCGAGAGGTGTTGGGATCGAGGAGGAAGAGGAGGAGGAGGAGGAGGAGGAGAGGGAGAGCAGGGAGGAGCAGAAGTAGGAGGAGGAAGATGAAGTGGAGGAGAAGAGGAAGAGCAGGGAGGAGGAGGAGGAAGAGGAGAAATGGGAGGAGGAGGAAGAGATGTCGACGGATTTCCAAATGAAAAAATGCTTACTATTTTCTCTCTCGCTCTCTAGGCGTCCTCTCTCTCTCTCATAATTGGTAATTCAATTATCTCATCTAGATTCTAGAGCATTGGCTACTGGCGTCCTAGAGCGCTTGGGTTCGAATCCCCACCATCACTCTTCCACTTCGAGAACAAGCCACTTCCTAGAATCTCTTATTGTCTAAGTAAACTTAGGACTAACTAATAAAAATCAAAATAGAACACTTAGACTGTCTTCCCACAAAGTGTTAAAATATATTAAATTTTAATTCAAAGAAAATTTAACTATCCAATTGTGATTATGGTATGGCAACAGGTATGGTTGCCATGTTGGCTTATATATATATATATATATATATATATATATATATATATATATATATATATATATAATATATATATATATATTATATATACATATTATATATATATATATATATATATATATAATATATATATATATATATATAATGTGTGTGTGTATTTACCTATTTGTATTTTACGTGTGTTCAAAAATGCGGGAGTAACCATCCGCAAAGATAAACTAACGAAGCTGAGCGTTTTCGTTTAATTGCATCTTCAGTGCCAATATTTGTATTAGCACTGAAGATGTAATTATATGATAGCGCTCTGCTCCGTGAGTTCATTTTTGTTGGTGTTTTCTCATGTATGTGTATGTGTATGTATATATATATATATATATATATAATATATATATATATATATATATATATATACACACACGTATGTCCATTGAAGATTGTAATAAGTACTTAATTTGGAAGAGGAATCTCAAATGCAGACAGAATTCGAATTCGATAAGAAGAGCGACCATCAGCTGTCCGTTGGCGGGAAATGTCCCACGCGACGCCATTAGCTCGGTGCTTCGTCGACATTTTTTTTTTTTTCAAACGACACGTTACCGTGAATGGAAATCAATATGTATTACGCCATTAAAAATTAGGAAAAAGGAAAGGAATGGAATAGTAAGTTTTGGAAATTAGCTCAATTTACCCAATTTAGTATAATGATCTACATCACACAAGACAATTGAAATACAATACGAACCGCCAAATACTATAATTTACTAGAACACTTTGTATAATAATATTTGTAATACTACATCTAGCAACATGATACTATACTATAAAGCACATTCAGTCTATCAATACGGGCCATTAGTGAAACATAATTTTTCCTAACCCTCCCCAATATTGCGCACAATATAAAATGTAAACACGTTGTCGCGAGTTTCTAAAATTAATTTTAAACATAAAACAAGCTACACAGAAAGTAATATTACGATGTATTTCCAAAGTACTGTTTACGAGTCTTACGTGTTTTTCTGGGGAAGTTGACCGAACCTGTTTATAAGAAATCACAACTATCCCCCCACCCCCCAAATAAAACGTTATAGTTCGCATTATCTGATCCCTGGGTAACGCTGTGATATCTACAGACGCACACATTTGCTCAAGGGGGACGGAAACGACTCGTATCACAGGATGCTATTCACACTGGGAGTGTAGGCCAGATAATAACAACACTAACAAATAAGTTTTGTTGCTTCGAGTTACACTGCCTGAAAACCTCCAGCCCCACAATAGACAGCAACGGTCCTCACGTCCTCCCATAGATTTCTCTAGAGACCTTGGACTGTAGTCTATGTTCTAGTATAGAACTATTTCTATACAACCAAACTTCAACTGCTCAAATAGTTGTGGATTGGATGAAGCCAAAAAAATAAATAAATAATTAAAAAATAATAATAATAATAATAAAAAATAAATAAATAAATCAACATAACCAAACCAAATTTGATTAAAACAACAGCAGCAACATGGTGAGGAGCCTACGCCAGGAGGCGCTATTGGGTTGGAGTGTTGGAGCAGGTAACAGTCACTGCCGGGAACTGGAGATAAGACAAGGACCAGGTCAAATAAAGGCAGGAATCAAATAACAAACTCAAGTACCAGGTATCAAAGTCCATAGGGCACCAAGATAAAGTGAAGAAAGCATCGCATGGGGTAACAAAGAGATGGTTGATGGGACTTCAGAAAACTGAAATTATATTAAAATATCTATGAGTGCAAGTCTGAAGATAAGCACAGAGGCTAACATATCAATATTCCAAATGTAATAATCCTTACCATATCCAAACTAACTGCATCACACAGTGTTTGAATTTGAGGAGTATTCAGATATAGGACTTGCATTATTCCCACCATCCCCCTCCCCCACCACTCCAATGGTAAATTTTCAATAAAAGTGGTATAAATACCATCTATATACCGAGGGGTTCTTCCCCATGTAAGGGAGGTAGCCAAGTCAAAGGCACACATCCACTCCCCTCCCTCTCATCTTAGCTCCTCATGGATGACAGGTCATCTCTGTATCCTGCCTACTACCCTGGGTCAGAAGCAATGCAGCAAGACAGTGCATCCACAGCAAGGCTGCTTCACTTAATTGGCAACCCCCCTCACTCAGTATAATACAATGTAAATATATAAATACAGGTATATAAACAATGCACAGAAAACATGTTCGGCTATCGACGGCTCATACATGGGAGGGATTGGTGTAATCAAAATGTGGAGTTTGAGCATCAAGTCCAACCACCAAACTAATGTAGAGGAGAATCTGTTGACAGAAACCAACCCATCATCTATCAACACAAATGCATTATGCAGAATGAAGACCAAAACAGAGCATACTTCATCAATAGTCTATGTTATACAACATGTACCTGGATATGGTGGTCCAGCAAGATGGACAGCAAAGCGGTTTCCTATTTTCAAAACCAGTCAACCCCCCTCACCACCACCATCAGGAGGTGCAGGGACTCTGTCTTTGGGTGCCAAAGATCTCTTTCCCTACTGCAACTGAATTTCTTATGGCTTTTCACACATGGAGAGCTGACACCTGGTAACTGTTCGCCTCTACATAAAAACATATGAATGGAGGAAACTGCAAGAGACCATAAGGCCTACACTTGGCAGTTCCATGTCCCCCTCCACCTTTCATCCCTATCCATAGTTATCTAATTTTATCTTAAAATAATCAATAGTTTCAGCACTCACTATGTTCTTTCTAAGTTTATTACCCTTATTAACCACTCTGTCAGCAAACCAGCTCTTGCTGGTTTCCTTTTTAAACCTAAATTTGACCTGGAGATACAGAAACAGTCCCACACTGGGGCAACACTGACATCAGTCCAGAGTTTCCTCCCAGAAGAATCCTTACAAAGTTCTGAGTATCACTGCGGAGATGCAGGCTTTCCACTTAGTGAAACTCAGAGTCAATTACCTTCATCTGGAGTTGCAGGTTTTGTCCCTGATGGTGGTTGGCTGGACTTCAGTGCACCTCAGTAAGCAGCTAGGTTAAGAGTGACAACTTGTACCTTAAAGTCAGTGTATGACAAGAGTTGGGACAGTCTTCAATCCCAAACTTCACCCTGGAAGGGAGCTGATGAGGGCAAGGCTGTGATGCGGCTAATGTCCAGCCCTTCTAGGTTACCAGATGCTGGATGACCACATTGCAGATAACTGTCCAGGATGTAACACTTCACCCATTACTATACAACACATTATGGAGGACTGCATTGTACACAATCATGCATGCCAACAACGCAATATACACTCTATAAGGGATTTGTGAGGAACCCCTGTTCTATCTGTGGCATTTCTTAGGGAGACAGGACTCCTTAGCCAGACAGTCTAGGGAAAAATAACAAGTACAAGTCTGTTCAATGGATGCTTTCCCTGAATAACTTATTCATAACAAAAGGACATTCTCTCCTTTATCCAAGTAACTTTCAGGATGATTAATTAAAGCAACTGATAGTAACTCTTCAATTTTATTATGTTCAAATAAACCCATTTTCATTTTAATATACACTTCCTATCAAGTAGTTATCTTCACTCTTTCATCCGTTTCCACTTCTTCATATTCTACTTGCACCTTCGGTCTTTGCTTCTTCAACTTCTTTTTGATGATCTTTTTGGTTTTTAATGACATTTTCTTGCCGTTGATTTTTCCAGGGGGAGATGCATCCTCATCAGAATCGGAATCATCAGAACCATCATCAACAAAGTTCCCTTGGTCGCTGTCACTTTCCTCTTGATTACTTGAAAGTCGTCCAACAGCATCCTTGAAAATCAAACCCAATCAGCATAAGACAAAGTGAAAGCTGTAGCTTCACAGATGAAGAAAAAGGAGAGAAAATCATGACCTGAAAAGGGACAAGTATCCTAAGGTGGCTAAGTTGTGGGGACATGGAGAGGTCACAAGTTCCTAATCCTTTTGCCAATGGAGATTTGATTTTTTTATTTTTTTTTATTTTTAGTGAGTACTTCTTTTAGCTGATTTCTGGGCATCACTCACACTTCAACTAAATATTTCTATTACTCAACTAAATATTTCTATTACTCAAAGACTAACACACAAAACACTACTTATTTCATATATGGAATATTTTTATACAAATGTCCCATCCCAGACACAACACACCTTAGGAATCTAATTCTGCACTCAATGCTCTTCTCCTACTGATACACCAATAGACTATACTACGATGCTTAATCCCTCTCCTGTAGTATCACTGAATCTTTTTCTGGGCTAATGCCAGGTGATTTTATTCAGCTGAGGCTGACACCATACAGGTAATTATTTCAAAGAACCCCTTTGCTACCATGTTTAGATATTTAGTCCTGGATAACATTGTACAAATTCCTCTTCAGTTTAAGGTAAAATACTGAAGGGTTTAATGAATTTGGAACAGTTTGAAGATCATTGTCCACATTCTTCCCAGAAATTGGGTATACATAATTCATTCAATGTTTTCCTGATCAACAATCCTTCACCATATTTTGAAATGCTCTCTTCCTGTCAGATTCCCATGCTCTTGCATCCACCTTTGTAAACTGTATTTTTAATTCTTGGAAGAACCTACCCATACCCATCTCTGTAGCCTGTCCTTTTCAATCCTGCCAGTGGCCACATAGCTGTCTCTGTAGCCTGTCCCTTCCTTCCAACATGTGGCAGCACATACTGTCCCTCTACATCAGGTGGAAATACTCACCTTCCTGAGACAAAGCCTGCACATGTTCTCAACCCTACTGGAATGCAACCCATGGATTGGCACTTCATCCAGCCAGTGGTTGCAGTCAGTTTTCTAGAGGCTCTTCGGTTCTAACCCTTTCCATAAAAGATGGGGCTCTTTCTTTTGTTCTTACAGCAAACTAAATTACTCTATAAATCTTCGTGAAAGGCATGTGACCTATCTTGACCAATCATCAAACTGTTGCCCCAGGTCTCTCTTGAAAGAGACTCACAAGAAACAGAGATACAGACTAATAACCAGGACCTATCTTGACCCCCTTAATCATTAACACTGCATCTTTCAAGCAATGCACACAAGCAATGGACAGCATATACATATATGCAAAGGAAAAGGAGAAGGAGTACGAAAAGAAGCTGAAGGAGTGGGAGGGAGTAAAGGATAGAGCAGAGATGGGTGTGGAGGAATGGGATGGTTCAAGGAGGGAGTCTTAAAGTGTGCAAGGATGGTGTGTGGAACAAGAAGGACAGGGGGAAATAGAAGAAAGGGTAGTGAATGGTGGGATGAGGAAACAAAGAAGGTTGTAGAAGAGAAGAAGCGAGCATTCACAGATTGGTTACAAAAGAGGACAGGGGAGTCATATGAGACGTACAAAGAAAAGAAAAGAGAAGTAAAGCAAAAGGTAAAGGAGGCAAAGAGGAGAGCAGATGTGAAATGGGGTAGGAGTATGACAGAAAATTTTGAAAGTAAGAAAAAGATGTTTTGGAAAGAAATTAAGAGAGGAAGAGGAGGCGAATCAAGTAGGGAAGAAAAGGTAAAAGGTACAGATGGAGAGATGATAATGGAAGAGATGGCAGTGAGGGAAGATAGGGCAGAATATTTGAGGGAGTTGCTGAATGTTGAGGAGGATAGGGAAGGAAAGATAGCTGCAAGTGAAGGCAGTTGTAAAAGATGATGAAAGCAGGTAAGGCACCTGGTCTGGATGGATGCCATGCAGAATGTCTGAAAAAAGGAGGTTCAGTGATGGTGGACTGGTTGGTGAGGTTATTTAATGTTTGCTGGAGAGAGAGGGTAGAGTACCGGAGGACTGGAGAAGTGCCTGTATAGTTCCTCTTTACAAGGGAAAAGGGGACAAGTGTGAATGTAGTAATTTCAGAGGGATTAGCCTGTTGAGTGTAGTAGGGAAGGCTTATGGGAGGATCTTAATTGAGAGGATTAGGAGAGGAACAGAAGGAGTAATTGGTGAGGAACAGTGTGGATTTAGGACGGGTAGAGGTTGTGTAGATCAGATCTTTGTGGTAAGACAGATATGTGAGAAAGCTATAGGAAAGGTGAAGGATGTCTTTTGGGCTTTTATGGATCTGGAAAAGGCTTATGATAGGGTAGACAGAAAGGCACTGTGGGAGGTTATGCAGATTTATGGGATAGGAGGAAAGCTTTTGGGAGCTGTCAAGAGTTTTTATGAGAGTAGTAGAGCATGTGTTAGGATTAGAAATGGAGAGAGTAGTGAGTGGTTTGAAGTAAAGGTGGGACTTCGACAAGGATGCGTTATGTCGCCCTGGCTGTTCAACTTATACATGGATGGGGTGGGTGCGAGAGGTGAATGTAGGGTAGTGAGTCAGGGATTGGAGATGGTTAAAGAAAAATGGAGAAAAGTGGGAGGTGAGCCAGCCTGTTGTTTGCGGACGGACACTGCGCTTGTGGCAGGGTCAGAGGAGGGATTGAGGAGCTGGTGGCAGAGTTTGGGAGAGTATGTGATAGAAGAAAGTTAAAGATAAATGTGGGTAAAAGTAAGGTGATGAGATGTACAAGGGGTGAAAGTGGCAGTAGACTGGAAGTGAACATTAAGGGAGAGCGACTGGAGGAAGTGGATAGTTTTTTGATACTTGGGTGCAAGTGTAGCAGGGAAAAGGTGGAGTGAAGGTGGAGGTAGAATGTAGATTGAGAGAAGCGAGTAATGCCCTTGGTGGTTTAAAGAGTGTAATGAGGAATAGACATTTGGGAATGGATGCGAAGAGGAGACTGTATGAAGGAGTGATTGTGCCAACAGCACTGTATGGGGCAGAAAACGTGGAACATAAGAGAAGAAGAGAGAAGGAGTTTGAAATGTGTTTGAGATGAGGTGTCTGAGAAGTATGGTGGGGGTTACTAGGCTGGATAGAGTGAGGAAATGAGGAGGTGAGGAGGAGAACAGGGGTGAAAAAGGATTTGGGAGATAGGGTTGATGAAAAGAATATTAGGAAGGTTTGGACACATGGAAAGAATGAGTGAAGAAAGACTAGTAAAAGAGGTATGGAAGGCAGATGTGGAGGGAGTGAACATGAGGGGACGTCCTAGGATGGGGACCCAATGGAATGGATGGGGTGAAGGGGGCTTTGGGGAAGAGGGGAATGTCTGTTGAGGAAGGAAGGGAGGAGGACGGAAGACAGAGGAGAGTGTGGAGAATGGTTGTATATGGATGATGTTGTGACTGCATTGAGGAGGACGGGGCGGGGAGGTGGGGGGTGGGGTAGTCTGTGTGAGTCAATTGTTGACGCAGCCCGAAGGGATTTCTCTCTCCGTCCTCGCCTTATAATGCAAAGGGGGACGGAGAGGGGGGGACGCCGATTAAATGACGCGGCCTGGCTGTGGATGTACTGTGTCTTGCGACACTGCTTCTGACCCTGGGGGGGGGGCAGGGTGCAGGGATGACCCGTCATCCAGGAGGTGCTCAGATGAGAGGAAGGGTGGGAGGGGTGTGGAGTGTATTTAGGGATGAAATGGGTGGGAGTGTTTTTATGCCTTTCCCTTTTTGGCTACCTCCCTTGGAAGGGGGAAAAAGCCTTGGTATATGTATGTGTGTATATATATATATATATATATATATATATATATATATATACATCAAAGGCTTTTTCCCCCTTACACAGGTGTGTGTGTGTGTGTGTTTACATGTATGATTCACCACAGTCTTGGATCACATGCTGGACTTGTCACTGACAACTATTACCCTCAGGATGAGAGCTCTGAGTAATGCTGTGACTTTACCCCCCCTCCCCAATGCCTTGCCACCCAGAGTTGGAATGCAAGCTCTCTGTGCAGTGATGCTTAAATTTTCATCCCTGGACAGGACTTAAACTTGGATCATTGAATTAGCACTTGAGAATGGTACCACTACACTGTTGTGTCATAATGAGACAAAAATATATATGGGAAGATAGGATACTTCATGTGTACATGAATGGAAAAAAATAATGAATACACTCTGGCTGCTGATTATGGAGTGTATTCAGCAAATTGCAGGAGCAAGTAAATTCATAGTAAAATTTGCTATACTTTCATGGACGGCATAAGTATATAGAATTCCTACATTATCTTATCACACCATACCTACAACATCCATTTATCTCTCAGAAAGTTAGGGTACATACGTAGATGAAGATGTAATACAAAGAAAATCAGGGAAAATAACATCTATTATAAGGAGACATCTACACGGGAACTGACAAAATTAAATTAATAATTATATACATATACTAAGGGCTTCCCCCCCCCCCTTACAATGGAGGTAGCCAAAGTCAAAGGCATAAATCCACTCCCACCCATTTCATCCCTACATACTCCACTCCCATTCACCACCCCTCCCTCCCTCCCTCTTTTCTTGGCTCCTCCTGGATGACAGGTCATCCCTGCATCTTGCCTACTGCCCTAGGTCAGAAGCAGTGCCATAAGACACAACACATCCACAGCAAAGCTGCTTCATTTAATCAGCAACCCGCCCCCCACTGTCCTCTCATGAAGAAAAAGAGAAGACAGGGAGAAGTCCCTTTGGGTTACATCAAAATATTCACACATACTCCCTCACCCCACCATCCCCATCCACTCCCTTGCATACTTCACAGCATCATCCATACAAAACCATTTTCCACACGCTCATTTTAAGAATTACATAGGTTAATATACTCACCTCTAAGTCTTCTTCATCACTCTCATCAAAATCTGCTATAAATTCCCGTTCTTCATCACTTTCATAGTCATCATCTTCATCATCCTCTTCTGAGTCCGAGTCTTCCTGCAAAGATGAATAGAAACATTTTCTTTTATGTTCTTGTGATGAATTAAAAGGTCTGACAATGACTGCAACCATTCACAATGCTAACACCATGTAGTGAACTCACGGAGAAAGAGAGAAAAAAATCTTTGCTTTTGCAAACTTTAACGTTGTAATATTTATCTTACCTCTGCCCTTTCTTGTGCCAAAACTTCTCTCTCTAACTCTCCTTCAACATCTTCATCTGTTTCCACTTCCTCTTCCTTTTCTTCCATTTCTTCAACCTCTTCAATTTCACTTTCTTCCTCCTCCTCTTCTTCAATGCGCACATCAAAAGCTTCTTGTGGGAAGTTGTAGATTCTTTCATACTAGAAAAGAAAAGAAAATTCAACACTTACACGAAATAAAGTATAATAATCCCTCTTACATACAGGTTAACGGAGCCAAAGGGACACCCAGATATGGAAAATCCTGGATATGGTGCAATGACCCACCCCAAACCAAATGAACTCAAGTCATCACTTCATCTTACACATTGAAGATATATACATTGTGTAAAAAATACAGTATAAAACATAAATACACATCTTAAATATCTTGCACAATACTTGAATATGCAATACAAATAAGTACTTAAAAAAAAAAAAAAAGGAGGGGGGGGGGGCACTGAGTATATTTCTTACTGGTTTGAAGCTGCAGCTGATATGGGCAAGATTAGATTTTGTGTCCTTGGATACAAGAGGGATTAATTTAATCATGAACTCAAAACAGTCCCTAATAATAATAATACATACTGTACATAGGGGAATAAGCTACACCACCAGAACTCGAACCTTTGCCTTAATGACTGCTTATTATGAAGCAAAAATGATAGCCTTTTGTGCAGCCTGGCTGGCTCAAGGCTATCGTCTTTGCTTCATAATAAGCAGTCATTAAGGCAAAGGTTTGAGTCCTTGCGGTGGAGCTTACTTCCATTTGTCAAAATGATACACATACTCTACATAATCCATTCACTGCCAACCCCATATTAGCACCTTGTGGATGAGGGGTATTCCCAGTTCCCATCACACTACTCAGTCAATGCAGCAAGACACAGCACCTCTACAACAGGGCCTGACAGCCAGAGCTGGTTTATCCCCACAGCTTCATTTACATGGCAACCCCACTCTTCATCCACTCCAAAAAGGATAATAATTATATCATTGGTGCCTAAGTTTCACTTAATGAAAACCCATAGTGTAACATTGGCTAGCAACAGCCCTCAGGCATTCACACATATCTCTTTATGATCCTTACCGTTCCATCCTTTAACCGCTGCAAGAGTTGCTTTTCAATGGCATTATCCAGCTTTGCTGCCACCAGGGCCTTTTCTTCTCTTCTCTTAATCCGAAGGTCCACTTTCCGTTGTATGGGTACCAATTTCTTTCTATGGAGAGGGATAAAAAAAAAAAAAAAAAAAAAAAAAAAAAAAAAAATCAATCAATCAATAAGAAACTAATGATCAAAATAATTGTTGCCTAGAGTTTTATGTACTGGAAACCCACAGCTCCACAGTAACAGGTACCAGTCCTTGGGCCCTCCCACAGATCTCTCGAGGAAAATTCTTTGAACTGTGTCTAGACTGTGTTCCTATATTGTTGGATGCTCGTTGGCCAAGCAGGTTAATGCGTCATTACTTGCAGTGAAGGTCGAGACGATGACGATTCGAATCCCACTCGGGGCAAGTTGAACTAAGGTAATTGTTCATTAAATTCCATGTTACAAAGTCCACTGTAAGGGGGACTGTCCTAGCCTTCCAATAGGGGGAAGTCTGTGACATTAAACCAAATCAATCATCACTGTTGTGGTAGTAGGGGAGCAGTTGCTGGTTGTTGGCTCTCCTCAAGAGAATTTTTTTTGTAAAAATACAACTAAAGTTGAGACAAAAATGTTTGGTTTAGTGAGTGAATGTAGCCCCTCAGGGTTGCAGCTCTAGAGGGATGTGAGAGTTGGTGTTTTTTGAAAATGGCAAATAGGGAGAAATTTCTTTGTGCCATCCCTCTTGCAGGATCATCACTAGCAAGTGCTTGATTTGGTTTAACATAACAGAATTCCCCCTATCTGGAGGCTAGGATGGTGCCACTTTCAGAGGACTTTGTAGCGTAGATTCTATTGAACCACACCCTTGGTCCAACTCGCTCATGCCATAGTTTGAACTGCTGTCACCTCATCCTCAGCCACAAGTAATGATGCTCTTACCAGCTTGGCCCGTGAGCATCACTAATCCCTTACATAAAACAACTGTGGCCCTTAGACCTTTAGCTGTGACCAGTGTCCTATGTACTCCTACTGCAAGGAAGGAGTCCTATGTTCTATGTACTCCTACTGCAAGGGAGGAGTCCTATGTCCTATGTACTCCTACTGCAAGGGAGGAGTCCTATGTACTCCTATTGCAGGGGAGGAGTCCTATGTTCCATGTAAACCTACTTCAAGAAGTCACAGATAATGAAAATGAATGTTTACATTACAAACGGGTGATAAAAAGAAAGAACCACATTTCAAACACAAGTATATACAAGACAGCAACATACTTTTGTGTTTATATTACCTACAAACCTATACCCCACTGTTTTCACATTCCCATATCCATAACATTTATTTCACATGGCATATTATCCTACATAACCAAAAGTACACTTACTGTCTTCGGAGTTTCAACTTCCTCATGCGTGTCAAATACTGCGTGATCTTCAGAAACCGCTGCCGACATTTTTGTCTGAAGTATTTTTTCCAAAATACCAAGTTTTCGTCAATTTGTTGAAGAGCTTTCACAAAATTCCTAGAGAGCTTAATTTTTTCCCATTGTTTGGCTGGAAAGAAGGCCCTGTGGACAAAAAGGACAAATGTTAACTACTGAACTAAATGAATCTGTCTATCTATATGATATGGTTTAACATCAAAAACTCCTCCACCTATCAGAAGGCTAGGATGGTGCCCCTTACATAGGACTTTGTATCCTCTATCTATATACCAAGGGCTTTTTCCCTCTTATATGGGAGGTAGCCAAGTCAAAAGGCACACACCCATTCTACTCCCATCCACCACCCCTTTCCCTCCTTTCATCTTAGCTCCTTGTGAATGTGAGGTCATCCCTGTATTCCACCCACTGCTCTGGGTCAGCAGCAATGCTACAAAACACAGACACAAAAATTACAACTTTAAATATTACATAACAGACTCCCTCTCTTACAAAGGGCTTGGATGGTGCCTCTTTATGCCAGCCAAAAACAAAAAGTAGAACCTCTGTTCTCAAACGTCTCAAGTCAAACAAATCAGTTCAGCCAAAAAAGGCAAAATTCAAATTTTTGGGGAAAAATATCACACCTATAAAGCTGTATCCAGCAGATCAGTAAACTCATTTCGGTCCTTGACCATACTGGTACTGGAACAGTTTTCTAGAATAGACTGTGGTCAAGAACCAAGGTTCTACTGTATAAACAAGACCCTTCACAATAAAGGGTTGACTGCCCTGTAATATTTACGTACAGATCAACAGTCCTCTTCCTAAGAAATGGGGTGGGTGAGTTGAAGAAAACACCCAGCCCATACTCATCCAAACCCTTTCACCACCCCTCCTTGTGGATAAAGGGTCATCCTTTTCCCCTGCCACCCTGCTTGGGTCAAAGACAATCAACAGGACCTGACATCCAGAGCTGGCTTACCTCCACCTTTTCATTACTTGAAGCAGTGGCGGATGATGTCTAACACTAAAGTAAATACTGAAGGCCACGGGGCAATGAAAGCGCCATGTGAGGAATAAACATTTATTAGTGCAATGTTTCACTTGTTTGAGCTTTATCAGGTACATAGTTGTGGCACACAATTCTCTGAGAATAAATAGGAGCATGGGGGGGGGGGAAGGCCCTTATCCATGCCTACGTTCCAGGACCTAAATTTATAAAAGATCCTATCTCCTATCTATAGACATAAATCTCATCTTAGTTATGGTACAATCATTGTGTAGAGACAAACTATTATTTACATTTTTTTTTTTCTACAAAAGTTTATGATCTTTTTTTCATAAATCATGGATTTACAGGTATGAAATTCATTCTGGGTCCGAATATATAAAAGACTTTTGGGGTTAGGATCTTTTATAAATTCAGCCCCAGTAACCTTTCCCATTCCCCCCCTCCACGGGTCCTATCAATTCTGAGTGATTTGTGTGCTACAGCTACATACCTGATAAGACTGACAAGTGAAACACTGTAATAATAAAGGCTCCATCCTCACATGGTGGTTCTTTGGATAGATTCATCAGCAATCACTAACTGTATGTAATTCAAGATACTGTTGTACACAAATGTACATGTCACCTTACTATTTTCCCTTACCTTTCTGCAGTGCGAATATAAAGATAGCAGATACCATTCTCTTCACGTACAGTGGCATACTGTGTGTTGGCAAGGGGGCATGAACTGCGACTACATAACCCTGTTAGGTTGTATTCATTGCGACAAAACCTCTGGCTTTTGGTTCTGTAAAAAAATTGCATTTGTGAGTACAGCATAGGCATCTTTTTAACATAGCTATAAAAACACATAATTGTGTGGCAGTGAATTATGGAGTAAAGGAAGTGAGTGAAATGAAGTGTTACGAGAAACAAGTGTCTGGGAATGAATGCAAAGAGGCTATGTAAAAAGCAATTGTACCCATAGCATTGTAATGGATCAGAGATAGAATATAAGGGAGACAGAGAGGAAGAGTCTGAATGGTTTTAAGAAATATAACTGGTGTCACAAGAATGGTTAGTGTGAGAAATGTTCTGGTGAGGCAAAGACAGATGGGAAAGGAACTGTTGGACATGGTTGATCATACAGTGCTCAGGAGATCTGAGCACATAAAAATTATGAATGAAGACTGGTAAAATGTGGAAAACAAGTATATGGAATGAAATTGAGAAGATGACCGGACACATTGTCTGTTGAGCAGGAAAGATCAATCAATCCATCTGCTGCCCCTGATCTCTCTTACAGAAGACCAGCAGCCTCAAGGAAACCAGGAAAAGCCTCTGGAGTGGGACCATGAGTCACTTAGAAAAGAGACATTGTATGTCTGGGGATAGTCACTGTGGAGCATTGTAGTACAAATGTTCCAAGTCTTCTGTGGGACAGTTGCATTAGTGACACAGGAATCTGTGACCAGGCCTATCCTGTGACAGTTCTGTCTCAAGGGCACTTGTATGCCCAAGTGCAGGCATACTATTGTGGTTCTTGTATGGTGTGTGAAGGTTTTCTCAGTGGCACTTATATCTGGGGATTGTTGTTGGAGTAGCATTTTTTTTTTTTCTTTTGGGCTTGTTTAGTTGTCTGGGTGTAAATATGTTTCTGTGTGGTCGTTGTTCTTCTTCCCTACACTATCTGTCCAAGCAGTGTGTGGCTTGGGTGACAGGTTGTGTAGCAGGAAAGAGGGTGGATACGAGAGAAATGAATGAATGAAGGGATGATGAAGCTCAAGGGGTCATCCTCATCAGCTTTATAAATTATTCTAAGAGGATGTGGAGGGGGGTCATCATGTGATAAGTAGTGGGGGCAAACTAGCTTTGGCAGTTGAGCCCTACTACTGAAGAGTTGAGGCTTGTTGCATTGCCAATGCCCCAAGCACTGAAACTAGAGGCCAGGGACAACCCTTCATCCCAGAGGTGCTGAGATTTGAGGGATAATTAAATGGGTTTTGTGTATAATCTGGTTGTGCACTTTGACATGGCCACCCTCTTATGGGAACAGGCCTTTGAGATCAGAGTATATTTTCATATACAGGTAGTTCTCGATATATGCAACTTCGATATATGCGAATTCGCGTATATGCGATTCAAGAATTTGCACCACTTTTCGATATGTGCGGGGATATATTCGAAGATATGCGATTTGACCTAAAAAAAAAAAAAAAATAGTCGCGGCCGATTATTTTTTTTCAAAATACCTATCATATATTTGAAGTTGGTGCGCATAAAGCCGTGTGGTAACACTGGCTGCATCAGCTAGGTAGAGCTGGCATCACTGCGGCGTTATCACAACAACAACACCGGCAGCTGTACAGACGGCATCGTCTTAGGCATCCTTCTTGTTTCATAGGCCAAACCATTGTCTTTCTGCAGGTAATTAAGCTTTTTTGATACACAAATTAATTCTTTTTTTCACAAACAAATTAATTTTTTATACTTATTACTGCCCCAATTAATTTCGTCAATTTTCACTCTCTGCAAGAATTATCGTTTATTCTCCGCACTGGATAAACTCTAAGCAGTAAGCCTGCCTGTGTATCTCCAGAGCACATCAACAGTCAGTTTAAGCGTAGCAAGCAGTCTGAAATGTGAATTGTAAACAGACTGATTTTTCAAACAGCTGAAGAAAATACGCTTGGCGAAATAAGTGATGTTTACGGTAGCGTCTTTTCCCGAGGTTAATACTTACATGTCAGCCCCTAATCCATTGCCTTGTGCTAAAATGTATGTAAACATATATGAGATGCAGTATGTAAGCCCTTTGCCAAAATAAAATATGTAAAAAAAATAAAATAAAATAAAAAAAAAAAAAAAAAAAAAAAAAAAAAAAAAAAAAAAAAAAAAATCAATCCGAGTTGAGAACGTATCCCCCTTTTTCCCATAGGTTCAATAGTTCGATATATGCGAATTCGTTATATGCGGGGGGTCCGCGGAACGGAACCCCCGCATATAACGAGAACTACCTGTATATGCAATGTGTGGGCATTGAAAGGCTATTATATATGTCTAAACAGAAAACTGCTGGGGTTGTTTTTATAATGCATTTAGTAGGTTGTATTTGTGTGATGTGGAGTGAGGGACAGGTGGGATTCAGGGCTCTTCCTAGAATGGTGTGCCTAACATTATCAAGTGCTGCTTTATGGTACAAATATCTATTTCTGAATGTAAATGTTCCATTCATGTTATTTTAGTATAGCCTCTTCTTTTTCTTAATGCTTCAGTCTGTGCTGTTAGTAGGCTGTCTTGTTTGCTTTCTTAACTTCTGCCTGTGTTATGGATGCATAATTAAGTATACTTGACCCAGAAGTTCTGTTAAATTGTTTGGGTGATCCATAAGGTCTGTCACATTCTTTGAAGGGTTGTGTTCACATTAAAATATGTATTTTATTATTCCTATACATATTAAAGAGCCATTTTTCTACTTTCAGATACTGGTATGGAACATAAACATTCAGCAATAATTGAGCTACATCAAGCTGGCAAGTCTGTATTAGAGATTTTGAATCATCTCAATTGGCCAAAAAATAAGTGAAGGGTCATCTATTGAACTATCAATTGGTTCAGGTTGATACAGGTGGCATTTATGATCATGCAAGAAGTGGACATCCCAGGTCAGTCTGGAATTCCAGGCTCAAGAAAGTGATCAGGTCCAGGATTTCAAGAAATTCATGTTGCTCCATGAGAAAGACGGCTGCAGAGGCAAATGTTTCGAGACCATCTGTGAGGTGAATCGTAAAAACTGACTTGGGACTTGCTTCACTGAAATGCAGTAAAGGTCACAGCTTAACAATTGCTTCAAAGGAGAAGAGACTTGCTCAAAGTTGGGTACTGCTTGAATGGCTCGAAACTTGTGGCCTGGAAAACTTTCCCTTTACAGACGAAAAACTCTTCACTGTCGAAGAAGCTCACAACAGCAAAAATGACTGGGTTATTGCAGAAAATCATCAGTCATGTCCAGAGAAAGCTAGAAATGTCTACGGCACACAAAAACCGTCATCGGTGATGGTCTGGGCTGGAGTGTCTTTAAGAGGCAAAATTCCTCTTGTTTTTGGTCCTGAAGGAGTGAAGATCAGAACTGTGAGCTACAAAGAACTTATCCTTAAGCCTGTTATGAAGCAACTGAGCCATAATTATTCAGCGATGGCTCATTTCTCTTCCAGCAATATGGAGCACCTGCCCACTGTCAGCAGGATTCAGAGGTGGCTTCGTGACAACATCCCAGATTTCTTGTTGAAGGAAGAATGGCCTCCCTCAAGTCCCGACCTTAAGCCAATGGACCTCAGCATTTGGTCCATCTTGGAAGCCAATGCATGTGCAAAGTCTCACTGTTAAGTAGCGGCTCTGAAGTCTCTGGAGCATCAGTGGGACAAAATATCAGAAGTAATTTGTGCTGCTGTTGAGGCAGTGCCTGGTGGGTTTAGGGCTGTCATAAAGAAACATGGTGGATTCATTGAATAATTCTTCGCTGTACACTGCTGGAGATGTTGTGAACATGTATACAAAATCTGAAATATATTGGTTGAGATCTGACAAATTATTTAATTAAAACTTTGTGACAGAATTTATGGGTCACCCTGCATATAATGATAAGTGTTTCTTTCTGTTGTTCAAATCCTGTGCCTGTCACTGTTCTATGTAGGTTCAGTGAGCTCATAATTTGTTGGGTGTTGGTCATATACATGGCACCTCACCAACTTACCAGAAAAGCATACAATAAGAAAATATCAGGTTGAAGTCAAGAGAAAGACCATGGAAGACCTGGATTGAGGGTGTGAAAGAAACCCTGAAGACCTACAACATTCCACCCATCTAAGCCGTCCATCTTGCCAGATACAGAAAACTCTTTCTCCCCTTGATGCCCAAGCTGGTACAAGAGGACAGATAAAGTAAAGTAAGTTGGTCATATGTTATAACATGTGATACCCAGTATTTAAGGACTTCTGTCCTATGAGACAGGTCCAACAGACAATAATGTATATGTATGTGCATATATATATATCATTTAAGTCACTAAATACAAATTACATAATATTTCAAAAGCAATGATAATGGCAACACTTACTGAATCTTAAATGAACAAAAACTTTTGTTGATGATACTCCATGTGACCTGAAATGAAGAAAAGTATAGAATTCAATACTTTTATGCACATATATATTCTATTACACAACATAATATAAATCAATAAACATATATATATATATATATATATATATATATATATATATATATATATTGGTAACACTGGTATACATCAATGAAAAAACAAGCCCTGAAGGAGCCTAATCAATGGTACTCATAAGCGAGAACTAAGCTACCAATATAAATTACCGATTCAGTACTGTACCAATTTGGTGGGGCTAGTTACCAGAAACTGATAATTAAAAAACTGAAAAATTCCAGTGGGGGCAGTTGCCCCCTCCCCCATGGGTACAGCCCTGAAATCATCATCAGAACATAAGAATGAAGGAGACTGCAAGAGACCATAAGGCCTACACTAGGCAGTTCCATGTCCTTGACCACCTGTCATTCCTATCCCTAACGTTGTCTAACATTTTCTTAAAGCAACCAATAGTTTCAGCGCTCACTACATGGTTACAGTAGTCATTAGCAATATGAAATCACAGTTTCCACTGAAGTGACTACTGAATACCAGGTTATTTTCATCACATGGCTATTGCAGAAGTAATTGGGGACAGATGACTTTTAATCAAATATATTAGCTTATGGAAAAGTTAGGATAGAAAAAGAATATTGCTATTCTTGACTTCAATTGACCTTAAACACACAAAATCCATAGAACAAAAGTCTATACACATACTGTAGAACACTGGAAAATATTGTTTTCATTAAAACTAAATGCAATTATAATTGACCACAATATATGCCACAAAGCTGCTTCTAGACCTGTGCAAATATATTTGCCAATGTTCCCAGCTATAAACAATCTAATAATTTGTATCATACTCAATTTCAATGCACATGATTCTGCAGTCTTTGAGACTTTTACATGATTCAATTATGCTTGGTTGGGATACTTGCTGAATATTGACTAGAAATTCCAAAATGTTGTATTTATAATCAACGGTGATAAAAAGGAAATAACAAGAATACTCAAACATGACATTCCATTATGGTCTATTTCCTGACATAACCAAAGCATGTCATTGTATATATTTCAGTGACAACATCCTTAGCTTATTTTAGTAGTTTTGTTAGACTAAATCAGGTAACACTTTTGCCAAATATTAGCTAACAATTAAAATTCAATCAATCTATTAATGACAATACTAATCCAACATGTTCAATTGACTATGGTATTGGCTGAAAAAATATGGTGTACAGTTTATGTTGGTGGTGGATATTATTTTGCCAAAAATAATCATAATAACGTTCTTGTCACCAACACTTCTATCTATGCAATTATCAAACCTTATTCTGACTCATCCTGAAAATAAAAAAATTATTTTCCAATCACAACTGTATGATGGATTATAATCAACAATCTGTATGAAGGGCTATAATCTACAATAAGTGAAAATAGCTGATCAATCTCAAATCACTGTTATACACGGTCTCACTAATTGCCGAAACCGAACAAAACCGATAAAATCCGAACAAACCAACAAAACCCAAACAAGGACAGTTTTTGCTCAAATGCACACCTATATATATATGGTTGCATTATTTGAATTATTTTCTTTAAAATGTGTGATTTCCATGTAATATGATCAAAGAGAAGTTACGTTTTTATCCTCTGCAAAATTACCGCACACAGCTACGATTCGTCCAGCCTGCCGTCTATGATCACTGGTGGTATGGATCAAACTACACTCTTTTAAGTTTCTTACTGTTGTGTTATTAGTGTAATAGACTGCATATAGTTGAATTATTTCAACTGTTTTCTTTAAAATGTGTGATTTTCATGTAATTTGACCAAAGAGAAGTTATGACGTAACACATTTTAAAGAAAATAGTTGAAATAATTCAACTATATGCTGTCTATTACACTAATATCACAATAGTAAGAAACTTAAAAGAGTGTAGTTTGATCCATACCACCAGTGATCATAGACGGCGGGCTGTACTTTGTATGTGGCTGTACTTTGTATGTGTACTTTAAAAGTACACATTTTAATTTGCTTCCGACCCTGTGATATCTACATATTTTAATAGACATCTTTAATTTGCTTTCGACCCTGTAATCTTTATATATATCTTATATTCCCTCAATCTTCAACACAGGACAGGTGGTACAATAAACTTCGAATCTGCATGGCCATGGGCATGGCCATGGGCCATGGTTAGGCTGAACCAGCACAATTCCATATTTTGAAGAAAATAAATTTGAAATACTTATTACAATTGGGTCGTTATAACTAATAACTCTGAAAGCCATATAACAACAATAATAAAACCCTTACGTCGTCACTCTGCATTTTGTTATAGATAAATGTTGTACACTACTGCACTCCTAAGCACCATTGCAACACACACCACGATGTTTTGTTTACAGTCGAAGTCAGCGGGACAGTATATTTAGAAAAATATAAATTAGAATTTTCGACTTATTTTGTTCAATTAAATATCTAAATGTACAAGTTGTGTATAAATAACACAAAAACTACTGCGTTAATGTAGAAACTAAAAATAAGAATATAATTTAATAAAAAGTATTCTACTAATATACGTATTAGAACATTTAAAGCAATTTGACCGCCAAACTTTTATTTTATATACCTTAAATTTATGCTGGAAACAACCATATAGTTCTATATACTCTATGGTTTTAAAATTATTTTCAACAACATTATAGATACGTTAATTTTCTTTGATGTTAGAAGTTGACACTTTTTATAATTGGAAAGGTATAACTATAATAAATGGCTTCCGAGTTAATGGTATTCCTGATGGAAATCTTGAAAATAAAGTCATCTGAAATAATAAGAGAAAAAATATCAAACACATTAGTCAAAATACAGTTATTCCCCCATTCCCGGAATCCTTATTTCTTAACTTCATTTCCTTAAAAATGTATATTGTTGGCTGAAATAAAAAAAATTAAATGGGCGTTTATATCTTATTTCTCTGACTGCCTCCAGATAATCATATTTCTCTACTTGAGACCCTTAGAGTTGTAAAATCTTTCAGCCCTTATATGAATGAAATATCGGAATGTTTGTCAGAATAGATATACGAATGAAGATCTAGTGTCAATCAATAGCAAAGTATGCCGACAAGAGATCTTTCGATCCAAAACGAAATCCGACGAAGAAATAATACTAAAAATAATAAAATGAACAGAAGAGCAAACAAGAAATTAAACAAAGAAATATACATAAATTAAGCATAATGTCTACGTGATTATCTAGCTGATCTATAAAAATTAAAAATATATACTTCCGTCTCTGTGTAAGTGCATTCACCGATTAAACAACAATGCCTAGCTACATCAACAATATCTAGCCCTACATCCGGACATGTCGATACCAGTGCGTCTTATCTGGTTAATATTCAACATGGAAATGCCCTAAAATATTAATCAATTCCCTTTAAAGTATTGAAGATCTCTGTCAAACCCCCCCCCCATTACTTCAGGTCTCCATGTAATGCATGGGAAGAATGACACCATAAGAATTCGTGGTCAGGGTGTAGAAGAAGCAAAAACGAATATATATATATATATATATATATATATATATATATATATATATATATATATATATATATATATATATGTATATATATATATATATATACATATATATATATACATATATATATGTATATATATATATATATATATATATTTTTTAGTTGAATGACTAACATTTACTGATCTGGTGAGATGAATTCGGAAAGGTTGTCTTCGCTCTGATGTTTCAGTCTTCTCTAGTTTATAAATACAAGCAACCTCCGAGGAAGACTCGGGGGGTTGCCAGATATAACCTATACAGGTACAAATAGGCTGTTGCCATATCATACAGTATTTCCTTAATCTATGTACAATGCATGCTCTACGTCTGGACTCTCAGTATCCATGCATGGGATATATCTACATAAGAATTTGCAAAGGATAGAGACACAAAAAAAAACGTGAGATAATAAGTGAAATTATAATATAAGTTGGTCTGGAAAGGTTGGCAATAGACGAAAGGAGAAGTATTTATTTTTTTCGCTGGCCCCGGGCGGTGCCCAAAGCGCCTGGCTCCGCTGGTCACTGGAGACAATGACGCGTCCCTTAGAAGGAAAATCCGAGACAGGTCCCAACACAATAGTGGGTCCCATGAGAGTTGGCTGACGATGTCGGAGTTTACCGTCACTCCATATGCATGCTTGCGCGCGCGTGCACGCTAGGCATATAAAAGGTTTGACTCTTAATTTCAATCATCTTGCAACATTTATATATATATATATATATATATATATATATATATATATATATATTGTAACGTAATATTAGATATTACGTCATATGTGTAATTATGTTATAGAATTGTGTTCCTTTGTATTACATAACTATGTTCATATTTCTTGTCTATGTATGTATTGTAACAATGTTAAGCAGTAACGCCCGTCCACTATATGTAATCTTGCCTACGTGCGGAGAAAGGTGCGCACTCTTGTAGAACAAACAGACAAGCGAAATCCTGAATAGTTCGGAGCGCACAGATTTGACAGTTACTAAATAAGTAGATTGTTCAAGCGAGTCGAGGGTCTTAAAACTACCCATGTTGACGTGTGTTAACTTACCCTCCTCCCCCCTTTCGCTCACCCGCACCCTTAACCGGAAGTATCCCGCTTCCGGTCCAATGGTATATAAGCGGTGGAAATCGCTCACTCCTTGTCATTTTCTCACATATTGATCTCTTGATAAAAACTAGAAGTTTAGATTCATGAGACGATTGGTGTGAAGTGATCACCCTTTTTGCCTACATTACGTGTCTGATATACATTGCATTACTTTATACTTATATTTGTACTTATTACTTATTTTGATGCATGTTCCTGATCTCTTTGTACTTAGTACCATATTGTATACGTATCTTGTGTTTCTTATTTGAACGATAATTTCCATATTCTTATAATCATGTAACGGTCCCATTGACCCTACTGCCCATTCTCTTTTGTGTTGATTGCCTGTAAATATTTTCCATATTAATAATTTCGTTTACTAGTTTTATCGCTAGTTTAATATTCCTTTCCTGGAATCTTCTTTGTTACCTTTACTTCTAGTCTTACGAATTATCTAGGCCCTGACCAGATAGTTCAGTCCTACAGTGGCTTCTAGAAGTGAGCTGGTTCTTAAGCACTTATCCGTTATACGTAACGTCTCTTCACTAACCAGCCCGTCCCGTAACAAAGTGGCGACCCTTGCCAAGGATATTTTATCAGGTATTTAACACATTCTTTTAGAGATGGATGATATAATTCAAGAATTCGTTCAAAATCCCAGGGTAAGTTTCTAGAAACAAACTAAAGACACTTTGATAGAAATAGGCAAGCACTTTGGAGTAGACATTGATACAAGTTTGCGAAAGAAAAAATTACTTCAGGAACTCGTTGAAAATCTGATCGAAGATGAGATCTTATCTCCAGAAGAGATTACAGCTATACAAATTCCTTCAAATAGGTTAGAAATAGAGGCACGACTAACCGAACTTAAGATTAAGGAGATTGAATTAAAGGTCAGGAGAGTAGAAATTGAGGAGGAAGCTAAATTGAAACAAATGCAAATTGAGGCAGAATTTAAAGCTAGAGAAGAGGAAGCTAAAGTGAAACAAGTAGCTAAAGAGGAGGAAACTAAACTGAAACAAATGCAAATTGAGGCAGAATTTAGAGCTAGAGAAGAGGAAGCTAAAGTGAAACAAATAGAAAGAGAGGACGAAACTAAAATCAAATTGGCAGAATTTAAAGCTAGAGAAGAGGAAGCTAAAGTGAAACAAGTAGAGTTAGAATTAAAGAAGACAGAAGTAGAAGCTAGGATTGTTGATAGACAACCCGTAGTTCAGGAAGGTCATATAGATATTTCCAAGTATGTAAAACTTTTACCCAAATTTTCAGAAGGAGAGCCAGAAATTTTCTTTCTTCAGTGGGAAAAATTGGCGCAACAGTTTACAAATCCCTAAAGAAAATTGGCCATTAATCATTCAAACACAATTTAAGGGTAAGGCTCAGCAAATTTATACTTCTCTTTCAGAAGCAGAAAGCGAGTATGAAAATATGAAAGCTTGTATTTTAAAAGCTTATGAACTAATACCAGAGGCCTATAGACAGAAATTCCGTAATTATAGGAAAACACCTCAGTTAACATACGTAGAATATGCGGCTCAACAAGAGAGGTTATTCAATAGGTGGTGTTTGGCTAGTGAAACGGACACCTTAGATAGACTTAAACAGTTGATTTTATTGGAGCAGTTTAAGAATACCTTAGAGACAGATCTTAGGATTTTTATAGATGATCATGTTCCCGAAACTTTAACTAAAGCTGCTGTATTGGCTGATGAGTTCACACTAAATCATAAACCTAAGTCAAGACAAATGGAATCCCAAAAGTCAAAGTCATATATTCCAGATTCAACAAAATACTCTGATCCTTGGTCCCCAAAGAAACGCTTTGAAAATCAGTCTAGCCCATCACATTTCAGTTACAGGTCTGATTTCAATCAATATCCTCCAAACCAACCTTGGCAAAGAATGGAAAGGTTTAAGACTAATCCCCCTGTAACTTGTTCATATTGTAAACAGGTTGGCCATCACATTTCTAATTGCAGAAAGAGACTGACACCCTCATTCTCCAATAAGACACCAACTCTTGTAAGTAATATAAAATCAGATGATTCAAAATCCTCTATTCAGGATAAACTACCAAAGAAGCCGGTATTGTCAAATAATGTAGAAC
Source organism: Oratosquilla oratoria (assembly GCF_046742065.1). Lineage (NCBI taxonomy): Eukaryota > Metazoa > Arthropoda > Malacostraca > Stomatopoda > Squillidae > Oratosquilla > Oratosquilla oratoria. The sequence continues at coordinate 16,948,609 of NC_134799.1, forward strand.
CCCCCTCATCAGATCATGATCCTTGTTTCAAACCATTTGTATCTTCAGGAACTATATCTCATAGTAGTAGTTCACAACAATATCCTATTTCCATACTCCGAGACACAGGAGCAAAGCAAAGTCTGATTTTAAATTCTGTCTTGCAGAATCTGGGTGAGTCATATACAGGTTATGATATATTGATAGAAGGAGTTGGAGGAATTGTAAAATGTCCATTACATAATGTTTTCTTGCGGTCTGATTTAACAACCGGAATGGTTAAAGTAGCAGTAGTAGACTCTCTTCCCATAGTAGGAATATCCTTATTGTTGGCCAATGACATCGCTGGAAGCAAAGTCATTTCTCCCTTAATAACAAATAACCCTAAGACCTCAGTAGAACCTTCAGATAACTTACAGTTGTTTCCCGCTTGTACTGTAACCAGATCTCAGTACAAGAAATCTGAAGAGGAGACCTATTATTTAGAATCCCTATTCTCCCAAACTGACCCATCTTCTTCTTCACCAGTTTCTCTATCTAGAGCAGAATTAATCAAAGAACAGAAGTCAGATCATTCTCTTAAAAATTTGTACGAGATTGTTTCATCTCCAGAAGAAGTTGAAAATATGTCACGAGGTTTCTATATAGAAAACGGAGTCCTAATGCGAAAATGGAGAGCATCCACCGCAACCGCTGACCAGCCATGGCAAGTAAGGAATCAAATAGTCCTCGCCTCTTGGTTTCAGGAATAATGTTCTAAGATTGGCTCATGATACTCCCTTAGCAGGTCACTTAGGGGTAAGAAAGACCTTGTTTAACATAACCCAACATTTCCATTGGGCCACGGTTGTCAAAGATGTTGCCCAATATTGTAAAACATGTCATACATGTCAACTTGTAGGTAAGCTCAACCAGAAAATTGTAGAAGCTCCACTCCATCCCATTCCTGTAATGGAAGAGCCATTTAAAAAAATTCTTATTGACTGTGTAGGACCTTTACCTCCTTCAAGTAAAGGAAATCAGTACATTCTCACAATCATGTGTATGAGCACTCGTTTTCCAGAAGTAATTCCTTTGAAAAATATTAAAGCTCAAAACATAATCAGAGAAATGTTGAAATATTTCACTATGGTAGGATTTCCCCAAGAACATTCAAAGTGATCAAGGAAGTAATTTCTTTCCAACAAGTTTAGAGAAACTCTTGTAACACTAGGTATAAAATCATGTAACTTCCTCCGCCTATCATCCTCAATCACAAGGTGCTCTAGAGCGCTTTCACCAAACGCTCAAGACAATGTTAAGAATCTTCTGTGCTGAGAACACTCAAAATTGGGAAGACGGACTCCCCTTTTTGTTGTTCGCCACCCGAACAACAATTCAAGAAAGCCTTGGATTCAGCCCGTCAGAATTAGTCTTCGGTCATGAAGTCCGTGGTCCCCTAAAGATACTTCATGAACAATGGATGAAAGAAGAACCACCAGTTCCTTCTTTGAAATACGTGTCCCAGGTCACCGAGAAGTTGTTAGAAGCTTGGAAGTTGGCAAGAGAGAACTTGACGAATGCTCAACGAGTAATGAAAGGTCGGTATGATAAAAATTCTAAACTTAGAACTTTCTCTCCAGGAGATCAAGTGTTACTTTATCTTCCCATACCAGGAGATCCATTGCAGGCTAAATACAAAGGACCCTATGAAGTCTTGTCCAGAGCCAGTGATCTCAACTACATAATCAAAACTCCAGACAGAAGAAAGAGTTCCCGTCTCTGTCACATAAATACATTAAAACCTTATAATTCCAGAGATCCAATTCCAATTTGCAGCTCTACCACAATAGAATCGGAAGAGCCTCCTGATAACCTACCTAATCCTCCTGAGATTCCCTTGGAAAACTCCCAGATACTACAAAATCTTCACTTATCTGAGAAACAAGATGTAGCAGAACCATTGACTGACCTGTTGAGAAAAGACCACGACTTCGTGTGGACACCTACCTGTGAGACGGCCTTCAAAAACCTGAAGTCCCTTCTCACTAACGCACCAGTTCTAAGGGCACCCGATTTCCAACGACCCTTTCTCCTGCAAGTCGACGCCAGCGACACCGGTATCGGTGCCGCCCTCTTGCAAGAACACAATGAAGTTCTTCACGCTATCGCCTACTACAGCAAGAAGCTGTCCCCTGCGCAGAAGAACTACTCAACAATTGAGAAGGAGACGCTCG
>NC_134799.1:16955803-16958303 GCF_046742065.1 Oratosquilla oratoria
GTCGTTAAACGTTGACTGTGGAAGATGTTTTCCCCAACCGAATTATATCACTTATCGATAAGTAGAGAGAACATGCAAGTCGAAAAGGTTAACTAAGATGTACCTAACCACTGATTCAAGAGTGATGAATAGCTAAATCATGACAATGAAAAGGATGAATGGGTTTTGCGTTCTGGGAAGAAGGATGAGAAGAAGGTCGCGAGGGGAGAAAAAGAGTGGGGAGAAGTGGTCAGTAGAATTCAGGAACAGTGAAAGGAAAGTTGGTAACACCCTGCGAGGGGTCAGGGATCCTTGCCAGTTTTGCACAGTTTTCACAGCCGAGGGAAGTTGTTCCCTTTTTACGAGTTCCGTGGTCAGTTGGAGAACCTTTGAGAACCCTCCAGAACCCTTCTCGCAGTTCGCGAAGAAGACAAGAGACAGACCCCATGAACATTGATTTGTTCCTTATGAATAAGTGATAGGGGGTATGAGCCAAAAAGGAAATATCATTTAAGTTTTAATTATCCGAAATGACTTACAAAGAATAACAATCATATCAACTGTACACTATATTACAACATTGTTGTCATGTACATCGTGTGTACCGAGCAGACAGGCAACATATAAGTAGCAAATAGTAGAAACTGAGGGAGGAAAACGCGAGAGGGGAGGACAATGAGACACTGATGTAGAGCAAAATGATGGGAGTACAAGAGGTTCCATGGGCCAGTGTGACCATTTCGTCTGCAGCGAGAAGTCGACTCAAGCTCTAGGTCCTCCAGAGGAAGGGAAAGGGTGTCGATAGCAGTAGGACTAGGTATAGGAGCAAAGGCATGGGAAATCGCAAGGTCGTGGAAATGAGGAAGGAAGGCTTGTTGTTATGGCCAGTGGTTTTCCGGCGTTTTGTATCCTAGTGGACATTCTCGCCGCTAAGGAGGGAAAGACTCGAGGAGGATAGGTATATGGTCTGTAACGGGGAAGGGTGACGGAGGAACTCAATGAGGAAGGCCATCCGAATAGGAGAGGAAGAAGAGTAACTCACTGAGAAAGGATACATGGGTAGTTCCTGGAAGGAATAGGAGAACTCAGCGAGGGGTGTTGGTGGACTATGGTCCAGGAGGAGGATGGATGCGGGAGTTTGGTGAGTGTACAAAAGGAAGAGGAAAAGGAGGAGGATGGGGGAAGGTATGATCAAGATGGAAATCGTGATAATGTGGATTTGTGTGAGGGAAGGGGACATGGTGGTTGCTTCTCAAATGAGAGGGAAAGGTTGTTTAGGGGGTGGTCTTCGGGGAGCATCGAGTGCACGCAGGAAGGGTAGGCTGGGGCTAGTGGGGATGACTGGGTGGGTGGGTGGTCTCGGGCGAGTTTCCCAGTGATTAGGAATGATGAGTGAAGACATCGAGAGTTTGTGGATTTAGAGGTTTGAGTAGACACCGCCTTCGCCGTTGGTGTCGTAAAGCCAAGGGTAGGTCCTGGGGCATTCTTGGCAAGTGTACAGGTACATGTTCTCCTCGTTGGGGAAGATACGGCTCACTTTGTTCGGGCAAGGGTTGGGCAGAGAACAGTAAGGAAGTCCCTTGACCTCACATTTATCCTTCCATTCATTGAAGCTGTTGATGGCAGCAATCTCCGTGGGAGCTTCCATCCAAGCGATGACCTGCTGCATGGTGACGAAGAAGATGTCGCCTCTGAGAGCCACATCATCGACCCAATCGATGAAAGCGCGGAGGAAGTTTGGTCGGGTCTCGAAGTAAGCGGCTGTGAAGTGGAGGCCGAGAGGGGCGCGGTTGGTCCTGTAGTGGCGGTTGAGGTTGTTCTCCAGGAACTTGGTGAACTGCTTGGGTGTCTTGATGCTGGCGCAGGAGTCGACGAAGTGGCAACCAGTGAGGGTCTCATCGTGCTGGGGGTCCTCACGCCTGTCGAGCTCGTTCTGGACCATTTCCCAGACGGTGTAGTTCCTTGAGGGGCACTTCTGGTCGATACCGATGCACTTGTGGGGCATACGGTGCATGAGGGTGTAGGGCCAGATGGGCAAGCGTCCCATGGGAGCGGCGATGGAGGAGTCGTAGAGGAAGCCATAGTCCTGCATCATCTGGAACTGCTTGTTACCGGCGACTCGACCGTGGGGAATGCGAAGACCGAGGATCTCGCCCTGGGTGATGTTGGCAAACTTCTCAATGATGAGCCGGTTACCCTCGAACTCCTCCACGATGTCCTCGTAAGTGATGTCCGTCCAGTACTTGGTGGACTGGGTGTTGGTGATGGAGTTGAGAGAGATCTCATGCCCCTTACGGGAAAGCTCCTGCACGGCGGAGTAGTTGGTGAAGGCGTGCGAGACGAAGAAGGTGCCCTTGGGGGTGCAGTCATTGCCCTTGTGCTTGGTGGTATCCTTGAAGATGTCCTGGAAGATGCGGAAGTTCCTCTCGTTGACGGCACCGGAGAAGGTGATGGTGATCATCTGGGGTGCCTGAGCTGGCGTCAGGTCGCCGGGGATCCGGGTGCCGTCCACGGAGCAGAA
>NC_134799.1:16965803-16970803 GCF_046742065.1 Oratosquilla oratoria
TGTATATATACTGTATACATACATACATATATATATATATATATATATATATATATATATATATATATATATATATGCATAATTGTATATATTATGTGTGTATGCCTTTTCCAACTAATTTCTACCCATGGAAAGCTGGTTGGTGCCTTGTCTCTCAAATCTTTGACTATTATCTACTTCTCTATCTATTTTATATGACTAGAATTAAAAAGAAGACTCTACTGAATTACGTTTCCATAAACTCGAAGCTTGTGAAATAGTTAAATCTATATATTTTTTTTTGGATAAAGGAAAAAAGTCGACACAAGCTAGAGTCAAGACAGCGACGTATAAATTGGCAGGTATGTAAATTTAGTTATCCCGCGAAACTGTCAGAGCGTATAAGTGTATCTGTGACTTCGATGTAGTGTTAGCTAGCCTTGGTCAGCCACAGACACGAGTGTGACTTCAACTTCGTGTTTGTGTCTGAACACCTGACCGATTCTCAATGATCAACGCGAAGTTTAATTTCTTCTAAAACGGCGACGTCTGTGTATGTTTTGTTTTTGAATGTACCAAAAGGTTTAACGCTCGATCTGAAGTGGATTAAGTCGAAGCCAAGGTTCCAGACAACCGGACACTTAGTCGTGTTCTCACAGTCGACCTAACGGCGTCGATCACGAAGAAGCACTGTTAGATACCATCAACCAGACAGACTCTACGGGTGTTGTCTAACACCATATGGTGTTATCTATCACAATATGGCGTTATCGAACACGATAGAACTCTGCTGATATCAAAATCCGGTGCTTTCGTTCACGCACTGTTCGTCAGCCACTGGCTACGTCACGCGACTGTGATGTTCGATTTTTGGGACGTTTCTCTGGGGGGGAGGAGGGGCAGTGACGCACCAGTTACAGACACCAGGAGCTGAGGGAGTTAACACTCTGGGTGCTCCTGGTGGTCTGCAGTGGTGGGTCCTTGACAGGACTCTGGTGCTGTTGTCTAAGACTGACGGATGGTCGTGATTGGGAGCGATACTTTCGATGCATCTTGAGTCTCCAGCTCGGCGCCGCAGAGACCCTGCGGTCTTCCGGAACACCTTGCCAGTGTTTACCAAACACTTTTCTGGTGTTCCAGAACACACGCTCCGGGTGTTCTCGAGCACGGGCTGGGTGTTCACGACACACACGACACGTGTTCAGTTTCCCAATCACAACCGAGTGTGTTAACAAGCACCTCATCGTGTTATCTAAGGCACAAAGGCACACTTCAGGGAGGGATTTGAGGTGTCCAAGACACCACGGGAACGGATAAAGACACAGGCAAGGCACCAGCCACGTTCTTCTGTCGCCCGAGAGCGAAGGAAGACGTGGGTGAGAGGAAGGCACACGCAGGCACAACAGGGGTAGTGCCTGGGACCAAACGTGCCCGTTTTCGTGTGGCTGGTCGCTCCCTAAGACACAAAAGACACACTTCGCACAGGTTAGACACACACAGGACACTCACAGGCGACGAGAGCTGCGACGACCACGAGGAGCTTCATGGTGTTCCTATGATGTCCCTGTGTCTGCGCCGCAGGTCTTATATATATGCGTCTCTCGCGCATGCGCAGAGGCAGCGCGCCAAGTCGGAGTCTAGTGTGCACACTGCGCATCCACTTTCACCTGGAGCCAGGGTCGAGGATGCAGAGGAAGCCGGCCAGCAACGTGACCCTAATGGTGACCCATGACATCTCACACAGGGTCCTTAGGGCTCCCGAAGAACCCTACTTCGAGTATACTCGAAGTCACTCCAAGTCGAGGGGCAGAGCCATCGAAGGCCCGGAACCGGCGAAGAACGGATTCTCGACCAGAAGCAGGTTCCGCGGCCTTGAGCTGAGACCCATTCTGGCAAGAAGCTTCGAGGAACGGGGTCCACCCCCCATCCCCCCAGCACACCTTCCCCCCACCCAGGTCTCCCTCCCCCCTTTCCCCCCCAAACAATAGCGATATCCCTTCTAAACACCACGGGGGTTGGGGGTTGGAGACGCAGTCAAAAGTATGTCACCCTTCAAAAAGTCCGATTAGAGCCTGTATATTGCTATGCGTCTACTAGGATTTTCTCCCCCTTCCTCCCCACCCACCCCTCCACAGTTCTAGAAATATCTGGAGCTCTACATGATGTGACGTTGTTTGGTGGTACTTTTACTCCTATTCTTGTCTCTTCCGGGGTATCTGATTCATCTCCGTGGACACCCCCCTCCCCCGCCCCCAACAAGGCTCTCTTGAATTGGGACCCACTCCCCATCTTGTACTTATAATCACAGAAAAATATCTATGAAGACCGTCATTGTGAAAGGAGTTTAAATAAACAGCTAAATATCAAGTTAATCCATTTAGGGGAAGAAAAAATGAGACTAAAGAGTGCTTCGATTAACAGTGCTGAGACAGAATGTCGAGTAAGTCGACTGTCCTACAGCATGACGTCACGTCGGTTGTTTTCTTTCCGAGACGAACGCATCTCTTTATGACATCATATTGTTTGTTTACTTTTTTAAATTAACGAACATTCTTATGACGTTATGCAGTTTTCTTTCCGAAACGAACGCATCCCTTTATGACGTCATATTGTTTGTTTACTTTTTTAAATTAACGAACATTCTTATGACGTTATGTAGTTTTCTTTCCGAAACGAACGCATCTCTTTATGACGTCATATTGTTTGTTTACTTTTTTAAATTAACGAACATTCTTATGACGTTATGTAGTTTTTTCCGAAAATAACGCACCTCTTTTTGACGTCATACCGTTTGTTTTCTTTCCAAATCGGACGCTTTTCTTTATGACGTAATTTTTTTAAGCATCTCTATATGACGTCACACCGTTATTTTTCTAACGAACGGACATTCTTATGACGTCATGTCGTTTGTTTTCCTTTCGAAACGAACCAACCTGTTGTAGCCTTGTGTCAAACTTGAGGACATTTCAGGTGCGAGACCGTAATTACAAAAATGATTAAGAATCCAAAAAAATCTCTCTTCTATTCCATTAATCGACGTTAAGTGTCCTTGAAGTATTAAAAAAAAAAAAGACAATGGGGCTATTGTCCTTGAAGTAAAAAAAGTCTTGGAGTCTGTGACCGAACATTTAGTGTTTCCATTGTCTTCGAAAGATGCAAACCTATTTTCTTGGGTTTTCAGAAGCATTTAGAATTCGTCTTCTGAAAAAAAGGAAAATTTTGTAAATAAATTGAAGTGTTTTTTGTGTCTCTAGACATACATTTAAAGAGATTTGTTCCCTGAATCAAGATTTATCCAGTTCTATCCAGGCTCTGTGATCAGATTTCTCAAGCGGGAATATGCGAGACAGCAGCTGAGATTAATCTAGATTGGCAAAAGTAATGTTATATCTTTTATTCCTCTTAATATGCTCTGTTTCTGTTATACATCCTTTTTACTAATATAGCATGATTTCTAGGGAAAACATGCTACATTTAGCATAATTATGCTAAACCTGGTCAAACTGGTTCCTGGAACTATTTCTGACTCAGTAAGTTCAACCGATTCTGGGAATTCTTGGAAGCGGTGTAAGCTCTCGTGGCAGCTTTCTGTGACAAAAATGTCCTGTCCTCTCCCACTGCCTGCCCTCTTAAAACATTGTGTATTCTACTTCACATACACATACACATACACACATAATATATATATATATATATATATATATATATATGTATATATATATATATACATACATATATATATATATATATATATATATATATATATATATACATATATATCACGTGAAATACCACTGTCGGAGCAAAAGAAAAGTGAAGAGACAAAAAATCTCTATACTCGTATATCGGCTGCCAACTGCAGCCCTCCTCAGGAAAGTACATTTATTACAGAAGATATTTAAGCTATGTGCACCCACTCGAACAACAGCGGGGTGGGTGGAGGGGGGTGGTTGGAGGATGACCCAATTGGCCGTTGGGAAAGGAGAGGTCACCTGGATTAAGGGTTATGCGTTGGGCCAGGAGTATACAATGGTTAACCAGAAATCTCACCGCCAGGCGTGGTATTATGTCCGTAGACCATTAACCTTTCGAGATACTAAAACCAGGCTCTTCTTCGATCAGAGCTGATTCAACGATCTTCCTCATGAAACGGTTCGACGGCGCAGTGGTACCGTTCGTAACCGCTAACCAAGCGGTCCGAGTTCGGTTCCCGCCCAGGGCTGAAATGATCTCAGCAGTGCTGATTTGCGAGACGGATTTCCAACTCTTGGAGGAAAGGATTTAGGTGTGTGTGTGTGTGTGTGTGTGTGTGTGTGTGTGTGTGTGTGTGTGTGTGTGTGTGTGTGTGTGTGTGTGTGTGTGTGTGTGCGCGCGCGCGCAGACTAGCAATCTTGTGCCTTTCTTATGGACCGCTTGTGTTTAACATTAGAAGATAAGAATGGAAGAGACTGCAAGAGACCATAAGGCCTCCACTAGGCAGTTCCATGTCCCTCACCACCTGCCACCCCTGTCCATAAGGTCACCTAATCTTCTCTTAAAACAATCAATTGTTTCAGCGCTCACTTGTACATGGTTACTGAGCCTGTTCCATCCGTTAACCACTCTCTCGGTAAACCAGTTCTTGCCCTGTGGTGATCTTGGAGTCCAGTTAGGAGAAGGATCGAACTGAGTTAAGGTGAGGGGAAGGGGGTTAACTTAAACCCCTTGGGGTGAAGACACTCTTTATAATCTTTTTTATGGGGAGCTTAAAGATATAAAGGTAAGACAAAGTGGATGAAAACTGATTAGCTCTTTGTAGATTTTATCTTAGCTCTTATTCACTTAAATGTGGATTCGAATCCCGCACGCCTCTGTTATGCCCAGTAGTGACTGTTACTACCTGTCCCAACACTCCCTAAAGCACATAGGGCAAAGGTGATGTCACAGCTGCACAGCGTCTCCTGGTGTAGGCTCTTCACATTATTTTTCTTTAACCAGACTAATTTATTCAGTTTGAACCCAACTTCGTAACTGAGTGGATC
>NC_134799.1:16983303-16985803 GCF_046742065.1 Oratosquilla oratoria
CCTCCTCCTCCCCTTCCCCTCCCCCTCTCCTCCCCTTCCCTGCCCTCCCCCTCCCCCCTTCTCCTCCCCTCCCCCTTCCCTCCTCCTTTTCCTCCACCCCACTTCCCCCTTTCCTCTTCCTCCCCCTTTCCTCCCCCATCCCCCCCTTTCCCTTTCCTCCCCCAATTTCCCCCCACCTTTCCCCCTGAGTGGTTTGAGTCAACTTGTTGTCCAGAGGGATGATGGCGGGGCAAAGTTCTGACCTCTGACTTGTTGGCCTTTTCTGACCTTTGACCTATTTCACTTATTTGACCTTTTTTACCTCTTTGGTTATCATTGTCCTCATTTTCTCTCCTTTGACCTTTGGTTTTTTTTTTACCTCCTTTGACCTTCTTTGATTTTAATTACCTTCTCTGACCTTTTCTCTCTTTAGACTTTTGACCTGCTTTGATCTTCTTTGACCTTCTTTGACCTTTTGAGTATTTTGACATTTTATTTTGTTTGTCCTTTTGAGTAATTTGATCGTGTTTGACCTCTTCGACCTTCTCTGACCTTTGGTCTCATGAATTCATTGATTTCCATTGACCTCGACAGACCTTTGGCCTATAGAGTCCTTTGATCTTTTGAGCATTTCCATTTTATATGACCTCATTTGACATTTGATCTTTAGACCTATCCCCTTTTTTTACCTCCTCTGACCTTTGACCTTCTATGAATTTTGACCTTTGACTTCCCAGGAATCTTGACCTCATTTGACCTTTTATCTCCTTGGACCTTTGCCATCCTTTGCCCTCGTTTGACTTCCTTTGACCTTCTTCGACTTCTTGACCTCCTTTGACCTTTATCCTTTTGAGCCCTGGTCGTTATCGTTTTTTTTTAATTCGGAAAATGTTCCACCATTTGTATCGAAAAAGATAAGTAAATAAAAAGAAATAGAAAAATCGAAGAAATTGTTGTGATACTAGGGTCACCTTCCGATGTTCCAGTAGGCCTACATTTCGGAAAGGCGTTTAGGTTCGGGAAATAATTTTCGAATTACGAAGAGCTGCGAATATTGGAACACTTTTACACTAACGCCCCTCAACTTTGCACATTTCATTCACAAGTGGTCTTGTTCAGTGGTGGACCCTGGACTGAACAGTCTCCAAGTGGTCGAGACCCCAGTGAGGTCTGGTCCTCTCAGCTAAATAAAATCATCTGGCTACACTCCAGAATGAAAATATTCATATGACTACGTTACCTTCCTGGTGGTTCGTTTTATGCACACAAATTTAGATTTAAGAAGGAAATAGGCAAGAATTGGTTTACAAATGGGGTGGTCGACGAATGGAATAAACTTAGTAACCATGTAGTAAGCGCTGAAACTATCAGTTGTTTTAAGAAACGATTAGACAACTTTATGGATGGGGATGACAGGTGGTGATGGATACGGGGCTGCCTAGTGTAGGTCTTATGGTCTCTTGCAGTCTCCTTCATTCTTATGTTCTTATGTTCATAAGGTGATGGTCCCCTAGGTGAAGGGGGCGTCGATTGGTCGCGGCCCCTTTTCAAGAATTTCAGTCTAGTCGACGAGACTAGATCAATTTTTTTGCGGATTTTGTTGTTGTTGTTGTTGTTGTTGTTGTTGTTATTATTATTATTATTATTATTATTATTATTATTATTATTATTATTATTATTATTATTATTATTATTATTATTATTATTATTATTATTATTATTATTATTATTATTATTATTATTATTATCATTATTATCATTATTATTATCATTATTATTATTATTATTATTATTATTATTATTATTATTATTATTATTATTATTATTATCATGTTATCATCATCATCATCATTATTATTATTATCATCATTATTATCATCATCATCATCATCATCATCATCATCATCATCATCATCATCATCATCATCATCATCATCATCATCATCATCATCATCATCATCATCATCATCATCATCATTATTATTATTATTATTATTATTATTATTATTATTATTATTATTATTATTATTATTATTATTATTATTATTATTATTATTATTATTATTATTATTATTATTGTTATTATTATTATTATTATTATTATTATATTATTATTATTATTATCATTATTATTATTATTATTATTATTATTATCATTATTATTATTATTATTATTATTATTATTATTATTGTTATTATTATTATTATTATTATTATTATTATTATTATTATTATTATTATTATTATATTATTATTATTATTATCATTATTATTATTATTATTATTATTATTATTATTATTATTATTATTATTATTATCATTATTATTATTATTATTATTATTATTATTATTATCATTATTATCATTATCATCATTATCATCATTATTATCATTATTATCATTATCATCGTTATTATCATTATTATTGTTATTATTGTTTTAGCGGATTTTTTTTGTGTGGAGATTTTTTTTTAGTATATATATATATACATATATATACATATATATGTATATATATATA
>NC_134799.1:17003303-17005803 GCF_046742065.1 Oratosquilla oratoria
CTTCCTCCTCCTCTTTTTCTATCTTCTCCTCTTCCTCTCCCTCTCCCTAATCTTCCTCTTTCCCTTCCTCTCCGTTCTCCGCCTCTTAAGTATCCTCTTCCTCTTTTTATTTCTATTTCTTCTTTTAATTTATTTGTCGTCTTTCTTTTTCCTTCTATTTTTTCTATTATTTTCCTGTCTATTTTTTTTTCTATTTTCTTCTTATTTTCTTTTTTAGTTTTTTCTTTTTCTTAATCTTCTCCACTGCATGACGTTGATTATTTTTGACATTAGATTCGTTTCCTTTCTCTCTCTCTCTCTCTCCCTCTCTCTCTCTCTCTCTCTCTCTCTCTCTCTCTCTCTCTCTCTCTCTCTCTCTCTAGTAATTACTTAATAACGAAATTAATTAACAAAAAAAATTACGCTGAAGAAGTCACGTCCGTCGAATGTAAACAAAGACGAAATAATACGAAAACGCAGATCGAAGCAATTTGAGAAAGTGACGATCACTGGTGGAAGAGAGAGAAGAGGAGGAGGAGGGAGAGGATGGAAGAGGATGAAGAGTAGGAGGATGATGGGAAGGAGTGGTCCCACAAACTAAATAAAACGGTTTGTCTTTAACAAAAAGAAGATAACGAATTGAAAAAGTGACGATGATTGGTGGAAGAGGAGGAGGAAGAGGTGGAAGAGGGAGAGGAAGAGGAAGAAGAGGTAAAGGAGGGAAGGGGGAAAGAGTTGTTTCACAAACTGAACAGAACGGCCTGTTTCCAACCAGAAGAAAATCGTTCTTGTGCCGAGTTCGAGACGACTCTCGAACTCGCGGGTTCTTCGTCGAAGTAGAGGTTCCTCTCGACTGAAAATCGTCCTTGTGTCGAGTTCGAGACAGCTCTCGAAGTCGTGGATTCTTCGTCGAAGTAGAGGTACCTCTAGACTCTAGGGTTCCCAACCTTTTTGTTCCTCTGTACCCCTTGGGCAATATTATAGACTCCTGTGTATCTCTAATAATAATAATAAAAATTAGATTAACATTTTCATACTATTTCATTATGAAACCTGTAAGTATAGACTATATACGAATCTTAACAATGATAACATCAATAAACTAGACTCATTTCTTTTAAAAAAAAAATCGATCCATCATATTCATGTATTTTTAATAAATATTGTATAGGAACATAATAGTATAGGACACTACAAAAGACCATAAGGCCTACAATAGGCAGTTCCATGTCCCTTACCACCTATCATCCCTACCCATAAACTTATCTATCTTTTCTTAAAACAACCGATAGTTTCAGCGCTCATTACTACATAGTTACTAATTCTATTCCATTCGTTGACCACTCTATAGGTAAACCAGTTCTTGCCTATTTCCTTCTTAAATCTAAATTTGTCCAACTTGATATATAGGTGTGGCTATTCTCTCAGACCTCATGTGGCCCCTGAAAAGAGCAAACGTCTGTCCCCATCTGGGGTGACACTTCACCCAAGTAGGAAACTCCTCCCCCAGAATGCGACGTGGCTCCTGGGGGAGGGTCGAGGGCCGCCTACGCACCACGACCCAGCGGGGGACCTCATACGACGGATGAGGAGGAGGAGGAGGAGGAGGAGGAGGAGGAGGAGGAGGAGGAGGAGGAGGAGGAGGGGGTCAGGGACCTTTCGACATGTCTTTAAACACCTTTGATCCTCCTCCTCCTCCATCCTCCTCCTCCTCCTCCTTTTCCTCCTCTTCCTCCTCCTCCTCCTCCTCCTCCTCCTCCTCCTCCTTTTCCTCCTCTTCCTCCTCCTCCTCGTCCTCCTCCTCAACGTCCTACTCCTCCTCATCATCTTACATTCCTCTTTCTCTTCCTCCTCCTCTTACTCCTCCTCAACGTCCTACTCTTCCTCGTCTTCCTCCTCCTACTCCTATTCCTACTTTTTTCTTCTTCTCCTCCTCCTCTCGAATTCATCTTCTCTTCGTACTCTTCCCTCTACCTCCTCTTCCTCTTCCCCCACCTCCATTTCCTCCTCCTCCTCCTCCTCCTCTTCCTTCTCCTCCTCTTCCTCCTCCTCCTCCTCCTACTCTTCCCCCTATCTTCCTTCTTCTCTTTGGGTGCTGAAGACCGCATAACAATGGGATGGAGGTTGCACGAATAAATGAATTATTTAGTAGACTAGTAAGGAAATGTATAGATGCATAAGTATATAATAGATACTTAAATAGGTAAATGAATGAATAAATAATCGTATAGATAGATGAATAAGTAAATAAATAGGTAAATGAATCAATAAACAATCAAATAAATATATGAAAAAATAAATGAATAAACAAATAAATTAATAAATAAATTAATAAGCGAGTGAATAAATAAATGTATGAATAAATAAATAAATGAATGAATAAATAAACAAATAAATAAATCAACAAATAAGTTAATAAATAAATGAATAAGCGAGTGAATAGATAAATGTATGTATGAATAAATAAATAAATAAATAGATAAATAGATAGATAAATAAATAGACAAATGAATTAAACATT
>NC_134799.1:17013303-17015803 GCF_046742065.1 Oratosquilla oratoria
AACGTTTTCAGAAGGCAATTATTAGTCTTAAAAAAGATAATCATTTACATTTCACTAAAGCAGATAAATCTAATGCAGTTGTTATTTTAAACAAGGTTGATTATCTTAGAAAAATGAATGATTTATTAGATGATAACAATACTTACACACTTCTTAACAAAAATCCTACAGAAGCAGTTAATAGTTATTATAATAAGAAATTAAAAGAACTGCTTCATAAGAATAGAGACCTCTTACAGAAATTCATTTCAATTAGTCCCCCTTTGCCACATATGTATGGTCTCATTAAGACTCATAAATGTAACAACCCCGCTAGACCTATTGTTTCGTCAATTGGTTCCGCTTCTTACAAGCTTTCCAAATGGCTAGTTACTATCCTTAGCCCTTTAGTAGGTACAATCTCTTCTTCTCATGTTACAAACACTTCTGATTTAATAGACAAACTCCATAATATTAAACCTAATTATAAGTTTACATTGGTTAGTTTTGATATAGTCAGTTTATTCACAAAAGTTCCCATAAATGATTTATTATTTTACCTTCAAAATTAACTTAATAAACATGTTCTTCCATTGCCATCATCTACATTGATTGAACTAATTAAGTTATGTGTCAAAGATTGTAAGTTTCAATTCAATGGTAATTTCTATTCCCAAAAATTCGGCATGAGTATGGGAAACCCTTTATCCCCAGTTTTAAGTAATTTATACATGGAATTTTTTAAAACTAAAATATTACGCACAATCTTCCCCCCTAACATCCCTTGGCTTAGGTATATTGATGACATTTTATGTCTTTGGCCAGAAGAAAAAAAAATTCCATAATTTTTTAACTAAGTTGAATACCCTTGTTGATTCTATTAAATTTACTTTAGAAATTGAGAAAAATTGTACCTTACCTTTCTTAGATTGCACTATCCTACGTCATGACAATAGCCTTAAATTTAAAGTATATCGTAAACCAACCAATGTAAGTTCATATATTCATTATTCTTCTTCTCATCCAAATAATATTAAACGTACAGTATTTGCCTCAATGTATTTAAGAGCTTTTCGTATTTGTAGTCCTGAATTTATTGATGAAGAAATCAGAAATGTTTTTAACATTGGGCTAGAATTAAAATACCCTAAGCAATTCCTTGATATTGCTTACAATTTTGCTAGGAAATCATTTTTATCTCCTCAACCAATTATAATAATGTTTTAATTTTACCATTTCAAGAAAATTTGTTAAGTATCACAGAATTATTAAAAAGATTTAACGTAAAGGTAGTTTTTAAACATGATAGTACAGTAAAACATAAACTCATCAACAATAGTATTGAAATTAAAAAAGGATGCATTTATAAAATTCCTTGCAAAATGTGTAATCAATTTTACATAGGTCAAACTGCCAAACCCTTAAACATTAGAATTGAACAACACAAGAAAAATGTTAGGGATGGCAATCATTCTAGTGGTATATTCAAGCATATTGAATTAAATAATCATCCAGTTGATTGGGGTAATGCCCAGGCAATCTATTATACCAACAACATAATAGCAAGAAATTTAATAGAGTGCAGTTTGATTCATACCACCAGTAATCAAAATACCAACCTACATAAAGGCTTGTACAAACTTGATAATTTCATTTGTCAAGAAATTAGTAAGATAATATCAGGTAAAATGTAACCCAACGAATTGACCTAATGTCGCCCTATATCATTAGTAGAAACAGTGACCCTTGGCGACTGTGACCTGATGTCGCCCCACCATCGTAAGATAATTGACAATGACCTTCCGCTCTCCAGGGGGTAATTGGTCGCTACGCTTATTCAAACTGTCCTTGTTCCTTTGTATCATGTATATATTGTCTATGTATTCCTATCACTATGTACTTGTTGCACTGAAGATGTAATATACGAAAGCGCTCTGCTTCGTTAGTTTCTTTTTCCAAGTGGTCTACTTTGCATAAGTGAACACACGTACCCGTGTTCGTATTAGCATATATATATATGTATATATATATTCTCCTAATTTTCCGTGTGGTGCCTTGTGACCTCTCCTATATTTTTTCGTATGACGCCTTGTCACCTCTCCTAGGTTTACACTTTTCCGTTTATATTATCTTTGTATTGTACTTTTGTCTGTATTCTCCCCTGAGGATGTGAATTACACGAAAGCGCTTGGGATTTCTGTGTTTCTTTTTCTTAAGTGGTTACCAGCATATGTATATATATATATAACTATATATATATGTACGTATGTATGTATATATGCATGTATATACAAAATACATTGAATTGATGATAAGAAATATATGTATATATATATATGTGTGTATACATATATATATATATATATACATATATATACTGTATATATATATATATATATACATATATATATATATATATATATATATATATATATATATATTGACGAGATAAACACCATATGAGGACGGAGCCTTTATTTGTACGACGTTTCGCTTATTACAGCTTTTTCAAGTACAAGTT
>NC_134799.1:17025803-17028303 GCF_046742065.1 Oratosquilla oratoria
TTTGATAATATTATCTTGTGTTTTGGTTAAACAATCTTATAATCATAGGATATTTAAGCAGTACCAAGTTTCCTAATTGTACCAAATGTCCTATGGACCTTTCGGCCACATGATTTTGCTCTTTTTTTTTTTTTTTTTTTTTTTGTACTATTACCTTTCTTATTTCCATGTGTATATGAATGTGTATGTACTTTTATTATTATTACCATTAACATTTCCATGTGTAATTGAATGTGTATGTATGTATAATGTCCGCAGGTTTTATGTGACTATAACCTCTCCCAGTTTTCTTACTTCTGTATAAATATTGTGTTCTATTTTTTCTTTTTTGTTCTCCGAGGATGTCGTAATAGACGAAAACGTTCAGTATTTCGACTTTAATTTCCCTGTGGTTTCTGCAATATATATATATATATATATATATATATATATATATATATAGAGAGAGAGAGAGAGAGAGAGAGAGGGAGATTGACACCATCTGATCCAGCTGGCAACCTTTGCCCACGGTGCTGACAATCACCTGTGCCCTGTGTGTTCGGACTGCCAGGGCAAGACACGGGGATTCAAACTCGGATTCGGTCTCGGACGGAGCCCCACAGGGCTGAGTTTCGGTGCCCATGACATTCGTTCTGACCATCTTCAATTCGGTGACGCGATGTAGAGAGCGTCTGTTGAGAACGTAAGATCATAAGAACGTGAGGACCTAGGATCCTTGGAACGTAAGACCGTAAGAATGTAAGAACGTAAAAACGTAAGAACATGAGAACGTAAGAACCTAAGGACCTAGGGGCGTAAGAACGAAAGAACATGATAAAGAACATAAGAACGTAAAAACGTAAGAACATAAGACCCTAGGAAAGTAAGAACGTAAAAACGCAAGAACGTAAGATTGTAAGAACGTAAGAACATAAGAGCCTAGAAAAGTAAGAACATAAGAACATAAGAACATAAGAACATAAGAACATAAGAACATAAGAACACAAGAACATAAGAACATAAGAATGGAGGAGACTACAAGAGACCATATGGCCTACACTAGGCAGTTTCATGTCTAACAACATTCATCCATATCCATAAAGTTATCTAATCTTTTCTTAAAACAACCAAAAATTTCAGCTCCCAATACATAGTTACTTAATCTATTCCATTCGTTAACCACTCATTTAATAAACCAGTTCTTCCCTATTTCCTTCTTAAACTTAAATTTATCCAATTAAATCCCATTACTGCCAGTCCTGGCCTGTTGTCTTAATATGATTACCTTGCCTGCACCGCCCTTGTTAAAGCCCTTGAACTATTTGAATACCTCTATTAGATGACCACAAGGGATTCATACCGATGAGGTCTCCAGCTTGAAAAGGAGATGGATGGGTCGCGACCCAATGTGAGTGGGAGGTCGTCTCCATCGCCTGTCCTGTCCTGAGCCAGAAAAAAATATGTGAAGTACGTCTTTCTGGTGAAGAAATTAATAATGCGCTCTCAGAATACATGAAGGTAAATATTCAGTTTTATTTTATTTCATTTTTTATTTCTAAATTATTCTATTTTCGTTTGATTAAATTTAATCTCTCACATATATTTCTATTTTTTTTCATTTCGTTTTTTCTGTGCAGTCTAATCAAATTTGTTTAAATCTTATTTGGTTTTGCTATATCTTAGTTTATTGTTTTTAATTTTATTTTATCTAAACTTGTATTTATCTTATTTTATTTTATTTTATTTTCTATCTACTTGTATTCTATGTTCTTTTAAATAATTTCATCATATTTTATTTTATCATATATATATATTGTAAAAGCCCTGTGCTGCCCCTCAAGCACGCTCCAGCTCAACCTAATTCAACCCAACCCAATCCAAGCCAACCTAAACAAACCCAACCTAAATATAACCCAACCAAATCCAACCTACACAAAGCCAACCTAAATCCAACTCAATCCAACCCAACAAAACCCAACTTAAATCCAAACCAACCCAACCCAAACTACACAATCCAACCAACAGCTAACCCAAAGCAACCTAACCTAACCTACACAAACCCAACCTATATACAGCCCAACCCAACCTAAATCCAACCCGACCCAACCCAACCTAACAAAACCCAACCCAATAAAACACAAATCAACCCAACCTACACAAATCCGATCCAACCCAATCTGCACAAACCCAACCTACATAATTCAAACTTATATACAGCCCAACCCAACTTAAATCCAACCCAACCTACACAACCCAACCTATATACAGCCCAACCCAACCTAAATCCAACCCAATCCAACCTAACCAAACCTACACAAACCCAACCCATATACAACCAACCCGACTCAACCCAAGCTAACCCAACTCAACCCTACCCAACCCAAATCCAACCCAATCCAGCCCAACCCAACCCAATCCAAATCCAACCCAATCCAACTCAACCCAAATCCAACCCAATCCAGCCCAGCCCTACCCAACCCAACACCAGTAATGTCTCAGGAATTTCCGCTCGCTGGAATGT
>NC_134799.1:17033303-17043303 GCF_046742065.1 Oratosquilla oratoria
GATTTACGACACGATGGAGACGTGGCATGTAACATGAACTTTGACATTTTTCTCGATCACGTTCGTTCTCTCTCTCTCTCTCTCTCTGTCTCTCTCTCTCAAAAAAAAACAAAAAAAACGGGTTGGATTATCCTTGAGGATGCTGGAGATCTAGATCGTCTCCGTCACTAGAAAAGCGTCTAATCTCTTTCAGTCTAAAGGTTAACTCTAAGCTGAATAGAATCACCTGACGTTACCTGGATTAGGATAAGTACGTGTATGAAAATTACCTGGTGTTTCTGTAGTGTATGTGTATGTGCGTGTTTATGTGTATTTGCATGTACACACGTGTTTGCATCCATGCATGTACAGTACCTCCAAGTACCCATATCTCCAGATGATCAAGACATACCTCCAGTTTCTGCGTAGTAGACGCACCGGTGCACCTCGAACCTGTATCTGATCCTCCAGTATCCAGGTCCTCCTTAAGGCGATCGGGACAATCCCCTGGTTGTTCTCTCCACGGGCGGGACGTCGGTTAGGGCTGGTTCCTCATTGACGACCACTTTTTTTCCCCTCCGAATTCCACCACAAGGATCCGAATCGAACCAGTTCGTTTGTTGGTTTCTTGAGTCAAAAATGTCTTCTTGTTTACTGTCGATTTTACAAACACGGTGTCAAAGGATGCCTACTGGAGACCTTTTGGTCCATAACAAGGCCGAATGTCGATGAAATCAAAAGTAAGTAAACAAACTTAAACAAGAAAACAAAATAACTGTATGCACACATTTAAGTACGTTTTTTCATAAGAACATAAGAATGAAGGAAACTGCAAGAGGCCCTTAGGCCTACACCAGGCAGTTCCATGTCCCTTACAACCTAGTATCCCAATCCATAAATTTATCTCATTTTCTCTTAAAACAATCAATTGTTTCAGCGCTCACTTGCACATGGTTACCAAGTCTATTTCATTCGTTAATCATGTACATACTGTACGTATAATAATCTTGTTATTTTGAATCCTAGACAGCATCTTACTGAAATTACATAAATCTTATTTTCAATTTCCTCTGCAGGACCTATCCACCCCGTTTGGAACGAAGCAGCCTTTGTACTGAGGCACTAGTCTGTTGCATCTCTGACATCCGTCATTGCAGAAAGGAGTCGAAAAGTCATGAGAGTGCGGCTTGGGGTATACTTGGAAGTGCCCGGGGATCGAACTCGGGCATCTCGCATCTGAGTAAGTGATTCGACCTCTCTCTCCCTCTCTCTCTCACTCACACATATATAAATAAATAAATATATATATATATATATATATATATATATATAAATGTACATGTATATGCATATATATATGTATGTATATATGTATATGTATACCTATATATACATATATATATATATATATGTATATATATAACATATATATATAAATATATATATATATATATATGCAGATATATATATATATATACATATATAGACACATATATATATATATATATATATATATATATATATATATGGAAAAGAGCACATGGTCATGGAAACCAACGACTTTTCTTCTTTTCAGGATTTCATTTTCGACTCCGGTCACGAAGGAGGAGGAGGAGGAGGAGGGGGGGGGGCTTGTCGCAAGCTAATCCCGTCCGTCACACCTGGGGCGTGAAGAGTGAAAATCCTTTGTCAAGGGCGAAGACGCCGCGCGTCTCGAGGGAACTCGATGTCGAGGAGTCCTCCTCGAGGGAGGTCGGCTGCGACGAGACCTCAGGGTTGTCGCCGAAGGACAGGATTTTTTTTTCTTTATACTTTTCCACCTTTTTATCTTTTATTGATTTTTTTTCACCTTTTCATTTTTTCACCTTTTCATTTATTTATTTATTTATTTATTTTTTTGTCCGAGGGTGAAAACTCAAAGTGAAGAGGTTTCAAGGTGTTGGAAATGGTTTGGAAGATGGATATAGATCTATCTATCCCTTTATCTATCTATATGCAAAGGTAGATGAAGGATCCATAGTATAAATACACACACACATACATACATACATGCATACATACATGCATGCATGCATACATATATACATAGATACATGCATACATACATACATACATACATACACACATACATAATACATACATACACACATAAATACACACATACATAAATACATACATACATACATACACACACACACACACACATAAACACACTAGTCTTTTTACAAAAGGCCTAGGTGCACATTATCCCGCCTTTGGGACATTGTTGTAAAATACGAATCACCATTTGGCCAAGGTGATCAGGACTTACGCAAGATCGGCCGCCGCCGCCTGTGGCAGGTGGCGCTCTGCCCCCTCCTCCACCTCCACCAGCTGCCTCACTCGAACCAGTTTAGGGGCGAGCCACCTTAACGGAACCTAAGATCACCTGTTGATTCCCCGTAGTTAGGTGATCGCTGGGTTTGAGTACGTTTATTAATTCATTTTATCGATTTATTTATTTATACATTTATTTGTTATTCATTTATTTATTTTCTTTTTTGGGGAGGCATTAACTTATAGGCAGGAACTGGTTTACTAATAGAGTGGTTAACGACTTAGCAACTATGTAGTGAGCTCTGAAACTAATGGTTGTTTTAAGAAAAAGTTAGATAACTTTGTGGATGGGGATGACAAGTGGTAATGGACATCGAACTGCCGAGTGTAGACTCTATGGTCTCTTGCAGTCTCCTCCATTCTTATATTCCTGTAGGTGTTAAGCGACACAACGTATTGACTCAATACTATTGTCCACTTCCTATTTGGTCCTATCAAAACTATCGCTACACTGTAACAATATGAATCGTGCGCGATTTACTGAGAAACTATAAATTTTCCGTTACTGCTCTTCATGGCCCATTCTTGTAAATTCATGTCGAATACGTGACATAACTTTGTTTCCCAACTAGCATCTGAAACTCTTATATAGAATCAAAACCCTTTTTATCGGATTCGAATTTATCTTATCGATGTTCATCTTGACCAACCGTCCACCGATTCATTGATCCTATACTTTCCACTCGGCATGCCCCTCTGGTATGTGTGACATAACAGGATGGTCCTAGTAGGTGCACCTCGTGGTCGTCTATGTAAAATTAGATGCATCTAGATGATGCAGGGCGCCTAACCTCGTCTAGCTACACGTCTAGTTACGTAAGTTAGTTCCATTTAACAGGGCTGGTCGAAGATAAACCTACCTGGTTGGACAGAGGCCGGGGCAAACCAGTTCAAACCAGATTGGGTCTATTGTGCTTGCATACATGCGCTACTGAATCCCTTCTTTGAAAAATTGTCTGTTCAGTTTCCAGTATCACGCAAATGCATTTTTCATTTCTTTATTTATTGAAAGATTTATTTTTCTATGAAATGGTTAGGTTAGGTTCGCTATTGGACAATTTAAGTTTCATGTCAAATATCCATGCTTGCATGATTATGGAAAATTACAGATTACTCCCCTCTACCCCTCTCTTCCTCCCTCTCGCTCCTTCCCCTCTCCCTCTCCACCACATCCTCTTTCCCCCCAAGTGACTAAATCAACCTAACCTAAACTAATCCCATCTAACCTACACTGACCTAATTTTACCTGACCTAATCTAACCTAACCTAATCTGACCGAATCTAGCCTTATGTAACCTATCCTTAGCTAACTTAATCTAATCTAACCTAACCCTACCTATCCTAATCTAAACCTAGCCTAACCCAACCTAGTCTATCTAAACCTAGCCTAACCCCATCTATTCATAGTTAACTTAACCTAACCAAGCCAAATTAAACATAACCAATTAACCATTTCCTGCCTAAACCTGATCATATAAACTATCCCCCATTATCCCCCACCACCCTATCCCCCCAAAGAGCGCCCTGGGAGCGGGGGTGGGGGTCGTCATATCATCTGCGCAGTGTAAATAAAGGCTTGCGTTGAAGGTCTGCGTGTGATTCATCACGTCGGTCTTGGACCACGTGCTGGACTCGTGATCAATAGCTATTGTCCACCCGGATGAGATCTTGTACATTGACCAATCTATGGAGAATGTTGTTAGCTTACACACACGCACCCACCCACCCACCTACATACACCGTCCTTTTGCTCATGGGAGATAGTAACGGCTTGCAGTGCTATTGAAAATTTAGAGCCCTTAGTGGGGCTCGATCTTGAAACTGTATCGTTGAGAGCGTGTTTGCGTGTGCGACGGTATGGATATTGTAATACACAGGAAATGAGCTACATTCGTGGGGCTCCGTCTCACTTTATTCATAGTATCTAGTTTTGAATTTGCTTATGGTTACAGGTTGGGCTATATCATCTAAGTTATTCTAGAAATCTATATGGAGTTTCTTTTTTTCATAATTTTTAGATTTTTACCATGACCTCATAATGCTAAAAAAATAAATAAAAAGTAAACGACCTTACATTCCTATCAAATCACCTCTTTCTCTTCTTTCTTCCGGTAATGACAGGTCATTGTATTAGCGGCAGTGCTCCGGTGAAGTGTGATGCGGTGAATGAAACTGGCTGGTGATGCTGAGGTCTTTGGCGCCGATGCCGAAGGAGGTAACTGTGGAACCCAATTCTTGATCCGCATATCAGTTCACAGTATATAACCAATGCCAACTGTGTTGTTGTCTCGGAAAGGTTGGTAGGCGTTGTTGGGTCTCCCGGAAAGGTTGGTAGGTGTGGCTGGCCGTCGACAAAGCCTCTGTTAACAAACAAAATGGCGCCATCAACGCAATAATTTACATTTAATTTAAAGTTATTTTGTCTCATTGGTGCCTGATAGTGCATGGTCGTGTATGTGAATATAAAACATAATTGTGTGCGCATGTGCATGTAGGTTATTCTTTGTGTGCGTATTTGTTTGTTTGTCTAGTTGTATGTACCAAATTGTAGTACACAGGCAATAAGCAACGCTCGTTGGGCCCCGTCTCTTAATCCCCAATTTATCATAACTAGTGTGCGCACGCGTTTGTGTGTGTATTTGTGTGTGTGTGTGTTTGAGAGAGAGTGATTCACCACCATAGCCTTGGATCACATATTGAACTCGTGATCGACAGCTATTACCCTCCCGGATGAGAGAGCTCAGAGCTCGTACATGGACCGATCTATGGAGAGTGCTGTAACCTTACACACACACACACACACACACACACACACACACACACACACACACACACACACACACACACACACACACACACACACACACACACACACACACACACACACAATTGAAAGCTATATGAGCTTCTTTGCAGACGATGCAAAACTACTGAAAAGAGTGAAAACTGAAGAAGATTGTGAATCACTACAGAGAGATCTAAATAAAGTACAGGAATGGAGTAAGAAGTGGGAGATGGAGTTCAATACAAAAAAGTGTAGTATAATGGAATTTGGAAAAAGCAAAAACAGAATAACAGGATCATATAATTTGGGAAAAGAAGGAATAAAAAAGTAGAAAATGAAAAGGACCTGGGAGTCATTGTTATGAATAATATGTCACCTGAAAAACATATAAATAAGATTTTTGGAGAAACTTATAATTTAATAAGAACAATTAAAGTGGCATTTACATACCTGGATGAAGAAATGGTGAGGAAAATCCTAATCACCCTGATAAGACCAAGATTAGAATATGCAGCAACAATATGGTCACCAAGTACAAAAAAATGTATAAAAAAACTTGAAAGAATACAAAGAGCAATTACAAAACTGGCACCAACACTCTCAAAACTATCATATGAAGAGAGACTACAAAAACTTGGACTACAGACACTAAAGCAAAGAAGAGAGAGAGGAGATTTGATAGCTATTTACAGAATCATGAAAGGCATAGAAATTACTGATAGAGAGAATCTGATAAAATGGGATGACAGAAATACAAGAGGACACGGAAAGAAAATAAAAAAAGACAGCTATAGAAGAGATTTGAAAAAGAACAGCTTTCCACACAGAGTAATAGACAGTTGGAACAAGTTAGATGAGAAAGTGGTGTGTGCAAAAACAATACATGAATTTAAAAATAGTTTAGATAAAATGAGAAATGAAGACGGGACCCCACGAGCATAGCTCCCCTTCCCGTAATATACAACTAGGTAAATACAACTAGGTAAATACACACACACAACGCCTTACCCAGCAGAGTTGGAGTGCCGGCATGCAGTGCAGCGATCCTGATTTTTTTTTTTTCAAACCTGGGCAGGACACGAACTCGGATCGTTGAATTTGTCTAGGTGTCTGTCTCCAAGTGCATTTACACCAGTTTACCCACGTATCCCTTTGGCATCTATGATAATATACTTAAGTCCACTATAGTAATAGTCTACTATAGTATATCATAGCCCACTATAGTATATTCTATTTCACTATAGTATATTATAGACTACTATGATTCATTTTTGTATGCTATGATACACTAGTCTGCTACAGCCTATTATCGTTCACTACAGTAGTAGTCTTGACGAAACGTGGCGTGAACGTTATATGAATAAAATTATACAAATCAAACTCGTGATCAATTCTTCACCAATTTTCAGTGAAGGTTAAAGATGGAGTGTCAGGGAGAAAAAAAAAAACCAGAACGTAGAAGAAAAAGAACGCAGAAATTAATAAGAAATGTACAATTCTCATCCATTTAATATGCATGCATAGTAGTGCGTAGATATGCCGTTTCATTTACACGTTTTCTGTTGGTCTAATTCGTGGTAAATATTATATGTTTTTTCATTTCCTGCAAAGGACATATGACGACGTTTTATTCATATGCTAGCTGAATCCTTATTTGGCTTGTAGTTTACAGTAAGACGCATATTTTGGGGGCATTTGGAATATAAACAAAGTCGACCGTCATTTAAATTTCATCTAGCGATATCCAGTAATGAGCAAAGTAAATTAGACAGTGAATTCGTACTCATATTACTGTCGTATATTTAAAATTCTTATGATTTTTTCATTCTGTCTTGCAGTACTAGTACGTGACTGAAGGCTAGTATGCTCGTATATCAGTAAAGACTATAAGAAAATGAGAGAAATGTGAAAAAATAGTAACAAAGTCACCAGCGTATTCGTTTTGTTATGCTTAACGGATAACGTGTTGTCATATTGTCATCTGCATTTTTTCGACATTAATACTTAATTTCAATTTTGATAGTCACAGTATGAACGGTGAGGCGTATTTTGCTATAAGTAAAAATAATAGTAAACTTGTCTTTCATATGCGAAATAATGTGATTGTATACAGCAAATAATTTTACACCAATAATGTAATGCTTGTGCAAATTTACATTCGATACGCCTCAAGCGATGGCGTTTGTTTTTATAAATACATCTAATTATCATCACACAATTTTATTCAACTTGAAAAGCAATCATTGATTAAGCATTAATTATCATTGTCCTTAATTACAGGTAGATTTCTTTTTTATTATTTCATAAACTTTGGTGCATTAACAAAATGTCGACAGAAAACGGACAAGTTTGGATTTGAATTTGCAGTCGACTCGGAGTGTGTTTTGCAATTGTGATTACAAATAAGCGCTCCATAATAGTGATTTCGAAGCGGAAATTATTGTGATTTGCGTTAAGGACAGCATCTTGCACGACTAGTGAATATATTTGTAAGAAGGAAAATGCAAGAGAACTGCTGGAAAAGGTAAGATAGCTATTATTACGCAAGTGTCAGTTGAACCTGTAATCAGTAATAAAATATTCTACTAAACTCTTAAGACAATATATTCACCTTCAGTGAATATATTGTCTTTATTAGAATATTACTTATAATTTTTTATGTATACATGATACAATTCTATGCCAAATAATGTTTAAGACCATATTTTTTAAGAGAAAGGATATATTTTTATATTACGAGTGGTGAGTTGTATAAACAAGGGGGCAGGAAATCTATAGTCGCACACAATCGGCGACCAATACTTCATCCTTGACAAAATGTTCCACTCACTTGACTCATCCTGATATTCATCCACCTCCACCTCCACAACCACACCCAAACGTGAAAATACAGCGAATAGAATATTTTACTCTTTGAGCATTGAGTTTGTGTGTATGTATTATCATGATTATGCCTGCCTGCCTCCCTGCCTCTCTGCCCGACTTCCTGCCCACCTGCCTACCTGTCTGTCTGCCTGCCTGCCTGCCTGCCTGCCTGCCTACCTACCTACATACCTCTCTGCCGGCCTGCCTTCCTGCCTAACTTCCTGTCTCCCTGCCCACATGCCTGCCTGCCTCCTTGTCTGCCTGCCCCCTGCTTGTCTTCCTGCCTACCTGCCTGTCTCTCTGCCAGACTGCTTCCCTGCCTGCCTCCTTGCCTGCCTACCTCCCTGCCTGCCTGCTTGTCTCCCTGCCTTCCTGCCTGCCTGCCCCCTTTCTTGCCTGCCTGCCCCCTTTCTTGCCTGCTTCCCTGCCTGCCTGCCTCCTTTCCTGCCTGCTTCCCTGCCTGCCTGCCTGCCTCCTTGCCTGCCTACCTACCTCCCTGCCTGTCTGCCTGTCTCCTTGCCAACCTGGCCCACTAGCCTGGCTACCTAACTTCCTGCCTGCCTCCCTTCCTCCCTGCCTGCCTGCCTGCCTGCCTGCCTGCCTGCCTGCCTGCCTGCCTGCCTGCCTGCCTGCCTGCCTGCCTGCCTGCCTGCCTGCCTGCCTGCCTGCCTGCCTGCCTACCTGCCTACCTACCTACCTACCTACCTACCTACCTACCTACCTACCTACCTACCTACCTGCCTCCCTTCCTTCCTCCCTTACTTCCTCCCTTACTTCCTCCCTTCCTCCCTGCCTGCCTGTCTACCTCCCTACCTCCCTTCCTGCCTGCCTTCCTGCCTGCCTGTTTGTCTTCTTGCCTGCCTGCCTGTCTTCTTGCCTGCCTGTTTGTCTTCTTGCCTGCCTGCCTGTCTTCTTGCCTGCCTGCCTGTCTTCTTGCCTGCTTGCCTGCCTCCTTGCATCTGTGCCTGCCTACCTGCCTCTGTGCCTGCCTACCTGCCTTTGTGCCTGCCTACCTACCTCCTTGCCTGCCTGCCTGCCTCCCTGTTCCCAGCTTGCCTGTCTCCTTGCCTGTCTGCCACCCTGCCTGCCTGCTTGCCTGCCCCTCTCCCTCCCTCCCTGCCTGCCTGCACCGTATGTATGTATGTATGTATAACGTCTCCTGCTGTGGCGACATGTCACGATGTGAGGCAAGAACGAAGCTGACCTGCTGATGCCGATTCATTAGTCGTTGATGCCGTGGGCCCCTCGGCTCCATTTTAATCACTTAGTCTTGGTCGATGGAACGCTGATGATCCAATGACGTGATCTACGAGTTCACCCTTCACACTCCATCTCCTAGGCCCTGTTCACACTAGCGGTTTGAACTGCACGGAAACCGCGGGGATACCACATAGTCGAGGAAAAACTGCGTGTGTGAACGCGTCCAATGACTTACATTGTAATTGAACCGCCACGGTTCAAAGCGCTAGTGTGAACAGGACCCCAACTTCTGAACTGGCGATAGCTGGAAAAGTACTGTAGGGAACATCAATATTTTCATCCCGTGACGTCTCCGTTACGTCACGATGTATGACGTTGACATTCTGCCTCGTGGGGTTATCACACTGGGTTATTTTTCCTCCAACCTCCGATTAATCGGCGGTACCGCCCTCTTCCAGAACATTTTCCGCTGTCAAATCACTACGACAAACCATTTTGTTTTCTCGATAATTGACACAGAATGTTTTTTGTTTTTTTATATGTTGAAGGAACATTTTTTTTTCTCCAGCATATCAGATTCCTTCCCGAAAGGTGCTGGCTGCAAATTTGCTCCAACAGTCGGAGGAAAAATAGCCTAGTGTGATAACACCTTTACGTAACGCTCTTGTTCGTTGCGTAACGGTCATTCGCCTGTTGAGGACATTTGCACCCTGCTGTGGTCATTTACGAAGTATCTGCAGGTCGCCCGGGATCTGCGCAGGTTAGGTAGGTTAGGTTATACGTTGCTGGGTTAGG
>NC_134799.1:17048303-17063303 GCF_046742065.1 Oratosquilla oratoria
GCAAAGAAAAAGTACCCGACTTCCGTAGAGCTAATTTCAATAGACTTCGATCATTACTAGAAAACTTAGACTGGAGTACAACTTCGAACGAGACTGATATTGATAAAGCGTGGGAAAACTTCATCAAGGACCTAAACAATGCTGTAAATCTCTGTGTTCCCTATCGTGAGAGGCGCCCGGCAACAAATAAACCAAAGTGGTGGAATAGGGAAATTAGTAACAACCTCTCTCGTAAAAAGAGTGCGTACAAAAAGTATTTATCAACTAAAAGCCAAGACGATAAACTAACACTAGACAGAATTCGCCGCGAAACAAAAACACTGATAAAGCGTAGTAAGAAAGATCTTGAAGAATATATTGCTGAGGCAAGCAAGTCGAACCCTAAAGAATTTTATAGTTATGCGAATAAGAAGAAAACGCTCACCTGCGGCATTGGACCATTAAATGACGATGAAGGAAAACATACGGATGATGAAAATGAGATGGCCTCAATCCTTAACAATTTTTTTGCATCCGTCTTCACAGACGAAGATTGCTCAGTGTATCAGCCACCAGAACATAAAATGTGCCAAAACGTTTTAAATCAACTCATAATTACAGAAAGGGATGTCGTACAAGTGATTGATAAGCTCAAAATGAATAAAGCCCCGGGACCTGACAAAATTTCACCTAGAATTCTGCAAGAAGTCAAAAATCAAATCGGTAAACCCTTGTGCATCCTCTTCAACAGATCATTAGCACTCGGTAAAGTCCCATCAGATTGGAAATGTGCTAACGTAACACCAATATTCAAGAAAGGGGACAAATCACAACCAGGCAACTACAGACCGATTAGCCTAACTTCGATTGTGTGCAAACTGCTAGAGACAATTATCCGTGACAGCGTAGTAAATTTTTTAGAAGAAAATAAGATTATGAAAGATTCACAACATGGCTTCCGAAGCAAACGCTCATGTCTAACTAATCTCCTTGACTTTTTTCATGACGTCTTTAACAAATACGAGGAATGTAGATCTGTTGATATAATCTATCTAGATTTTCAGAAGGCATTCGATAAAGTCCCCCACAAACGATTGCTCGACAAATTAAAAATGCACAGCATTTCTGGTAATATCCACAACTGGATTAAAGATTGGCTCTCAGAGCGGAAACAGAGGGTCGTAATTAACGGGGCATCATCTAGCTGGCTCGACGTTAAAAGTGGCGTACCGCAAGGATCAGTTTTGGGACCCGTCTTGTTCTTAATATATATAAATGATCTAGATGACGGCCTCCTCTGCAAAGTATCAAAATTTGCTGATGACACAAAAATTGCCGGTAAAGTAATAACCACCAAAGAGAAAGAAACTCTACAATCCGATCTAGATAAATTATCAAGTTGGGCTAGCAAGTGGCAAATGAAATTTAACGTTAACAAATGTAAAGTTATGCACATTGGAGGTAACAATGATCACATCCAATACCAAATGAATGGCGAAATACTGGATTCAGTAACTAAAGAAAAAGATCTAGGAGTTTTAATATCAAATGATTTGAAGCCAAGTCAACATTGCTCAGAAGTTGTTAAAACAGCAAACAAATTAGTTGGCTTCATCGGAAGAATCTTCGAAAATAAATCAGAAAAAATATTGCTAAACCTCCTTGGTTCGTCCCCATCTAGAATACTGTGTACAATTTTGGTCCCCATACTACCAGAAAGATATTAACAAACTAGAAAGAGTACAACGGAGAGTGACCAAAATGATACCAAGGCTGAGAAATCTGCCGTATGAAGAAAGACTAAAAAAATCTAAACTTGTTCTCCCTCTCAAAAAGAAGAATGCGAGGAGATTTGATTGAGGTTTTTAAAATGTTCAAAGGCTTTGACAACATTAATGTCAAAGATTACTTCTTATTAGACCAATCAAATACAAGAAGACGCCACGATTTCAAAGTAATTGGCAAAAGATTCTCTACGAACGAAAGTAAGCACTTCTTCTTTAACCGGGTTGTTAACGTGTGGAATTCGTTACCTCCCACTGTCGTCGAAAGTAACACGATAACAACATTTAAAAATCGCTTAGACAAATACTTGGAATCTAATCCGCAGATGAAATATTATCCTTTGCAATAAAAGATATGACAATCAGACATTTAATCATAATTGGATTAATCGGATAGGATAGTGATAGCAGTAGTGTTAGTTCGAAAGTAACACGATAACAATATTTAAAAATCGCTTAGACAAATACTTGGAATCTAATCCGCAGATAAAATATCATCCTTTGCAATAAAAGATATGACAACCAGACATTTAATCATAATTGGATTAATCGGATAGGATAGTGATAGCAGTAGTATTAGTTCATCTTCTATCGCCTAGTTGCCCTGTTTCCTTAACTGTAGTGTAGTTTAGTTAACACAAACAGCCTCGTTAGGGCCAGTAGGCCTGCTGTTGTTTGTTCTTCCTTTGTGTTCCTTTGTGTTCCTCCTCCTCCTCCTCCTCCTCCCCCTCCAATAAGGACCTCTTTTATCTTCTAGTTGGCGCAGGATTGTTGAGGAGGAGGGCAGTGGCAGGACGAAGGAACTGACTGGAGATGAGTCTCAACACTCATAAAAGATTGCTACGTGAATCTGGTCCGTAGGGGTGTCATTAAGGTCCCTAGGAACAACAACTGACGAGAGCCACTTCCATTCCTGCTGCATACACTCGTAGTCCTTTTCCTTCTCATCCTCCACTACCTCTTCCTCTTACTCCTCCTCTTACTCCCCTCTTCCTCCTCCTCATTTCCTCCTCCTCATTTCCTCCTCCTCATTTCCTCCTCCTCCTTTCCTCCACCTTTCCTCCTCTCCTCTTCCACCTATTCCTCTTCCCCTTGTTCCTCTTCCTCCTCTCCTTTTTCTTCCTCTCCCTATTCCTCCTCCTCTTCTTACTCATATTCCTCCTCTCCTCTTCCTCCCCTATTCCTCCTCCCCTCACTCTCCCCCTCTCCCCTACCCACCCACAAATGCAAGAGAAAATAGAGGAAAAAAATAAGAGGAAAAATAGAAGAGGAGCAAAGATGAACAAAAGAAGAGGAATTGGAGGAGGTGTTGGAGAAGTTGGAGGAGGAGGAGGAGAAAAAGAATAAAGAGGAGTTGGGGAGGACTTAGAGGAGAAATGGAAGGACGAGAAGAAGAACATAAGAATGAAGGAGACAGCAAGAGACCATAAGGCCTACACTAGCCTGTTCCATGTCCATTACCACCTATCATCCCCATCCATAAAGTTGTCTAACTGTTTCTTAAAACAATCGATAGTTTCAGCGCTCACTGCATGGTTACTAAGTCTTCCATTCGTTGACCACTCTTGGTATTAAACCAGTTCTTGCTTACTTCCTTCTTAAATCTAAATTTGTCCAGTTTAAAGCCATTACTGCGAGTCCTGCCCTGTTGTCTTAATATGATGACCTTGTCTGCATCCCCGTTGTTAAAGCCCGTAATTCACTTGAACACCTCAATTAGATCACCCCGCATTCTGCGTCTTTCTAGAATCTAGAGTATAAGTTAAGGTGCCTAAGCCTATCTTCGTAAGGTAAGTTTCTGAGCCTATGTATCATTTTGGTCATTCTTCTCTGTACTTATTCTAGTGAATTGATATCCATTCTATAGGACAGAGACCAAAACTATCGCGTAGTCGAGGATGGGCCTAAGTAACGCCAGATAGAGTTTGATAACTACCTCTGCCCCCTTATTCGTAACGGTCCTAGCAATGGAAACTAATGCTCTGTTAGGTCCATTCCTGGCGCTGATGCAGGAGTTGGAGGAGGAGGAGAAGAAAAAAAGGAGTTGGGGAGGAGGAGGAGGAGTTGGAGGAAGAGGAGTAGAAAGAGGAGTTAGGAGAGAAGGAAAAGGAGGAGTTGGAGAAAAAGGAGGAGGAGGGGTGACTATGAACGTCCTTCATTTAGTTTTTGGAAATGAACTCGGACTACAAACTACAGCTGTTCGCAGGCGCTGAGCACGTGGTCTCTCCCCAGCTGCGTCACGTGGTCTGCAGCTGACTGTCCGAGGTCACTGGTCAGCAGGTGCAGCTGGAGCAGCTCCAGGAAATTACTTCCCCCCATTCCCCCCTCCCCTTCCACCTCCCCCTCTCCCGCTCTCCCTTCCCCTCCTTCTCCCCCGCTCTCCCTCCATACTCCTCCCCCTCTCCTCTCTCCCCCTTGCCCTCTCCCTTCACCTCCCTCCTCCCCTTCCCCTTCCTCCTCCCCTTCTTCTTGCTCCTCCCCCCTTCTTCTCGCTCCTCCCCTTCCCCTCCCAACTTCCCCATCCCCTTCCTCCTCCCCATCCTCTCGCTCCTCCTCTTCCTCTCCCCCTTCCCCCTTCCCCTTCCTCCTCCCCTTCCTCTCGCTCCTCCCCTTCCTCTCGCTCCTCCTCTTCCCTTCTCAACTTCCTCTCCCCCTCCCCCCCTCCCCCCTCCCCCTCCCAACCCCCTCCTACCTCTGCCCCCGTAACTACCTGTGACATCATTGCTTGTCGCCAGAGATGTGTCGCCACGGGGGATGAATGAAATAGCTTGGAGACAGTCGGGGTGGAAGGAAAAGGGGCACCCGGTACGGAAGGGGATGGGGGGGCACATACTCCCACAAACCCCTCCTCTCCTACCCCATTCTCCCTCTTCTCCCCCTCCCCTCATCCTCCCCATTTTCCTTGCTCCCACCCTATCCCCCACCGCTACCGTTGCCACCCCCACTAAGTTAATCCCCCCAATTATTTATCTTATTCCCCCCGCTTCCCAGACTAATAAGAAAACCCCCACTTAACCCCAACGAACAACACAGTCTTCTCCCGTATGTCATCTCCCCCGATCTATCTCCTTACCCTTCTCCATCTACCTCCCCGCTCACCTATCTCCCCAGTCTACTCCCTCCCCCTTCCTTCTCCCCAATCTAGCTTCTCGCCCTGAAGTACCTCTCCACACTCCTCCCCACTTTCCTCTCCACTCTCCTCCCCACTCTGCGTCTCTCCATCCTCTTCACATTCCCCCCATCTCCCCCCCTCCCTGCCTCGTCTTCAACTCATTGGGCTATTTTCCTCCGACTGTTGGAGCAGATTTGCATCCCGGAGCTTTCGGGAAGGGATCTGATGTGCTGGAGGAAAATAAATTTCCTCCAACATATTAAATGACACTCTATACATTTTTGTTGAGAAAATGGTTTGCTATCGTGATTTTACGGTGGAAAAAAAAAAGTACTGGAGGTTGGTAGTATCGCCGATGAATTGGAGAATGGAGGAAAAATATTCCAGTGTGATAATGCCTTTAGGTACACAGTCGGGAAATAGTATTATTATTATTATAATTTTATGGTGTTATTTCGGTCGTAGGAGCTTTATATTCATACTATATCTTCGCGTATTTTTGCCGTGACGCTTCGTATGAACATGTAATAAACCAAATTTTATTCTAATAAGTATAATTGTATGATATTCATTGATAATTTTTCGATCATAATTATTTTTGTCTAGTTTGTGAAGACCCTCTTTAAATCTGTCCTGTACCGCGTGTTCATCGGAGCGGTATTGTCTCCAAAAGGATAGAAACTCGTTCTTACCGTCAAAATGCCACCCATACTTCCTCCTCCTCACCTTAACTCCTCACCCTAGCCACGCCCTGGGGGTCATCTACTAGGCAACACTACTTGCCACACCCCTCGAGACTTATATATAATATATATATATATATATATATATATATATATCATATATATATATATATATATATATATATATATACTTCCTCTATTCTACCCCCACCGCCACTACCACCATTACCACCACTATCACCACCAACACCACTACCACCGTTACCACTACCACCATTACCACCAACACCACTACCACCATTGCCACCACCACTATCATCACCAACACCACTGCCACAATTACCACCACCACTGTCACAACCAACACTACTACCACTATTACCACCACTACCACCATTACCAACACCACTGTCACCATTACCACCAACACCACTATCACCACCAACACCACTACCACCATTACCACCAACACCACTACCACCATTACCACCACTATCACCACCAACACCACTGCCACCATTACCACCAACACCACTACCACTATCACCACCAACACCAGAACCACCATTATCACCACCACTATCACCACCAACACTACTACCACCATTACCACCACTATCAATAACAACAACTCCGGCACTCATCCTCCCGATCTTACTCCCCCCAAAAAACAAAAACAAAAAAACTTCCCCACTACCCTCTCCCCCCTCCCCCCTTGTTTCCCCCTCGCCTCCTCCCTCCCTCTGTGTCCTCGTCGTGTCCGGTGTACCCAGTGACCACCCCCGGAGGGATTCCCCCCTCCCCTCCCTCCCAGCAATAACCATCGCTTCTATCCTTGGGGGGAAAAATCGCACCGAAGAGTCGTCGTCGTCGTAGAAGTCTTGCTCAAGGAGAGATTGAAGGAAGGTTGAAGAACGGGAGGACGCAGCAAAAGCCAAACGTGATTCTTTTTCCGAGTGGAAAGGAGTCCACAAACGTAAATGGATGATGCGTGGCTCTTGTCAGTTGGGGCGTCAGCTAATTCCCCCCCAGGATGTTTTTGGGTGTCTGAGGAAGGATGGGTGACCTTGGTGGGTGGTTGTGGTTGTGGTGGTAGGAATGGTAATGGTCAAGGGAGGGATCGTGTTTGCGTTGTTGTTGCTGTTGTTGTTGTTGGTATGGCTTGTTGCTGTTGGTATTATGTATTTTGCTGTTGTTGTTGGTGTTTTTATTATAAAGTTGAGGGAATAAGAGCCCATCCAAATTTCTTAAATGCTTCTACGAAGTCTGTGGTGGATGGGAAGAAGGTGTGTGGGCGGGGTGGGGATGGGGGGTACCACGGAGATGAATGAAATCGTCTGACGACAGCCGAGGTGGAAGGGATGTTGACACCCGGCAGTGAAAGGGTTGTGGTTAGTCATCTTCCAGGGACTGAATATAGCTCGTTTCACACGTATCGACTTTTCGCCGTGCGCCGTCCACGACACGACGTCGTGCTCTCTAATCACTGTGGGTGTCTATGGACGCTTTCATACGTCACGATCATGTGTGAAAGCGTCTATCGGCACCCATAGTGATTTGAGAGCACTACGTCGTGTGGACGGCCCACGGCGAAAAGTCGATACGTGTGAAACGAGCCTTAGTCTCAGGCCATGGCGCAGTGGGCTTTTGCCCTCGCTCGTAGTTACAAACGCCCAGGTTCGATCCTCAGCTGCTACTTGTGACTGTCAGTGTCCCTGGAACTCAGACCACCTCAGGTGTTGGCTTCGGCCGCAGCAAAACCCTGTCTGGTGTCCGAAGACAGGGTGGGGACAGCCCACATACACACACAAACACACACACACACACACACACACACACACACACACACACACACACACACACACACACACACACACACACACACACACACACACACACACACACACACACACACACACACACACACACACACACACACACACATAGATCGGACCTACGAGCTCTGAGCTCTCTTCCAGGAGGGAAATAGCTGTCGATCACGAGTCCAACACGTGATCCAAAGACCAAGTGAATACACACACACACACACACACATACACACACGCACACGCGCGCAAACATACACGCGCACACACATCGAACCAGCCTAGTGACCTGAAGGGGTTATCATACTTTATTTTTTCCTCCAACCTCCGATTAATCGGGTGTACCGCCCATCTCCAGAATTTTATTTCGTCATGAAATAACTACGGCAAATTATTTGTTTTTTTTCGACAATTTACATAGAATGTTTTTAATGTACTGGAGATTTTTTCCTCCAGCATATCAGTTTCCTTCCCGAAAGCTGTGGGCTGCAAATTTGCTCCAACAGTCGGAGGAAAAATAGCCCAGTGTGATAACCCCTTAAGCCAAGCAGCTGCAAGGCCGGGACAGATGATACACGGTCAGCTGCACAGGGCGATGAGCTGCACGTTCATTATCATCACATTCATCCGCGCGTTTACATTCACACGTTTGTTACGTTCATCTCTTCCGGTGGACGTTCGGGAAGAATTGGTTCTGTGGCTTCCGCATGTGAGGTTTTTGTTTTATTATTTTTTAATTTGTTTTTTGTCGTATGTTATTGCCCCAAGAATGATCACTTGCATGCACGCACGAACGCATGCGCACACACGCACGCACGCACACACACGCCCAGGGCTGAAATAATTTCAGTATCGCTGAGCTGCGAGTCGTTACTCTAACTCTCGTGGACGAGGAGTTGGGTGTGTGTGTGCGCGTGTGAGGTCACAGCATTACCCATAGATCGGTCATATATGAGCTCTGAGCTTTCTTCCGGGAGGGAAATAGCTGTCGACCACGAGTCCAAAAAGGTGATCAAAGACCATGGTGAAACACACACACACACACACACACACACACACACACACACACACACACACACACACACACACACACACACACACACACACACACACACACACACACACACACACACACACACACACACACACACACACACACACACACACACACACACACACACACACAGAACGAGAGAGAGAGACAGACAGACAGAGAGAGAGAGAGAGAAATATCGAACCCTTGTTAAGTTTTCCAATTGCATGGCGGAAACCATCTGACCGCGGCGGTGGTCCGACACAAAAGGGAAGCAGCGGCCGATGCATCAAATCTTCTCATTTCTCGCTTGGCTGCGCTCGCCTCCTCGTCTCGCCAGGACTCGGGTCTCGGATCGATCCCGGGACACGTCACAGGCAAGATCTCTAGATGATGGACGGAGTGCATTTTCAGGCGATGCAGCAGTTGTAGTTTATTGTTTCTATTCACTTGTTTACTTGTTCATTTATTTATCTATTTATCAATTTATTCACTCGCTTATCTATATTCATATAATTATTTACATTCATTTATCTTTTCATTTATTTACTCGTGTATCCATCTGTTCATATCAATATTTCTTTATTTTTTATTTATTTATTTATGTATTATTCATTTATCAAGGAACAGGGAATCAATATGATACCCGACTTTATTTAATATTTCTGTCTCGTGTGTGTATGTGTGTGTGTGTGTGTGTGTGTGTCTGCGATTCACCACCATGATCTTGGATCACGCGTTGGACTCATAATCGACAGTTATTAACCTCCCGGATGAGAGCTCAGAGCTCGTATGACCGATCTATGGGTAATACTGTGACCTTACACGCGCGCACACACCCCTAACTCCGCGCCCACGAGAGTTGGAGTGTGTTTGTGCGTGTGCACGACATGAATGAGCACTTGCATAAAACAATACGATTACAGATCCGTAAGTTTCAAGTATTTTTTGACAATTGTAATCAGCTTGGATTTCTTCTTTTACTCTTCTGTTTTTTCTTCATTTTTCTTTATCATTTATTTATTTTTTTCCTTTCATCCTCTTCCTCATCCCATTCTTTTTCTTCATTCTTTTCTTATTCATTCCTCTTTGTTTTTCATTCTTAGTGTAGAGTCTGTTCTTCGTATCGTCATGTCTACAGTCATGATGGCGATCACGGCACCTCAGAGTTTGCAAATCTTTCCTCTTCCTCCTCTTCTTCCTCTCGTCCTCTTCCTTTTCTTCTTCCTTCTCCCTCTCATCCTCTTCCTCATTTTCCTCCTTGTCCCCTTCCTCCTTTTCTTCCTCCTCCCCATTCTCATCTTCCTCCTCGTCTTCCTTTTCCTCCTCCTCCTCCTCTTCTTCCTCCCCGTCTTCGTCCTCCTTCTCCTCCTCTTCCTCCCCTTCCTCCCCTTCCTCCCCGTCCTCGTCTTCCTCCTCATCTTCCTTCTCCTCGTCTGCCTCCTCTTCCTCCTCTGCCTCCCCGTCCTCCCCCTCCCCCTCCTCCTCGTCTTCCTCCTCTCCTTCCGCCTCCTCCTCGCTGCATCTTTCATTACATTCGTTTTCATTGTTGGTGATGGAAGGTGGGGTGGGGGAGATCCTCGATTGCACGTTGTGACTTTGGTCCCACGATGATCCAAACAGACGCAGGAACGCCCTCGGCCCTGCCTGTGTCATTGAACCCGGGTTGTCGCGGACAGCGGCCACGCTCGTGGGGTCCCGTCCCCTCCGCGTCTCCATCGGTCAAGCTAGAAGGGGTAATCACCCTGGGATGTTTTTCCTCCAACCTCAAATTAATCGGCGGTACCGCCCACTTCCAGAACTTTTTCCGCCGTCAAATCACTATGGTGAACTATTTTGTTTTCTCAACAATTTAGATAGGATGTCATTTGATGTGTTGCAGGAAAAATATTTTCCTCCAGCATATCAGATTCTCTCCCGAAAACTGTGGGCCGTCAATCTGCTCCAACAGTCGGAGGAAAAGTAGCCCAGTGTGATAACGCCTTGAGACCCGCAACCGTCGTCAGAAAGCGCGTCGGGCGAGCGGTGACGGAAGACGACTGTGACATCACACATGAGGGTCGTCCTGAATACGAAGTGATGACGGGACGATCGGTCCGCCGTGAGAACGACCACCACGACCTGTAACGTTGTCGTCGTCTGCACGATGGCGTCGGTCACCGGCCGAATTCCTAGAATATGGCCATTGGACCGTTGCTTCGTCCACTGGGTCGTTGGCTACGGTGTGGAGGTGGAGGTGGTGGTGGTGGCTGTGGTGGAAGAGGTGGTGGTTGTGAAGGTGGTGGTGGTTGGAGTAAGGTGGTGGTTGTGGAGGTGGTGGTTGTGGTGGAAGAGGTGGTGTAGGTGGAGGTGGTGGTTGTGGTGGAAGTGGTAATTGTAGTGGTGGTGGAGGTGGTAGTGATAGTGATCGTAATACTTCGTCATCGTCGTCTGACTCATAGTCAGGTCAGGAATCGGGATCCACAGTCATCCCTTCCAAACCGAATCCCATTCTCGGGATCGGCATCCCGAACACGAATCCCATGCCCTCCAACACGTCTTCGCTTTCGTATTACCACTCCCGATATTGGGGTTCGGGTTAGGGGAGGGTTGACTGTGAAACCGACCGTATATAACACCTCTACTCCCGTGGGGTCCCCAGGGAGATGAATAAAATCCCCTGGCGGCAGGGAGAAGAAAAGGACAAAGTCCCACCCGGTATAGAAGACACACACACACACACACACACACACACACACACACACACACACACACACACACACACACACACACACACACACAAACACACACACACACACACACACACACACATATATATATTATATATATACTGTATACATATATATATATATATATATATATA
This sequence comes from Oratosquilla oratoria, assembly GCF_046742065.1. Taxonomy (NCBI): domain Eukaryota; kingdom Metazoa; phylum Arthropoda; class Malacostraca; order Stomatopoda; family Squillidae; genus Oratosquilla; species Oratosquilla oratoria. Next base: position 17,059,584 of record NC_134799.1, read on the forward strand.
TATATATATATATATATATATATATATATATATGTATATATATAAATTTATATGCAAAATAATCACAGGAGAAGGGAAACTTGTAGACAGTAAGTACTGTAGATGTAATATACGAAAGTACTTGCTGTCTACAAGTTTCCCTTCTCCTGTGGTTATTTTGCATTTTTGTATCACGGTGATGTGATTGCTTGCATATATGTATGTGTGTGTGTGTGTGTGTGTGTGTGTGTGTGTGTGTGTGTGTGTGTGTGTGTGTGTGTGCGCACGTATTAATGATTTTGGGAGGGGACTTGCGATTGCCCCGGCACCACCGGTCGGGAGACTCGTTGTAGCCCGACCGGAGGCTGCGAGTCTGAGACAGTATCTCTCTCACTCCCGCTTTCCCTGGCTCTCTTCCCCTCGCTCCTTTTCTCGCTCTATCTCTCGCTCATTCGCTCGTTTTTTCTTTAGTTCTCTACTTCTTTCTTTATCTCTCTATCTCTCGGTCTCTTTTTCTATTCATTTATCTCATTTCTCTCTCCCTCCCCCTATCTCTCTCTCTGTATCTCTCTCTCCCACTCTTTCCTTCCCTCCCTCCCTCCATCCCTCCCTCCACCTCCATCCCTCCCTCCACCTCCATCTCTCTTTGTTTCTCGATCTGTCTGTCATGTCTTTTTTCTAATTTTTTTCTCTTACGTGGCACTTTTTTTTTTTTGGTGGGGGGGGGGCGACTATCGCGGAGTCACTTCCGCTAGCGTACTGTAGGCGCTGTAGGGCATGACCTTGGCACTCTCGGGCTCCTGTAGTCCTTGACACGACGGATGGAAGGTGAAGGGCAGGCGGCCCCACCAGTCATTGGTCGTGCTGCTGCTGTTGTATTTGCCCCCCTTTGCCCCCTTCGCTGCCCCCCCTTTGCTGGCCCCCCATCAATCATGTCTGATTACTGTATGTGCTGCGTGCATTTATTTGTCCTTTAGGTTCACTTATTTCTTCGATATGTTTGTGTGTATATGTACTGTTGTGCTTGTGTTTATGTAGATACATTACTGTCTATATGTATATGCATGTACATCCAGAGATTGTGTGTGTATGAGATACATATTACATTGTACCATCAAAAACAGAAAGATAAGGAAAGAAAGGAAGAGAGATATTGTATAGAAGGAAAAAATTGGAACAGTGGAGCTGTTGTGGAAATATCAGTGTTCCGAGTTAGCAATCAATAGACACTTTTGATGGCTTATTGAAAATGGTGAAGGTAGAGTTGGACTTTTAAAAGACAGTATGAGGGTACCGGGTACGGCGCCCAAGAAGAAAGTGTTAAAATGTGACGAATGAGTCTTACGTACACTCTCAAGATGGTGTGGGCATGTCCGGAGAATGGACGAAGAAAAATCCGCACTGTCAGGATGGTTTGAATGCGTACGAAGAATGCCAGAAGGAAAATCAGAAAGGTGTTATGCTCAAGGGTGTCAGGAAAGAAAGGAGGAGAATGAAAGGAAATGTGAGTGGCGAAGAATGATTGGTGAGGGAGAAGGTGCGCGTGGGTGATGCAGAGACAATGGTGCAAGAAAGGAGATAACAAAGGAGGAGGAGGACGACGACGACGAGGAGGAGTGCAATTGTTGCGTAAAATATAATTATGAAAAGATCAACAAAATGTAGACGAAAGAGCATAGATTTTTTATCTATTTATTCGTTTATTTCGTCATTTATTCATTCATTCATCCATTCATCCATTCATTCATCTATTTATATATTTACTTTATCTACCTATCCATCTGTATTTTTATTTGTTTATCCGTTTATTTATCTACTTATTTACTTTACTTATTCACTTTTTTTTGTAGACGACTGGTTTGTCCTTTCGGCCAAGTATTTGTTTATAGATTTGTAAGTTGACCCAAATAACATGTCAGCCATTAGGCAAATGGTGAGAGACGTTTTCACTAGACAGAAAGAAAAGTGTGTAATTTACACCTTACATGCATCTCAGCCAGATAAGTCGTACCAATTGCGATCTGTGCAATAACCAGCGCCTCTATCCTTGAGGGACAATATGTCGACGAAGAGAAATCTAAGGAGAACTGAGAGATAGTTGAGGTTCGTCTCATAAAATTACTGCGTGACTCTGGTCCGCATGGGATGAAAATCCTCCCAAAATATTTGATACATAGAACCTGTGCCGTTTATAGATATGTGTCGGCTGGGTTGGGGGGTTAAGGGGTAGGCAGTGTCAGACAGCTCAGTGTCTGTCTGACACTATGTCTGGAGGCTATGATGCCAAGGATGTGGAAAGTGTGGAGTAGCGGGGCCACAGAAGGTGGTGGTGGTATTGGTGATGGTACTGGTAGTACTGGTGGTGGTGATGGCACTGGTAGTACTGGTAATAGTATTGGTAGTACTGGTGGTACAGGTAGTGCTGGTGGAGGTGATGGTGCTGCTGGTACTGGTAGTACTGGTGATGATGGTACTGGTAGTAATGGTGGAGGTGATGGTGCTGCTGGTACTGGTAGTACTGGTGGTGATGGTACTGTTAGTACTGGTGGTGGTGATGGGAATGGTAGTACTGGTAATAGTATTGGTAGTACTGGTGATGGTGGTACTGGTAGTGCTGGTGGTGGTGATGGTACTGCTGGTACTGGTAGTACTGGTGATGGTATTGGTAGTACATGTGGTGATGGTGGTACTGGTAGTAATGGTGGAGATGATGGTGTTGCTGGTACTGGTAGCACTGGTGGTGGTATTGGTAGTAATGGTGGAGGTGATGGTGTTGCTGGTACTGGTAGCACTGGTGGTGGTATTGGTAGTACTGGTGGTATGGTTGTACTGGTGGTGGTATTGGTAGTACTGGTGGTGATGGTGGTACTGGTGGTGGTGATGGTACTGGTACTGGTAGTACTATTGGTGGTATTGGTAGTATTGGTGGTGATGGTGGTACTGGTAGAAATAGTGGTAGTGGTACTGTCGAGAAAGAAAGGGGAGGAAGGGAGAGGGGGGCTCGGGGGGGAGAGAAGATAATGTCAAGAAAATCTCATTACCCGAGACACGTAATTAATATCATGCTCATTTTCGCTTCGACAAATTGCCTCCTCTCGAGATCTGTGTGGGGAGAGAATTTTGGACTCTTGGGGGGAGTCCTTCTTGCACGGAAGCTTCCGACATAAATCCTTTTTTTGGGTTACCGGCTTGGCCCTCAATCAGCAAAGGCTACTCGGAGAGCCCCGGCGAGGTTTCGGAACCCCGGATGTAAGGTTTCCGGGGTTTCACACTAGTCTGTGCACGGTCAGAGTCTCTGGTCAGAGGCCGTCGACGTAAGAAATGTTTGTTTTTCGTTGTAATGAATGCCGGCATTATGGGCTGGTTTTTCTTCGGTGTTCTGTTGATGCTTGCGTGCCATTAGGTTGGGTTATTTGTACGTGTGCGCGCACACACACACACACACACACACACACACACACACACACACACACACACACACACACACACACACACACACACACACACACACATAACACACACACACAACACAACTCGTCGCGCAATTGGTAGTTCCCGGCTGCCACTACGGAGGTCCGGGTTCGAATCCTGCTCAGGGCTGAGATAATTTCAGTATCGCTGCGCTGCAGGTTGTTACTCCAACTCTCGTGGGCGGGGAGTTGGGTGTGTGTGTGGGTGTAAGGTCACAGCATTACCCATAGAGCGGTCATATACGAGCTCTGAGCTCTCTTTCGGGAGGGG
>NC_134799.1:17073303-17085803 GCF_046742065.1 Oratosquilla oratoria
TATTATTTTATTTATTTATTTCCTAATACATACAATGGAGAGTATCCTCTGAAAGACCCCCGCCACGGCTTTAGGCTATTCCTAGATGAAGATGAATTTATGGCGTGGCGCTCGTCTGTGGATCAATGGTCAATAAAAATACCTTTCCCCAGGAGGCGCTTATCTACAACAAGCGTCACCAGCTTTGCCCTTTGTGCTCGGGAATGAAGTGGCAGTTGCTGGTTCCCTTTGGGTTCGAACTCGGGTTCGAAGCGCAACCATAAGACTTTTTACTGTTCGAAGCATTCGGTCAAAACCGTTTCGAATGGCTTCGACGAACTCGCAAAGCTTCGAAGTCGCTTGACGGGATCTTTGTTCAAGCAAGCCTCGTTTGCACCGTAATTGTTGGGATCCATAACTACTGATGTAAGAGGTCTGAATAGTGTTTTTTTATACTATTTATTTATTTATTTATTTATTTATTTTTATTATTATTATTATTATTATTATTATTATTATTATTATTATTATTATCATCATTATCACTATTATTTTTATTATCATTATTATTTATTATTGCTATTATCATTATTATAATTTTTTTTTTTTTTTTTTTTTTTTTTTTTTATACAAAATTTTGGGGTTCCTGCCCCTGCGAGCAAGCAGTAGACAATTCCCCTCTCAGTTCACTCTCGGTCCCCTCTCATTTCCCTCTCGGTCCCCTCTCAGTCCCCTCTCATTTCCCTCTCCGTCCCCTCCCCGTTCCCTCCCCTTCCCCCTTTCCCCTTTCCCCTTACCCCTTTCCCTCTTCCCTCTCCTTTCCTCTTCCCCTTCCCCTTCCTCCTTTTACTCCTTCCCCAGTACCCCTCTGCCTTTCTCCTGTGCCTTTCTCCTTCCCCTTCCCCTCTGTCTTTCTCCATCCCTTTCCCTCTCTCCTTCCCCTTCCCTTTCCACTCCCCTTCTGCCTCCCCTTTACCCTCCCCTTTTCCTTCCCCTTCTCCCTCCCCGTCTCCTTTCCCCCTCTCCGCCCCCTTTCCCCCCTCCTGCTCCCTTTCCCCTCCCCGCTCCCTTTCCTCCCCCCCTTCAATCCTTCCCCCTCCCCTCTTCTCTCCCCTCCCCTTCTTCCCCTCTCCCTTCTCCCCTTTCCCCTCTCCCTCCCCTTCCCCCTCCCCCCTCTCCTTTTACCCTTCCCCCTCCCATTTCCCCTCTCCTACCTTCCCTCTTCACCCGTTACCCCTCCCCTTCCCCCTCCCCTCACACCTTCCCTCACACCTTCCCTCTCTGCCCTTCACCCTTCCCCCCTCCCCTCCCGCCTCCCCTTGCTGTCTTCAAACTTTATTCTCGTTCTGTGTAATATACGATGCCGGAGGGGGAAGGGGGGGACTGTTCTTCAATACAATAGAATCGTCCGGCGGCAGCATAAGTAACACTGTCATGTTGTTTGCGATGGTAAAAGGGATAGTCGGAATGGTCTTTAGATGGAAAAAAAGGCGAATTAAATAATCTGACGGCAGCCTGAATATGCCACTTTTAGGTACGGAGAAAGATCACCACGTTGATAAGGCTTATAATGATACTGTCTCTATCGCCAAGGAGAGAAGCGTCCCCAAGCGCATAGCCTACTGCGCAGACCGAAGATGACGTAGGTTGGAGGCGCGCTGCGCAGTGGGTATGCGCAGGAGGGACGGTAATCACGTTATGCACCTGAGCGCAGTCAACCTGCATTGGAAGCGGCCTAGCGGTGCAGCAACGGAATGGGTGGTGGATGAGGTGGATGGTGGTGGTGGTGCGTGGGGTGATTGTGGGAATGTAGTGGTGTAAGTGGAGGTTCGGGTGGTGGTGGTAGTGTATATGGATGAGGTGGTGATAGCAGAGAGGGGGTGATGTGTGTGGTTACGCTGAGTTACACTGATAAAGCATGAAACCTTTTGGTCCCTAACGAAACCGGATGCTACTAATAAATTAAATTAATTAATTTATATATAATGAAATAAATAAATTAATGTTGATATGATGATGTCGGCAGGGCAAGTAGGTGCAGCACAAGGTGCTGGTTAAGACAATGATGGAGACGGCGGTGGACAACCTTCAGGGTAACGGGCAACCTCGCCGGCACCTACTCAACACCCCCACCACCACCACCACCATCCCAAACCCCACTGTCTGTCTCTAAGCCTCTCGCTCTCTCTCTCTCTCTCTCTCTCTCTCTCTCTCTCTCTCTCTCTCTCTCTCTCTCTCTCTCTCTCTCTCTCTCTCTCTCTCTCTCTCTCTCTCTCTCTCTCTCTCTCTCTCTCTCTCTCTCTCTCTCTCTCTCTCTCTCTCTCTCTCTATCTCTCTCTCTCTCTCTCTCTCTCTCTCTCTCTCTCTCTCTCTCTCTCTCTCTCTCTCTCTCTCTCTCTCTCTCTCTCTCTCTCTCTCTCTCTCTCTCTCTCTCTCTCTCTCTCTCTCTCTCTCTCTCTCTCTCTCTTTCTCTCTCTCTCTCTCTCCCCTCCCCTCTCTGCTTCACTCTTGCTCTCTTCTTCTCTTCCTCTCTCGCTTTCTCCCTCTCTCTTCCTCTCCCTTCCTTTCCCTGCTTCATTCCCTCGCTCTCTTGTTCTCTCTCGTTTTCTCTCGTTCTGTCTCTCCCTCCCTCCCTCCCTCCTCCTACCTGCTTCACTCTCTTACTCCCTTGTTCTCTCTCTCTCTCTTTCTCTTTTCCCATCTCTGCTTCACTCTCTCGCTTACTCTTGCTCTCTTCCTTTCTTCCTCTCTCTTTGCTTCACCCCCTCATTCTCTCTCGCTTTCTCCCTCTCTCTTCCTCTCCCTTCCTCTCCCTGCTGCGCTCCCTCGCTTTCTCTCTCCCTCCCCCCTTCTCTCTCTCTCTCGCTCCATTGCTCTCGTTCGTTTTCTCTGTTGTTCTCTCTTTCTGCCCTCTCTTTCTTTTCCTTTTTCTTGTCCTCTCCCTTTTCTCTTCATTTATTTCCTCCTTAGTTCCTACTCTTCCCCATTCCTCCTCCTGCCTCCCTAATCTTCCTCGTTCCTTCTTTTCATCTTCCCTCATTCCTTCTCCTTCTCCACTTTCTTCTCCATCCCTTCCTCCTCTTCCACTCTCTTCTCTATCTCTTCTTCCTCTTCCACTTCTCCTCTTCCTCCTCCTCCTCCTTGATCACTAGCTCCTCCGAAGTACCAAAAGGGGATTAAAATAAAAAACTTTTTTAAAATTAATTCATCATTTAAGAGCAACGACAAAAAGCTACAGTTTCGGAAATGAAGAGTTGCTGATGAGGTCTTGTCGTCGTCTTAATTATCGTGATGACGTGAAGCCTGACGTCATGAAAGAACAGTTGAACAAAAATGTGTTGAACAAGAATATTCAGAATTTGTGTGCAGTCGCTCATGTTTATGAAAACAGAAACGCGTATGAAGACAGATGCATATATGCGTGTATACATTATAAACATAGACGTGTATGTGTGTATATATACATATATACATGCACACACACGCACACACACACACACACACACACACACACACACACACACACACACACACACACACACACACACACACACACATATATATATTTATATATATATATATATATATATATATATATATATATATATATATATATATACAACCACACTCACTACATGTAAAGGAGCAAGAACGAAATAGATCACAATAAGACTTACAGGATATTAACCATAGAGATCACTTTAATATTTAGAAGTACATAATACTGAGCGTAAGCTACTGTCTACATAGGAAACTGAGATTACTAATACCTGAAAGTAATACTGAAAGTAGTCCGAGATGCCTTTGAGATGATGGTAACGATAGTGATGACGGTGTATTTGTGATGCAGAACACGTCAATGGCCGTGTTGCTGCAATACACAAGTTTCAAGGCAGCTCGCACACAGACGCAACCAGTTGCATGAAACCGATCGCAACGGATGCCTACCCTCCGTGAAGACAGTATTCCCTATGGATATGAGCGTATAATTTTCCTTTACTTGTTATTTCAGAAATGCAGGTACCTGGTGTCTGGTGGGCAAATGTACAGGGAATATTGATTTCAAAGAGTGTAGGCGTCCGTTGCGATCGTTTTCATGCAATTGGTTGCGTCGTTGTGCGAGCTGCCTCAGAATTAAGAGACGAAATTCAGAATATGGTTCTGTTGAGGTGGCTGGATCTCAAGCATGGGGGATGGCAACAACACGATTACCAGCGTTTCTATCCTTGTGGAGAGTCTGACGTCACTGTTGTGAGAGAGGGAGGGGAGGAGAGCGGAAGAAGAGGATAAAAAGGGAGAGGAATGGAGGGAGGGGAGGAGGAGAGAGGAAGAAGAGGGAAAGTGGGGAGTAGGAAGAGGAAAAGGGAGAATAATTGCAGGAAGAAAAGGAAAAACTGGAGAAGGAAGAAGGTAAGGAGGAAGGGAAAAGAAGGAAGAAAAGAAAGGAAAAACGAGGAAGAGGGTCAGAAGGGATAAGAAAAGAAGGAGGAAGGGGAAGAAAGGAGGAGGAGGAGGAGGAAGAGCAGGGGGAGCAAGAGGAGGAGGATAAAGCTGAGGCAAAGACAAAGGTAAAGCCTGAGAAATGACTAGGCAAAGATAACAAAAGAAAAAAAAAACTGAAATGATAAAAAAGGAGAAATTTCGGACAAAGGAAAGAAGGGGGAGCTGCAGAGACACAGAAGTGGAAAGGGAAAAAGAAGGTGGATAAATTACCGTGCTTGTGTGCGCGCGCGCGCACACACACACACGCACGCACGCACACACACACACACACACACACACACACACACACACACACACACACACACACACACACACACACACACACACACACACACACACACACACACACACACACACACACACACACACACACACACACACACACACACACACACACACACACCGAGAAAGAGAGACAGAATGCAGAGAGAGAGAGGACAGAATGTTGAGGATGAGGTTGGTCAAGTTCTGCTTCAGTTTCACTTCTTCCAAGGGAATGCCACCACGGAGATGAATGAAATCGTCTGGCGGTTGGTAGATTAGAAGGAAAAGTGCCACCCGGGACGGAAGATGTAGCGGAGTTGGGAAGCTCTCCGATTCGGAAGGAAAAGGAAAGGGAAGAGGGAGAGGAGGGGAGGGTGGGTGGGTAGGGAGTTTAGGTGTCTAGAGACAGACTAGGCGTTTGAGGGAGTAAAAGGGGGGAATGGGGGGAGTTTGGGGCTGTTGGGGAGGAAGGGGAAGCAAGCGAGGCACCTCGCACACCAAGTAAGGCCTCACGAAGAAGGATATGTTGAGTGAGAATCGGGGTTATGGAGGTGAAGGCTGTGTAACTGTCGGCCGAGAAGGAAGGACGCTCACGCCGGCCGGCCGCGCGGCGGGCGGGCTGGCTGGCTGCCGATCGGCGGAGGTGGAGGGGGAGAGGGGGATGAGGAAGAGGTGGGGAGAGGGGGAGAAAGAGGGGGTAGATATATGCTTATGAGTGCAAAATAGACCACCTGGAAAAAAGAAACTAACGAAGCAGAGCGCTTTCGTGTATTACATCTTCAGTGCAAAAAGTACGTCTACTTTGCGTAAGTGAACACACGTGCCCGTGTTCTTATTAGCATATTTATGTGTGTTTGTGTTTTATGTGTGTGTTTGTAATTGTGTTTAAATGAGGAGGAGAGAGGATTATGTTGAGGGGAATCTACAAAGGGTGTTTGGTTTTTGGTATCAAGTGAGAGTTAGGGAGGGGAGCGAGGGTGAGAGGGAGGGGGTAATGGATGGGATAAGGGATAGAACAGGTATAGGTATTTTATTAGGGTGGCAAGGAGATGGATAGGTGGATATGGTACGGTTCATTGTGATCGGAGATAAGGGATGGAGATTGGGGAATGTATGGAAGGATAGGGGATATGTAAGAGGAATAGGGGAAGATGTATAAATGGCGGAGATACATGTGAGTGAGGATAGCTAGTTATGTGAGGAGATAGGGAAGTTTGAGTGTGTCAAGATAATCTGTAAGGGGGATAGGTGATGTGTAAGGGGTGGGGAAAGGGGGGGATAAGGGAGGCGGGAAGTTGATGGGGGTTATGTTAGGGGGATAGGGTGTGAAGGAGTGATAAGGGGCTATGTGAAGGGAATTGTGGGTTATGTGAAAGAGATAGGGGGTAAGTGAAATGTATAGGGGGTCATTATGGAGGCGGGAGGGGGGATAGGCGAGAGGAAAAGGAAAGTATGTAAGATGGATAAGGGAGATAACAGGCTATGTGAGGGTGATAGGGAGGTATGCGAGATGGATAGGGGGTTATGTGAGGGTAATAGGGAGTTAGTGAGAGGGATACAGGAGTTGGTGCCGTGGTTCGTAAGCTCCGTTCGAGAGAAAGTGAGAAAGTGAAAGTGGCCTCAGAAACTGAAAGTGAAGAACAGGTGAACAGGTTCACCTTGAGAGATAAGGATACAAAGGAGGAAAAGAAAACGGGGGTGGGGGGTAGGTTCTTTGTTGTGATTTGGGGGGGGGGTGGAAGCAAATGCAATAGTGATGGTTGTTAGATAGTCTTATGGTGTTGCCTTGCGTTGTGTTGCGGTGGGAATGTAGGAGGGGGAGAGCAAGTATGATATCATTGATATTATTTTGCTTTGTGTTGAGGTGGGAATGTTGGGGGGGAGCAAGTATGATATTATTGATATATTGTTTTGTTTTGCATTGTGTTGTCATTTGTTGGGAGTGGAAACAATTATAATATTATTGTTTCGTTGTTGTTTTGATTTGTGTTGCGTTGTCATGTGTTGGGGGTGGAAATATGGTGGAGTATGTTGTTTTGCTTTGTCTTGCGTTGGGGTGGAAATCCGGAGAAGCAAGCAAGTACAAGGTTATTGTTATTTGTGGTCATGTTGTGAGGGGCGAAGTGTTGTATTCACAACACTTAGTCGTGTTGTAAATAGAGGGAAAGTACGAGGAAAATTGTGAGTTGTAATGACGTTGCCATGGCACCAAGATTATTGTTTGTTGTGGTGTCAAAGGGGTTGTGGATTGTAGTGTTGTCATGGACTGTTATTCACCAACGTTTCTATCCATATGGGCAAACTCACACCGCTGTTGCGCATTATCTCATATTTCATATATTTGTGTCACGTGATTATAATATTCAGTGTCTTGTAAAGAAGTAGTTTTCCTCCAACCTCCAATTAATCGGCGGTGCCGTCTACCTACAGAGCTTTTTAACTTTTTCCGCCGTAAAATCACTATGACAAACTATTCTGCTATCTCAGCAATTTACGTAGAATGTCATTTAATATGCAGAAGGAAAATTATTTTCCTCCAGCCTATCAGACTCCTCGAAAGCTGCGGGCTGCAAGTTGCTCCAACAGTTGGGGGAAAATAGTCCAGTGTGATAACGCCTTTAGTTACAGTATAGTTGTAGATATTGGGGTTAAGTATAGTGATGTGAGTTGCATTGGTAGAGTGATGATGGTATAGTAATCGTGGCGTCATCGGAAGTGTGCTGGTCTCGCACTTGCTTAGTTGTGGGTTCGAATCCCGCGCTCCTCTCCGATTCCCCGCAGTGACTGTTACCTGCCCCCAACAGTCCCCCAAAGCGCATAACAGGTCAAAGGTGGCTGCTTCAGCCGGAGGCACTCAGCGCCTCCTGGTGTAGGCTCCTTACCTACTTGTAATCGTGTTGTGAAGAGCCTGAAAGAGTATGCACGGAGGACGGAGTATATACATGCAATGACTGCAGAAGATTATTTATTTTCCATTGGCCTTGAGTCTCCTCTCAGCTGGATAAAATCGTCTGGAATTAGAATCCTTAAAGATTCTCGTTCGGGACTGGTGGGTTTATGAACGTGTGCCGTTCTTCTCGTGAGGGTAGAATGTTTACGGAAAGGTGTACGTACACGCGCTCGAGTGAAGATAATCGAAGAAAAAATAATAATAAAAAGAAGAAGAAGAAGAAGAAAATACTAAAGGCTGTTGGTCTCCTCAGTCATGCCAACCCCATGTTTCGTAGAAATCCAATCCCACTGAAGTGGGGAATATCCTGTCCCTCCTCTCCCATTCACAAGATGAATAAGATCTGTCTGGGGGTTAACCAGATTCAAATCTGAAAGTGAGTCGTCCTTTTGGGGAAACTGATAACGAGCTTCAAATCTCTCAGCACGCGGGGGTCCTGCCCTCACCTAACTAAAATCGTGTGGCGTTAGCTAGAATGAAAGATCTAAAGTGTATCATCGTAGCAGAATTAACTTCAACCCTTACATATGGGGTCCTGCCCTAAGGTGAATTAAATTGTCTAGCGACAGGTAGAGGTATCTGTACAGTGCACCATTGTAACAATGGGTTGGGGGATAGCTTATGGGGGGTTAGGGGGGTCCTGCCTTTTGTTGAATCAAATCGTCTGACGTCATTGTAACGTAGACGGTGAGTCGTCCTTAAGGTTCGTTTTGCTCTGTGCGGTTATCGTTCAACGATGATCGTTCATGGTTCAACGATGATCGTCAGACGATTTTTGGAGTACTTGTTCTTTGTTTTTGAATAGAGTTGCTTTTACCAATAATGTTGATTTAATTTCGATATTTTTTTCACAATTTATGATGCTCAAACTGTGCTCGTAAAAAATGGTAGTGTTGCTTATTATTCTTTGTGACAAAATGCGTTGATTAGGCAAATTGATCTTGGCGGAAGTTTGTTCGTGTTAACGATTTTGTGGCTGCAGTGTAAACGACTAAAGTCTTGAACCTTTTATCTCCTCAGCTGAATGAGGTCGTGAGGCATCATAGAATAATAGATTGAGGAAACGTGTAATAAAGGTCAACCGGAGGTCACCATTTCTAGTGAATCAGTGACAGTGAATGAAGTAAGGGAGGCGAACCGTATTGGGCAGTTAATTGTACGCTTGTACCGGCAGTGTGTGGCAACCCTCTCGTATTCGTGTTAGTAGTGCCACTGCAAGGTACCCGCAATGTTGCCATCGTGGTGGTCATCTTAATTCGATATCAGCCGTGACTTTGTGCCGGGGATTGTGTAAACACCGTTTCGCTGTGTCTCGTTTATATGTCCGCATCTTGCATCTGTTCTGTAGGAAGACCACAATTCGCTAATGTGGAAAACCTGGCCCATTACATACCAGAAATTCATGATGAGGTTTTGTGTATTTTCATATAAAGTAGTATCCTTAGGATTCAATTGAGCTTTTTAAATTTCTACCAACACAATAACAACGAAAGATGTATTGGCATGGTTCTGATGTACTGTCATGGGTCTGGTTCGGGTGTCACGACGTCTCTTAAGGTCTCCTGATTTGAAAAAGACTAATTTTATGCAAATGACGCTGCGGTCGCAAACGAACCTTTGGTTGGTAGTCTAGGACAGAGGTTCTCAAAGTGGGGGTCCCGGGCCCCAGAGGGGTCGTGAGGTAATTTTGGGGGGTCGCGAGATCCTCCTCCTTCCTCCTCCTCCTCTTCCTCCTCCTCCTCCTCCTCCTCCTCCTCCTCTTCCTCCTCCTCCTCCTCCTCCTCCTCCTCTTCCTCCTCCTCCTCCTCCTCCTCTTCCTCTTCGTCCTTCCTCTCACAGAGACCGGGAACTGTGTTATAGTGATTGTTAGAAATGCTTTATTGCTGGATGGGGAGTGGGTAGCGAAACTAAGTAATTTGTAGAGGTCGCAGCCAAAAAAGTTTGAGAACCTATGGTCTAGGGGACCGTGCGCTGGTGGCGTAATCATAAGCGTGCTGATATCACATTCGCTCAGTTGTGGGTTCGAGTCTCGCACTCCTTTCCAAGTCCCAGCAGTGACTGGTACCTTTTCCATCAGTCCAAGCACATAGGGCAAAAGTAAAGGCTTTGGCCGCAGCTACTCGGCGCCTCCTGGCGTAGGCTCCTTATCTTGGGGGATTTGCTGAGGTCCTCTTGTAGCAGGGGCCTGTTTCCACACGTGTTCCATGCATATGGAATGCTGTTCCCTCGTCTTCTGAAGACCACCTCAATACAAACTCAAATCGAGACTCGTTCACTAAATGACACTAGATTTCGGTCCGTGGCCTCACTTAGGGAGCTCCTCCCATATTGGGGATCATTGTCTTACGGACCCCATCCACGGTAAGATCTGGTCTTGAGGCTGCCGGACAGATCTGGTCAGATCCGACCAGATTGGATCGTGTATGTACTAGAAGTGTCCGGCTGCCTCAAGACCAGATCTTACAATGGTCCCCAACCTGTGAAGAGTTCTCCAAGTGAAGCCATGAACCAAAAGCTAGTGTCAGTTAGTGTTTTGAATCAGTGTTGAAGTGGTCTTCAGAAGACGAGTAAACAGCATTTCATAAGTATAGGGCACGTGTCCCTTGGGGCTTCTAGAAGATGTCTGCGCTTCTTGGAATGCGGAATTCCTACTAAGGTTCCTCTTTTATGTCACCTTTCCTCAAGCTCTCCTTGACCAGACTTTGACTCTTCTCACCTGTTTCCTTTAGTTCTATGTGGCCTTTGATACCAGGAACTAGATCATAAAAACATAAGAATGGAAGAGTCTGTAAGAGACCGCAAGACCAATACTAGGCAGCTTCATGTCCCTTACTACCTGTCAATCCTCTCCATAAAATTATATAATATTTTATTTATTTATTTATTGGTATAAATTTAGTTCTTGAGAGACGGTGGGCGTGGAGGAAGAGAGGGAGAGAGGGAAGTAAGAAAGAGACGGGTGGAAGAATTTGAACACGTCGGCGGCCGTTAAAAACGTTATCAAATTTCAGTGTTGACACCAACGACTGCTGTCGGTTATGATGAGAAGACAACACTCATCGTCTTCGACAAGGGAACAGAAACCTCAGGACAGGAAACTGGGACGGGGTTTAGACAGTTCTCCATCAGAACATGTTTGGGACAGTAAGCACGGTCTTCGACGAGCCGGGACGGGTATCTTGGTATGTGGACATGGAGAGGACGAGTATTTCGAGTATTTCTGGTATTTCGTGGGTATTGTCTCCAGGATTCCAGTTAGAGTATGTCCCTGGTAGGACAGAGAAAATATCAAATCCGCTGTGCCTCTGGAATTAGGATGCGGACTACCTGTGTGTGTGTGTGTGTGTGTGTGTGTGTGTGTGTGTGTGTGTGTGTGTGTGTGTGTGTACACAAAATAGGACATGATTGTAGCAGTTGCAAGGACGCCGGCGCCGGCCACTGTGCCGGTAGATGACAACAATGGTGACACACGTGACTGTAACTGCCGGCTAACGGTTGGCCCTCTCCGGCCCGCCAGCTGGCTATCCAGCCGGTCGGCCAGGTGGTAAGCGAGTCGGCTCAAATAAGGTCAAGCGCATCGCCCGTCGGGTCAAGGAGCCACGGGTACTTCCGAGGGCAGTCCATGCAGGTGTACAAGTTGAGCATCTCGCCGCCGAGTTCGCGAGATCGGAGATGGCAGGCGTTGGGCAGCGAGCAGTGGGGCAGACCCTGGACATCGCACTTGTCCTTCCAGTCCGGGTAGTCCCTCAAGGAGGACACCTCTTCAGGGTTCTGCATCCACTGGATCACCTGAAGGATGGGGTGAAGAAGAAGAGACAAGAGCATAAGAAAGGAGGAGACTGCGAGGAATCTTAGGGGCTATACTTGGCAGTTACATGTCCCTTACCACCTGTCATCCCCATCCATAAAGTTATCTAATCTTTTATTGAAACAACCAATTGTTTCAACGTTCACTACACGGTTACTAAGTCTATTCTATTCGTTAATCACTGTTGAAAAATATGTTCTTACCTATTTTCTTCTTAAATAAAAATTTTCTTAATTTAAATCCATTACTACGAGGAAACTTTAAATAAACTAGTATTGGAAAAGTGACCTCCTTTATAACGTACATGGATGTATCACTTGTATACTGAAGCACTTGATGAATTAATGGTCTGAAGTTTCCGCCTGAAGAGGGCTCAGAACTTGAAGGGTGGGGACGAAGAGAATGAGGACCTACCTGAAGGAAGTTCACGAAGTAGACGTCGTTGGTGGCCGTCTTCTCGTTGATGAACTTGATGAGCGCCTTCTTGAAGCCCCTGTTGCTCTTGAGCCACGAGGCGTGGAAGTGGAGGCCCAGGGGAGCTCTGTTGCTCCTGTAGTGGCGCTGGAAGTTGTGTTCGAGGAACCGGCTGAACTGCTCCCCCGTGCGGATGTTGGTGCAGGAGTCGACGAAGTGGCACCCGGAGAGCGGGTCGTCGTTCCTCGGGTCGTTCCGGCGGTCCAGCTCGTTGACGACCATCTCCCACACCGGGTGCGATCTGGAGGGGCAGTTTCCGGCGTTCCCGTGGCACTTGTGAGGCATCCGGAAGTACATGGTGTAGGGCCAGACGGGTGTCCTGCTCAGCGGCGCCGTGATAGAGGCGTCGTAGATGAAGAGCTGATCGGTCATCATCTCGAACTGGGTATTGCCCCCCACCCGGAGGTAGGGCGCCCGGACGCCGATGATGGAGTTGTCGGTGATGTTGGCGAAGCGCTCGATGATGAGACGCGCGCCGGCCATCTCCGTCAGCCAGACGTCGTAGTCCCCGTGCGTCCAGTA
>NC_134799.1:17090803-17103303 GCF_046742065.1 Oratosquilla oratoria
CTTGTTAAGGATTCAACAAAGAGGAGATAGAACTGTTAAGGCTCTTTGTAGACTGGCTGCATGCATCTTAGCACGTAGCAGATATTATAATTGCTTGGAGTATGCTAGACTCCAACACGAAAATTCTCTTCGAGGAAAATATGAGAACATAAGAACATAGGAATGGAGGGGACAGCAAAAGACCATTAGGCCTATACTGGCAGTTCCATGTCCCTTATCACCTGTTATCCCTATTCATAAATTTATCTAACCTTTTTCTTAAAACAATCGATAGTTTCAGCGCTCAGTACATGGTTGCTAAGTCAATTCTATTTGTTTTCCATTCTTTTGGTAAACCAGTTCTTGACTATTTCCTTCTTAAACCTAAATTTGCCCAAGGAGGAGAGGCGATCTCCTCCGCTTTACCATAACGGAAGCCATCCCAGTCAGGCTGGAACAACCTTCCACTAATATACAGCTTATGCCCGCTACATCTCTACCTAACACCAGGCATCTTCCCTACGTCTAAGACCTCACTCCCAGCCAACCAGAATCGCTCTTATCACACGCTACTTTTCGGTATGAGTAGAATCTCGTGGTTACCTCTCATAGTACACATCTTGTATATTTCCATGTTATCTTTATATTGATACACTTCCCTTCCCTCCCTCTGGTCGAAAGACGCTTTGCAAAGGATAAACGTTCAAATATCGTTTGGAATTCTAATAAACGTTCATACATCTTTACAGAAAGGTATTGCTCGAAAGATTGAAATACATCAATTAAATTTGAAGCTTTTGTTGCTGTCGATCTTTATATATATATATATATATAATATATATATATGTATATATATATAATATATATGGTCACACTTTCATGGCTTTCCAACCCCTCTCTGCAACAACGAATATCTAAGCTATATAATCGAGGATATTAGTTGTACTTTTCTCTCCCTCCAATCACAACCACAGCTGTTTTAACAACCCGGTTAACAACTCGCATGCACTCGTCAGCATCGTAACAATCTCACTAAGCCGGACGATGCCGCTGTGGTGAGGATAGCACGGCGATCCTGCAATGAATCATCAATTCATAACACTTTCACTCTCATATATTGAAACACACACACACACACACACACACACACACACACACACACACACACACACACACACACACACACACACACACACACACACAGAAAGAGAGAGAGAAAGAGAAGGAAAGAGACAGGGACACAAAGAGAGAGGGAGAGACCGGAAGACATGCAGACAGAGAGAGAGAGAGATCCCGCATGCACCGCGTCTGAGCCTCTGTCCCTTCACATGAACACACACACACACACACACACACACACACACACACACACACACACACACACACACACACACACACACACACACACACACACACACACACACACACACACACACACACACACACACACACACACACACACACACACACACACACACAGAGAAAGAGAAAGAGAGAAATAAAAAGACAGGGACACAAAGAGAGAGAGAAAGACAGGCAGAGAGAGAGAGAGAGAGAGAGAGAGAGAGAGAGAGAGAGAGAGAGAGAGATCCCGCATGAACCGCGTCTGAGCCTCTGTCCCTTCACACGAACACACACACACACACACACACACACAGAAAGAGAGATAGAAAGAAAAAGACAGGGACACAAAGAGAGAGAGAGACAGAATGACAGACAGGCAGGCAGACAGAGAGAGAGAGGGAGAGAGAGATCCCGCATGCACCGCGTCTGAGCCTCTGTCCCTTCACACGAAGACACCCTCATTGCGTAGTCAGGGTCTGTCGGGTCGGGGGGGGAAGAGTGAGTGAGGCTGGGCCACCGGTACTTGTAACGGTACCGGCGGCTCGAGCTACTGGTGGCGGGGGAGGGGGGGAGGGAGAGATGGTGCCGGTGTCAGACGGTAAGGAGTGGCTGGTGGTGGTGGTAGTGGTAGTGGCTGTAGTAGTAGTATTGGTTGCAGTGGTTGTGGTGCCGGAGGTGGTGGTGGTGGTTGTGGTGGTAGGGCAGAGGGGGACAAGTGTGGTGGACTTGCAAGGGAGTTCGTGGTGTTGGTGTTGGAGTTAGTGATTGGGGATTGTTGAAGTCTTAGAGAATGTATTAGGAGCTTAATGAAACAGCTGGGTCAGTATTGATTTGTCTTGAGAAAGAATAGGAGTGGTAGAATTGGGAGTTCCAGCGTTTGCGCTCGCACGCACACACACACACACACACACACACACACACACACACACACACACACACACACACACACACACACACACACACACACACACACACACACACACACCACGAGCATATCTCCCCTTCCCGTAAGGTACTACTAAGTAAATAAAACACACACGCACACACACACACATGCACACACACACACACACACACACACACACACACACACACACACACACACACACACACACACACACACACACACACACACTCACACAAGCACGTCCAAACTAGATTATCTACTAGGATAGAATCGTTGGTAAATTACATTTCATAATATCACACACATTATATATATATATATATATATATATATATATGTATATATATATATATATATACATGTATGTATGTATATGATTGAAAGACTCATCATTTGTGTTTACTGATTTGTGGAGGTTAGTTTCACACGTGGTTGGTAGAGAATGGTTGACTCTGTCAGGAGTCTGGCACGAATGGCAGCAGCAGCAGGCGTGATAGTTCAACCAGTGGTATTTAAGTCTTGTTTTTTTCCGGGAGAATGGTGATATTTTGATTGACATTGCGAAACAAAGATACATAGTTTCAAAACATTTTTGCTCGGTGGCTCGCTTTAAAATCTTGGTTCTGGTTACCGCGAGATGATTTTGTGTAGGTCTGGAAGATCCCCCCCCTCCCCCGAGGTCCACAAAGGTTGAAGAACCATAGAAACGTTTAAAATTATGAGCCTTAGTTGCTAAGAAGGGCACGTGAGAGGATATTATGTAGGTTGTTGAGGTCCCCCGGATATCCATAAGAGTTGAAGAACCACAGCAATTTGTCCATTTTGAGCCTTATCTGCCAAGGAGCTGACGCGGAGACGAATAAAATCGCCTGGCGGCAGACGAGAGCAAAAGGTAAAGTTCCACCCGACATTAAGGTGGTTGAAATAGACAATAAACCTATTATTGCCGAAAGAATGCCATAGAATTTAATAAAATATCTTGACGGCCACCATAATTAGTATGAAAAAGTTCCGCTGTAGGGAAGTTGCTGAGGTAGACTCGCTGTAACCTCATCGTTATTGATAGGGGGTCCTGCACTCCTCACCCATTCCCAGCAGTGACCGTCACGTGCCCCAGCAGTCGTCCAAGCGCAATACGAGGTAAAGGTAACGGCTTCGGCTGAAGCTAATCAGCTCCTGGCGTCAGATCCTAAACTGCTTCCGACGGCAGGCAGAGTGCCAAAACACATCGAGCGACATCTTTGAACCCAAAATTATTTTTCCTGCGGATGTATTTCGTAATTAAATTGCTCTGTTGCGGGTCTTTCTCCATAGAAAAAAAAAAAAAAAAAAAAACGATCAAATTTTCCCGGTACGGAAGGGAGTCCAAAAATTCTGGCGATGATGTCATTCTTGAAGCGAGAAATCGGAAACACAATGGCACTGTCGAGATGTGGCACTGCGGTGCCTTAGCAATTGGCACCCAAGTCTTCGCCCGCGCTTGGCAGTGTTTCAAAGGATTAATCACAGAAAACAGCGTTTGAGGCACTAGGGGCGACGGGTCCGATGGAAGTTTCAACGCTTAATAGATAATAAGCAACAGGCGATCCGTCCCATGGAGAATTCAATGCTTTATAGATAAAGATCATGAGACGGTCGGCAAAGGATTGAATGAAGGATTCAATGCCCCGTAGATAAACACCTCGATAAAAACAATTGGAAGTGTTGGTGATTGTCTGTAGCGTCTACGAGTGTATGGATTTGTGGTATCATAGGCCTTGATTCATAGAGGAGAGATCGTAACTTTAAAAAGATGTAGTGAAAGGGTTAAAAAGAAGATGAGGAAGAAAGATGAGGAGGGGGTGGAGGTGGAGGTGGTAGTAATAGTAGTTGTGTTATGGGCCAGAGTCTTCTCGTCCCAGAAGCAGAAACAAAGATCATCAACACCCCCGAAATGGCTCCGTCGCCGTCTTTCCTTCAATACCAAATAGGTGCCACAGAGGTGATTAAAATCGTCTGGCGGCACTCATAAACATCACTACGTAAGAGCCTCATTGTTGCTGAGAGGGTGTAAGAGGGTCGTACTAAAAATAATAATAGCAATAGTAATAAAATAAATGAATATAAATAAAATCCTGGCGTTTGGTCGTGTAGTGGTCGTTCCGAAAATTATTAGCTCCTCATGGGCTTATTGTGTATTAAATTTTGCTGAAGGAGATGTTTGTCGTCTTCGGATGAGTGATGGGTGTGAGTTCACGAGAGTGAGAGAGAAAAGATAAATATTTGACATTTAGCGCCAGGCACTTCGTGTGTGTGTGTGTGTTCGCGTTTGTGTTTGTGTTTGTGTTTTTTTTGTGGGAGTTAAAACAGAATGATATATAGGCCCACCCTTCATTTCGGTTCAGGAGACTAAACGAGTCCTTAATGCTAGTGATGGACGATACTAAGATTTCTAACGATTCCGATACGAGTTCCAATACTGCTCTAAACTTCCATTTGTGATAAATGAATAATAAATATACCAACTGCAGAGCCTGAAGATAACCATGAATTATAATCATTACAAATATCGGAATCGTATCGTAATCGGAAGTTTAGAGCAATATCGGGACTGTTATATCGGAACCATTGAAGGTTTTGGTATTGTACAATCAGGACAAGATTTCCGAAATGTCTCAAAATGTCTAAATAATTCTTAACTCCTTCCGTATTTGATGACACTTTTTCTTTCTATGCTGCCGCCGGGCTATTTCATTCATGCTAGCTGACGTCATTGACCCCCGTGGCCTTCCGTTAGTAGCGAAAGGAGAAGGTTTACTAGACCCAGCTAGAGGTGTTGGAGAAGGCGGTGATTGTGGCGGAGTGGGGTTGGTGAGGGTCCGGGGAGTGGAGAAGTCTTTCGACCCCTTACGAACCTGTCGCCTTGACTTGGTTAAACCTGTTGTGACGTCACACGTCCCGTTTTGTCATGGGAACGTGTCTTGACCCCAGTGACCTTTAGCTGTGACCTCATAGACGTTGTTGTGACCTTAAGGGACTAGTTGCGAAATATCCACAGGAGAAGGAGGAGGAAGAGGAGGATGAGGAGAAGGAGGTGGAGAACAAGAGAGGGAGAAGGGACAGACTTGGGTGACGTAGATCTGGGTGAACAAGAGATCACACTCGAGAGGCAGAACGGTTTTTGGCTCCTTCACTGAACCACATCAAAACAACGCACCAGTGGCCCGATAGTGAGCATTTTTGCTTTCGGTTTCTTTTATCAACAAAGCCCCGGAGTGAGCATAACAGCGGAAGCGAAAGGTGCCGATATACACCCACTATTTGGGAAGCCAAGTTCTTAAAAGGAGTTTCAGGTTTCTTGGAATTATAACATGTGATACCAAGAAATGGTGAGGAAAAGGGTTAGAAGGTAAGAGAAAGAGAGTGAGGAGTGGAATTTGGTAGAAACTAACGAAAGAAAGTGAAAAATCTACACGAATGTAAAGAATCGAAAATAGAATTAAGAGGAGACGACATATTAAAGCCACCCTCCCCTCCCCCCCAAAAAAGTGAAGAAGAAAAAAACAAGCGACGCAGAAAAAGAGAAGGGAAGAAGTTCAAGGAGAGAAAAATGAAAATACTTAAGCTTTTGTGAGGAACGGCTGAAGGAAGGCAGGAGAATGAAAGTTCTTGAATGTAAATTTCTTGAAGAGATTTGATTTTGAGCTTCAGGAGCGCGATTCATCTTTATACATACATGAATATATAAATATATATAATATATATCATATACGGTATATATATGTATACATGTATTATGTATGTATGTTTATATATAATATATATATATATATATAGTGTATGTATGTACAAAAACAAGGCATGGTAAAGGAAGACCTTCCGGTTCACAACAAGGTCGGATGCAGTAGAAAGGGGGGAGGGCAAACAATCAGACAAACGTATAAATAAACAAAGCCATTTGGTAGATATTACATCGTATTACCTAGGTGTTTATATATTTTTTTCTGTGACCCAAGCGAGTTCTTCTGAATTTGTGCATTAATTAGATATGATGCAGCCAATTTACAAGAATATTTGTGTTACCTTTACGGCCTAGAGTCACGGAGTGTTCCTGATTACAGGCCACTCTGTTCATACACGAATGCAGATTCAATAAAAAAAAATCAATATTTCGTTTCCCCCCTTATATGACTACTCCTCAGTGTTCTTCAAATTCATATGGTCTTTGATACCTGGAAATAGCCTTTCAGTATTCAATTATCTTTTCATTTCCATCATTCAACTATCCGCCGTTGACGTTCATCAATTCATCTCCTCCACTACCTTCTCTTTCTCAGTGTCGACGAGAGACTCGTCTGAAGCCTTTTGTTGGCGAATCAAAAGCTCTTTATTACGATAATGTCTTGAAGATCATTGTGTTGCATGGATGTAGGTCCCCCCACGTAAAACATCACTGGTGATTGGAGGATTGGGTTGGCTCGCAGGTGATTGGCCCGTCTCTTGGTCTTTTCTATTGAGTGGGTCATCTGGGATTGCGGATACCTCGGGGTTGCTTTGTTGTCCACCTTCAGCATAGGTTACATCGTTGTTTATAAGTTCAACGAAGTGATTGGGATGTGTGCGGCCTACTTGTTCCTCTGATGAACAAATCTTCATGCGTTCAGTTGAACGAAATCTTGATCTTGTCAGATACAGTAAGAAACGTCTTGTAGGGTTACGGTTAGTTGTACAGTTGGGGCAAAAAGTTGTTAGACAATTTACTAGCGTGTACTTGAGCTTCAGTGACCTTACTAAAAAAATCGTCAATGATAGTTTTTAAAACAAAAGTAAACATAAGACTATTGGCTCCTTTGTGTTAAATTATAAAATAATCGTTTCATTCCGTGCCTTTATTGTTACCATTATATTGAGTCTTTCACTCTTGATGCTATCGAGGAATTTACCTGACTGTACCTCGCGACACCTCCCCCACTCCCCTGTAAACGATCCCTGGGTGCTCGGGTCACCCATGGGAGGGAAGGGGAGAATGCGAAATATTATAATATTGTCCCCCACTTGTTGGGTGGGAGCGAGTAGGCCAGATCGACTCGGCTCGGGTGTCGTAAGTCTTGGCTCGCTCCTTGCACGTCGGAGCTCGTGCTGGTAAACGGGTCAACTCTCTTTTATTATCACAAGAACTATGGGTGGGATGTTGTTGTTATCGGTGTTACGGGTCAGTAAGCCTTCCCTCCCTCTCTCTCTTCCTTACTCTCTCCCTCTCGCACTCCCTCTCTATCTCTTCCTTACTCTCTCCCTCTCGCACGACCTCTCTCCCTATCGTACTATCTCTCTCTTGCACTCCTTCTCTCTTTCCCTCCCTCTCTCTTGCACTCCCTCTCTCTTGCACTTCCTCACTGGCAATCCCTCTATTACTACTTTCTTCCTTCTTCTCTCCCTGCCTTAGTCCCTCCTCCCCTCTCTTTCTCCTCTCCTTCCTTTCCCTCCCCCTCCCTTAGTCCCTCCTCCCCTCCCTTCCCTCCCCCTCCCTTTCTCCCTCTCTCCCTCTCCCTCGCTCCCTCCCTCCCTCCCTCCCTCACTCGCTCACTCCAAAATTCACCCTTATCTTCTCTTGTTTCTTCTTTTTCCGGATCTCTCACGTTCCCCTTCTCCCTTTCCCCTTCCCCCTTCCCCTTATTACCATTTTCCTTCTCTCTCTCTCTCTCTCTCTCTCTCTCTCTCTCTCTCTCTCTCTCTCTCTCTCTCTCTCTCTCTCTCTCTCTCTTCTCCTGTCTTCTCCCCTGTCACCTTTTCCCTTTCTCCTAATTCTCTTTACTTGTTCTTAGTCCCCTCATCTCCCTCCATTCTCTAGCTTTCCATTTCTACTCTTCCTCCTTGTTTCCTTTGTCTCTTTATTTGTGCTACTCTTTCATCACCAATACAGCTAATCGATGATTTAAGACGTTGGATTGTCGAAAGCTCTTCGAAGTTTCTTCGAAAGCTCTCCAAAGGTTCTCCGAAGGGTTTCCAAAGGTTCTCCGAAGGCTCTCCAAAGGCTCTCCAAAGGCTCTCCAAAGGCTCCCCAAAGGCTCCCCCGAAGGTTCCCCCTTTCGTGAGTTCCCGATGAAGAAGAGTGGCCAAGCGGCTTATACATAATGGTATTGTTCAATAATCTGTACCCCACAATATCATTGACAATCTCGGGATAGTATTGAAGGACCAAGTAAAGAAAGAGACAATACTATTGGCAGGATATTTATATCAGAAATGTTGATCGCGTAGGAGACGCTCAAGTACGGTCGAACTCGGACGAACTGTGGAAAGCAAGGACCGTCGTGTCACGAAGGAACAAGCGTCCTTGACTAGCAAACCCGAAAAACAACCTCATGATAGATTCCAGCTTCCAGTGCGCGGAGACAATGCCGACACTAATTGTAAAAAATCCTTTGGAATTAATGTTAATGCATGCATGCATGCATGCATTCTCGCATGAACAAGAAACCGTGGGTGTGTAAGCGCACGCACATACATGTACACACACACGCACACACACACACACACACACACACACACACACACACACACACACACACACACACACACACACACACACACACACACACACGCACGCACGCACAATACACACAGAATGTGGAGGAAGAGGAGGAGGATGCATCCAGCAACACTTGAAAATATTTTCCTACAATGTAATAAAGTTTCTAAATACTTATTTATTAATTTAATTTATTAGTAAGAGGCGTTGTAAGTTCCAAAGGACAGTACCCACATAAACGATACCTACGTATAACGCGTAGAAATCTCCAACCAGCACAGGTCGTTGTGTTGGATTGTTATTGATGGAGCGTTGAAGTCTCCAGTCGATTTTTTTTTTCGTTCTCTTGCTAATTATGTAAGGAGCTATGTTAAAATGAAGATGATAATCCTACCGTTTTCGTTGTATTCACATCCATTTTCTCTACTGGCCTGCCTCTTGTGCTTCTACTCCCTACCTGTTCCACTCCCCAACCTTGTTTCATTTCCCCACAGCCCCTTCAGCCCCCGACCGCCACAATTTTCTTTTGTTTTGCCTTCAAGGCCAGACCTTCCATACTTGTGCCTTTAAACTTGTACACGGCCATCTCGTTTATTTTTTTCTGATTTCACTCACGCAATCTTGATCCCGTTTCTAAGACGCCCAGCAACTTTCTTCTCCACTGCGTTTTTTTTTTTATCATTATTATTCGTGTGTGTTTGTTTCATCATGGTCTTGGATCACGGGTTGGGCTCTTGATTGACAGCTATTACCCTCCCGGATGTGAGCTCAGAGTTCATGTATGGAGAGATCTATGGGTAATGCTGTGACCTTACACACGCGCGCGTGCACACACGCACACATAACTCCTTTTCCACCAGAGATAGATTGCCGGCTCACAGTGCAGTGAGGCTGGCCTTTTTTTCTCATCCTTGGGCGACAGTCGAACTCGGATCACTAAATTAGTGTTTGTGTATGCGTGTGTGTGTGTAGGATCTTAGATATACCTACACAAAACAGTAACCTTCCGTTTATGTAATGAATTGGTCACCAGTTGTCCGTTTCAGAGAAAAGGAAGCCACAAGATAAGGTCAGAAACTTAACCCCAGGAGGCGCTTTGCTGTTACCTAAGCCGTCATCTTTGCCCTGTGTGGTCCTGCTACCAGGGTTCAAACTTGGGTCTGTGTATTGCGAAATGAGATAGAAACCAGCATGTCAGTGGCGCGTATTTTTGACTTTAGTCTGTATGGTCCATCACAGGACCGGCCTATCCACCACAGTGACTTCATCCATCCTGGTAAAATTGTGTGTGGGAGTAGGAAAACGTGTGGTTGTTTTTGGTCTGTTGGGAGAGTTGTCTAAAACCAATGTAATTAGCTTGACCGCATTAGCTAGGTAGCAGCACTGAAGTGTGACGCTGGTCAAGAGCACCTCTGAGTTGTGGAAGGGGTTGGAGCAGGTACCTGGTACCGGGACTCGAACGCGGGTCCTTCGCGCTCGAGGCGAGAACAATGTCCGCTACTCCACGGAGGAACACTAGTACTTTTCGTCAGGTACTTACTCTCTTTGACTTCGCAATTCTTGACGCTCCTCTTCCAGTTGCACACTTGGTCCCGGATGTCGAAGTTGAGACCTGGAGGGCAGACGATGGCGGCCAGCCGGATGCGGCCTAGACCCTCACTTCGGTCACATCTGCGGCAGAAGGAATTCGGGTTCACACGTTTCATAAAAAAAGGGGGAGGGGGTTATTGGGAGGTCGGAGATGGAGATAGAGAGAGGGGATAGTCAGGAGATTGGACAATGATAGACTAAGGGGTGGAGGATATGGGGAGAGTGTAATATACACCTGCGACAGAAAGACCTTTGGTTCATTTGTATTAAAAAAAAAAAAAAATGGAGAGTAATGAAAGGTGGGTGGGGATGGGTGAGGTAAGTCTACATCTGCATCAGAAAGAATCTAAAAAAAGAAAAAAAAACGTAATTATGGATATCGAAGACTTCTGAAAGTAAGAAGAAGGGAAGAAGGATGGGGTCTGCATACCTGAAGACTTTGTTGCAGTGGCGGTAGGAGGTGGTCAGGCGGAAGTATTCGGTCTCCCGCCTGTCCCTGCACAGTTCCTCGGGGTCGACGACGGTGCCCAGAAGAAGGCTCCTCCTCGACCGGAGGTTCTTGGTCTCGACCTCGGGGGTGTCTGCCTCCGCCGAGGCTGAGGAAGACGCAAAGAGAGAGATTGAGGTTCTCTTAGTGGAAGAGGGTTTCGGGTTGGGCCATCTTGTGGGTTACTCAGAATTTGAAAAATTCGTTTTGCTTTATTTCTTAACACAAATTATAATAATGATAAGATATAATATAAAATCTACCCATAAATTGATGGACTTTTTTCTATATTATTTCATTAATATTAATTTTGTTTTATTTTTGTTCCTTATCTCTATTGAGGGTTTTTTAGGTAACAGTTCTAAGTTCCTAAAGAAATTAATTCCCACCTCTGGCCATGTATACACATTTGTACATAGAATATATATATATATATATATATATATATATATATATATATATATATATGCATACATATAATCACATTATTTTAGCCACCCCATGATGTGAAGAAACATAACTTATAGTTTCAAAATTTGTTAACAAGACGTAAATGCTATCATCGTGACCACATCGTAATGTCATCCTTTGACTAGGAATGAATCTGATAGGACAGTGGGCAGGGAAACCATCGGCTGTCCAGTGACGTCACATCCTAATCGTTATACAACACGAAGTACGATAATTTCAAAATCCTAATCGTTATACAACACGAAGTACGATAATTTAAAATAAAATTGTAAGTTGCAAGTAAAACAACAGTAGTCGTTACAAAACGGCAAGAGGAAGAAATAAGAATATTTACATAGGTAGCATTAACAGAGTTACCAAGAGTAGCTATAAAAAAGAAAGAAAATCAAAATATCATCTCCTCCTCCTCCTCCTTCTCCTCCTATTTCTCCTTCTTCCGCTTCTCCTTCTCCTCCTCCTTTTCCTCCTTCCCCTCCTCCTCCTCCTCCTCTCCTTCTTCTTAATATTTCTTATTCCTTTCCTCTTTCTTACTCCTCTTTCTTATATTCCTCTTCCCCTTTTTGTACATTTTGTTCCTTCTCTTCCTTTTGTTTCTCTTCCTCCTCTCCTATTCTTCATCCTCCTTTTTCTCTTTCTATTCTTCCTCTTCTTTCTCTTACTCTTTCTTCTCTCTTCTTTCTCTTCTACTTTTACCTCTCTTTCCTTCTCTGCTTCGTCCTCCTCCCGCCTTCTCCTCGTCCCCCTCCACCTCTTCCTCCTCCTCCACATCTTATTTCTATTCATATTTCTCCTTCACGTCTTGCTTTTCCTCCTCTTCCTGTTAACTCCACCTCTTTCTCCTCTTCGTCCTCTTCCTCCTCTTCTTCCTTCTCCTCGTAGGAGAATACTTTCCTTACCTGCACCCCTGTCCATCTCCCACTCTTGTTTTGTTCCTCTTCCTCCTTCCTCCTCCTTCCCCACTCGTCTCCATCGTCTTCCATATTTACCTTCACCAACACCACGAACACCACCACCACAACCAACAACATCTTCACTCCCTCCACCACCACCATTCCCTCCTCCACCTCTATCCCCTCCATTGCGTCCTCCACATCAAGCGACGGCGACCCACAGCTGGAGGGCAGAGGGACAGATCAGGGGAAAGTCGATTGTGGAGGCGTTGGAGTGGAGGGACGGAGGAGGAGGAGGAGGACGAGTAGTAAGGGTAGGGGTAG
>NC_134799.1:17108303-17115803 GCF_046742065.1 Oratosquilla oratoria
CAAGAGATAATTTTTATTCTATTGAGGATAACCAGCGTTTCTAGCCTTTGGGACAGAAGAAGCACTCACAGGAAAGAAGATAGGGACAATCTAACCAAAATGGAGGCGTTTATGACGGCTTTGGCCGCAGCAAAGCGCCTATTGACGTAGACTGTTTTGTGTTGAAAAGTAGGAATGACTGGCAGAAAGACGTAAATTTTTTTTTTTTTTAGGAAGCAGCAACGCGACTCGTAGCGTACGTTCTTTCGTGTGGTGAAGAGTGACGTTGACTAGAATACAATCGTTGGCATAATTCTTTGAACAACCTAATTTCTTTATTAATTGCCTGATATATCTATATACAGTACCATCCTATTGCAGCAAATTGTATTTCCTTGCACATGAAAATGTATTAAATTCATAGCAACATCCACTGAAGCTACAGGGTACAAATAAACTACAGAGTGGTTCAAAACTTATGACTTCATCCATGTCAACAATAAGGATGACTTTAACGTGGGCGGCGTCTCTTAGATTTGTTTGTTTGGTTGAGTAGGAACTCGAAGAGGGAGGTAATCTGAAGGAAGTGCTGGAGAAGGAGGAGGAAGGAAGACAAGAGTGAGAAGGAGGGGTAGGAGAAGGGAGAGGAAGAGGAAAAGGAGGGGGAGAAGGGAAAGGAAGAGGAAGACGAAAGTGAGGAAGAAAATGAGAGGGAGGAAGAGAACGAGAGCGAAGGGGAGAACGAGAGGGAGGAGGAAGGCGAGATGGAGGAGGGAGAAGAAGAGTAAGAGGAGGATAGGGAGGAAGAAGAAACGAGAGGATGAGTGAAAAAAAGAGATGATGAGGAGGAAGAGGACGAGTCAAGAGAGTTTATGACTGACATCTCTCGAGGCGAACAATGATGATGATGATTATGATCATCGTTTGACCTTGGTCGAAGGCGGAACTAAAGGACGGGCGTGGGAGTGGGGGTGAGTGATGGCGAGGGCGTGCATGACGAAGACCATCGGGAAGGAATGGGCGGTCAAAGAGAGAGCGAGAGAGAGGATGGAGAGAAAGAGAGATAGGGATAGGAAGAGAGAGAGAGACAGAGATGGATAGAAGGAGAGAGATAGAGAGAGCGCAAGAAAGAGTGAAAACGAGAAAACGAATTAAACTAGACTCCGCCTCCTTCCAATAACAAGACTGGTCGTAATGTCTCCGATCTCTTCTTCTCCCAAAGACCGAACAAGATCGCCTGGCGTCGGGTATAATGATGTAATTGTATCCAGTGTGTTAAAGGGTCCAAGAATGGGGTAAAAAAATCTGGTTCTTGGGAAAGGGAGACTGGGCGCTTCCTCAAAAACCGAAGAATGAAAGAAGTTTTCGAGATGATTTTGTGTTGGTCGATCAAGCCTTGGGTGGTGGATGTCGGTGTTTGTGATGCACACACGGACACACAAACACACACACACACACACACACACACACACACACACACACACACACACACACACACACACACACACACACACACACACACACACACACACACACACACACACACACACACACACACACACACACACACACACACACAAAGAAATGAAGGTGACAAGTGAGAAAATCCTTGTGCCGGATCCCATACGATACGAAAGCAAAAATAAGTACAAAACAAACACGCACACACACACGAACACACACACACACACACACACACACACACACACACACACACACACACACACACACACACACACACACACACACACACAAACAAAAAAAAACACAGAGAGAGAGAGAGAGAGAGAGAGAGAGAGAGAGAGAGAGAGAGAGAGAGGAGTGAGAAAGAGAGAGATAGAGAGTGAGAGAGAGAGAGAGAGAGGGGAGTGAGAAAGAGAGAGATAGATAGAGAGAGAGAGAGAGAATAAGTGATAAGGTAGAGAGGCGAACCGCGGTCACGGCGTCCCTCCTGCCTGCTGCAGAAGGCGGCGGCGGCGTATAGGCATTACGTCAGTATTCCTCGAAGACGCCCAAGCCCCGCGATTCCACGAAGTTCCACGGTCAAGGGGGAGGTTTGCGCAAGAGGGTGGTGGGGGGAGGGGCGGTGATGGAAGTGGGAGTGGCGAGTAGAAGGGAGGAGAGGAGGAGGGAGGGAGAGGCGGAAAGGAGGAGGTGTGATGCTCCCGTTACGGTGTGTTACGGATTACGATGTCTGTGCCAACTGCACCAAGGTTCCTCTCCACTGAGCGTGGGTGCACAGTCTACATTACCTCCAAGATAAACTAATCAACTAATTTCTAAGACACTTTTTCTTTCAAGAAATGAATGGATGTGTTTGTTCTAGAATGGTAGACATAACCACGGGTAACCGTAACGGAGATGTCAGTCAAAGAGGAATCCTTCTGCTTTGCTGGCCTCTGTATTTTTCATTAACTCGTTCAAGTAAAGTCGTAGAAAGAAATCTTAAAAAAGACTTATGTCTTTGTTGTGCAAATATGAAATTAATTTTTGCTGCCACGATGAGTGTATCACACTCAAGAACGAGTAAGTTTTTTGCTGGTAGGAGGATGAGGACGAAGAAGAGCAGGTGGAGTAGGTGAGGTAGAGGAGAAAGAGAAGGTGGACTGCAAGGAGTATGAGGAGAGGAGGAAGAAGAGAAAGAGCAAAAGCGGAGTAGGGGAGGGAGGTAAAGGAAGAGGAGGAGGAATAAGGGAGGAAGAAGAGAAAGAGAAAATGGAACAGGGGAGGGAGGAAAAAGGAAGAGGAGGAGGAATTGGGGAGGAAGAAGAAAAAAAGGTAAAATATGAGTAGGGGAGGGATGAAGAGGAAAAGGATTAGGAGGAGGAACAGGGGAGAAGAGAAAGAGTAGAAGGTGGAGCTGGGGAGGAAGAAGAGGAGGAAGAGTAGGAGAGGAAAAAGAAAAAGAGGAGAAGGTGGGGTAGGGGAGAGTGGAGAAGGAAAAGGAGGAGGAGGAGGGAAAAGAGAAAGAGAAGGTGGAGTAGCGGAAGAAGACAAAGAAGAGTAGGTGGAGTGGATGGAAGAGAGAAGAGGAAGAGGTGGAGTAGGGAAGACAGAAAAGAAGGAAAAGGAATAGGGGAGGAAGAGGAGGCGGAGGAGGAGGAGGGAGAAGAAGAGGAGAAGGTGGACTAGGGGAGGGAGGAGGAGGATGAGGATGAAGAGGAGACTTGAACAAATACGGGAGGCTTGGTGGAATGTTTGGGTTTTTACCGAAAATGTAAAGTCACATTGGAAGCCTCCGAATAGGGCACGCGAAGATAGAGAGATGGGAGGGCGAGGGGGGGACAGGGGGAGGAAGGGACAGATAAGAGGAAAGGGAGAGAGAGGAGGGGGAAAGGGGGAGAGTAAGGGGGTTTAGGATAAGGAGTGGGAGTTGAAAGGAGTGGCGTTGGGATTTTGTGTAAGCCTCTTGTGTTCATTATCACCATCATCGTGATGATCATGAATTGGGAGCATACGCCGGGGGCGCGTTTCTGATGATATATATATATATATATATTTCCAAGGCACAGGTTCTCTCGGAGACAAGTTTGGTTAAAGTCAACTGCGCTAATAGATTTAATCGTTTTTGGCAAATAAATTACATACTGTTACATACTTTACAATAATATTTATCGGCAATCTTTCAGCGCCTTTCCTTCTCCAAAGCACCATGGGTGATTTCGTCCATAAGTTGAGAGATGATGATGACAAATTCTTTCTTAAACTGAAGACATTATAGCTCAGAATAGTTAAATCTATTAGCGCAGTTGACTTTAAGCAATATATATATATATATATATATATATATATATATATATATATATATATATATATATATTTTTTTTTTTCAACCACATTAACTTTTTCACTTTAATTCCATGTCATCACGATCGAGACTGACAATGCGCTCGACAGAGACATATGCGGAAACTGATACGTAGTGAAGCCAAGGACTCGAACTCAGCTCCGACGTACCAAGTGAACAGTGACTCTAACCACTACGCCATCAAGATATATATATATATATATATATATATATATATATATATAATATATGTATAATATAAATTTGTCTTTGACGCAGAGGTTGATGACTTAGGGTGTCGGGGGAGGGGAGGGGAAAAGGAGGGGTCGTAGAAGGGGTCGCGGTCGTTACAGAGAATTATGCCGGGGGACACAAAAAGAAGTTTACATGTAATGATGGTGACTTTCCTGTGGCGACATGACGATACTATGAATATCAATCACGTGACCCAGAGATCTTATTGTTTGTTCTAGCTGTTGATTTTTTTTAACCTATTGTGTTTTTTCACCGAATATGCTGCTGGGTTGTTGTGCATTCGGATGCACTAACAATCCTTTTCTACAGAGCCCCTTTAATTAAAGGGTTATCACACTGGGCAGCTTCCACGAACTTCACCAGCGCCGACCGTTGAAAGTTCGTTTGAGTAAAAACGACTTCGGTTACACTATTTGAATTTTCAAATATTCAAAAATCAAGTCATATTTCGGTCATATATAGCAAAACTGAATGATAAACAAAGAGAATGATAATCTGTACGAATGTTAGACACATTGTTGAAATGTTCTTGGAGAAGTCTAGATTTCTGTACGCGAAGTCCTATTCTAGTTATTCAAATGGAGGTTGGAGGTAGGAGGATGTGGGAGGAAAAATAGCCCAGTGTGATAACCGCTTTATACAAATTTGCGATAACTCCGGGCACGCTGCCATTTTGTGGCCATTCTGAGGCGTTGTCACAACTCTATGTATAAAGGGACTATAGGCGGCGATGATCACGGGAACGGTGAAGACTCCTCTCCTTGCCCAAGGGGAGCTGCCAAGAAGAAGAGCTACCTGGTACGGGAGGGGTTTAGATGGTATCCATCGCAACAAGGTAGTTAATGGTCGCTTGGAAATGGATCACAGAGTAGCTTGATTTATCTTCTTTGTTTTTTTTTTTTTTTACATTTTTCTTGTATATATTTTGATTTCTTTTCCTTTTGCATATTTTCTTTTATTTTTTATTTCTCTCTCTCACACACACACACACACATACACACACACACACACACACACACACACACACACACACACACACACACACACACACACACAATATATATATATATATATATATATATATATATATATATATATATGTAGAATTAAATACGACAGCATTCTGACAATTGTTAAACTTTTTCTTAATGTTTTCTATTTGTCTTATCAACTTTTTTCCAGTTGTAGGGTGAGCTGATACAAGTTCTCCATAGTTTTCCATTTAATATTCTCGAGCTTTCGTCTTCAAAGAGACATCATCAGGATTGACAAAATTTCTGCAGTAATGAATACAAATGTTGGTACATATAAGTTACAAAATAAATTACAAAAATACAAATACAAATATACAGGTAGAACAAAAGATATATAACGAGAGTTATTACTTACGTCTACAAGGAAAGTACAAATGATAGAGAGAGAGAGGTTTAAATACATAAACTGCTATCCGAGTTCCCATTACGGAGTCTGGCTGATCGTCTGAGTGGTGGGGGAGTGGGGGGTGGGAGGGGAGGGGGAGAGGGGACCTCAATGTAGCGATGTCTCAGGTTAGCGCTACTGTACAGCTTAATACTGGACGTCATGTCCGACTGAATATTTATAGTGGGGGCAGAGTCCCTGATGTGGAATGGCTCCAAGAGTTTCAACCTTCTAGGGTCCTCATTGTACGCAATAATTTTGGTACATTGAACTAAGGTGTCTCTGTCAATATTTCGATTGTGATATTTTGAATAATGGTCCTTGATCGCTCCGTCCTGTTGGTGAAAGGTTAGTCTTCGGCTGAGAGTACATCTGGTGTGCCCGACGTATGTGATATTGCGAGACGTACAATTCTCGGCCGGACATTTGAATAAATACACCACGTTGGCTTTAGATGTAAAGTCAGCTCGACTATTACAGTTGTTTTTCATCACCATTGAACAGGTTCTAGGGTTACGATAGTATATAAGGACTCGGATCTCATGGTTATCTTTAGTGGGGTGAAAATTTTTCTTAATTATGTCCTTGATTGCTTTTTCATCCTTTTTGTAGGCATCACTGAAGGTGTTACGATAAAAAACGTTAATAAAATTAGGCTTATTGGCGCTTTGGTTGGACCCAAGTTCACACAGTAATTTATTGATTATGCGGTCAAAATCACAGTTAACATAACCATTATTGGTGAGCATTTGTCGTACATGCTGGAGTTCTGCATGTAGTGCTTCCCAGGACGAACAGCTGTCGTATTTAATTCTACATGCATCAAAGAAAACCTGCTTCCTTACTTCACGAATATATATATATATATATATATATATATATATATATATATATATAATATATATATGTATATGTATATATGTATGTATATATATATATATATATATATATATATATATATATATATATATATATATATATATATAATATGTATGTATAATCTTTTTACAAGGTTTTCAAACGTCATGTCATTCAGTCTTATTATGCACCAGCCCGGATACGAGTCATCCGGTCGTGACTCGCGAGACTCGAGTCCTGAGTCACGATTCGAGATCAAGTAGTCTCTGAAGGAAAGTCTGAAACGGGAAAGACAAAAAAAGAGGGCGGGGGCACCGGTTATTACGAAGTTTCACTTCCTTGATGTGGATGGATAGATAGATAGATAGGGTTGTTCGCCTTCTCATTGGGAGTCTATAGACCAACTACGAAAACGTAGATCGTACAACCTTTATATATATATATATATTTCTATTTATCTTTTATTTATTTTTCATTTATCTATTTTACTCATTTGCCAATTCGTTTGTCTATCTATATTTATCCATATACCTCTTTATTTCATTTATTTATTTTACTATTCACTCATTAAATGAATTAATTTATCTAATTATTTACTTATGTGATTATTTGTCTAGTTATTCATAAATCTATTGATTTATCATTATTCATCTATTTTTTCTTTATTTTGAAAGCGCAGAGTGGGTATTGAATGTACTGCATATACAGTATAGTTGTCCTTGTAAGCATTAGGCACCCTTGTAAATAGCTGACACTTCTGTAAACTTCTGTAAACAGTTGGTAGGTCTGTAAAACGTTAACCACACCACTTTCGTAACAGTTACAGCGATCCCCAACAACTGTGAAATCGGACGATATTGTGTCCCGCCTTTGGGAGTAAATTGTGTCCTGCGCAGGAAGACGAATTCCCACTCCTTCCTTCTTCCTTCCTCCTCCTTCCTCCTTCCTCCACCTTCCTCCTCCTTCCTCTTCCTCCTTCATCCTACTCTCCACTTCCTTTCTCCTCCTTCATCTCTCTTCCTCCACTTTACTCCCTCTTCCTCCACCTTCCTCCTCCTCCCTCCTCCTCCCTCTTCCTCCTGCATTCTACTTCCCTTTCCTCCTCCTCCTCCTCCTCCTCCTCCTCCTCATCTCTTCCCTCTTCCTTCTGTCTTCCTGTTGCCTCCTTTCCTACTTTCCTATTTCCCGCTTCCTGCCCTCTC
>NC_134799.1:17120803-17123303 GCF_046742065.1 Oratosquilla oratoria
TTAATTATGTACATGTGTATTTACTTATTCACTTATTTATCTATTTATTTAATATATGTATATGTATTATATATATATATATATTTTCATGTATATGTATATATATATATATTTTCATGTATATGTATGTATATATATATATATATATATATATATATATATATATATATATATATATAAACATATATATATATGTACGAGCCGCGGGCTTCGCCGGGGGCTTGGCTGCGCAAACAGCGGCCTACGGCCGCAGCTTTCCGCGCTCTAATCCCTCGTTTTCCCCTTCGGCCTCGGCCTCGGGGCGGAACCCCAACACGGGATCCCCAGCACGAAGAAGAACGCGAAGAAGAACACGAAGTAGAATGCGAAGAAGAACGCGAGGAAGAAGAACACGAAGAAAAACGCGAAGAAGAACGCGAGGAAGAAGAAGAAGAAGAACGCGAAGAAGAAGAAGAAGAAGAAGAAGAAGAAGAAGAGGAATGCGAAGAAGAAGAAGAAGAAGAAGAAGAAGAAGAAGAAGAAGAAGAAGAAGAAGAATACCACCTGACCCCGACTTACCCAAGCGCTTTTTCAAGAATATTTTTAGGACAAAGTGTCACCGTAATACCACCTGTCCCCGATTTTCACAGCGTTTTTAGAAGAATATTTGTATTTAGACTTAGATATACATATATATATATATATGTACATATATATATAAATATATATCTATACATACATGTATATATATATATATACACCTGTATATATATATAATGTATATATATCTATATTATATATATATATATTTATATCATATATATATATATTTATATAATATATGATAAATAATATATATATATATATATATATATATATATATATATATATAGTGGATATTGATATCCAATCATGAAAGAATAACGAAAGACTGTGGGCCGTAGGGGTGACTGCACAATTAGATCGAAGGGGTGAATGATGTCATAAGAGTATCGAAACAGAAATGACGTCAACAAGATTATCTTTAAGCTCTTCACTACCGGAGACGGGGCGGCGGCATTGAGGTGAAGGAAACGGCTTGGTGGCCAGCGAAGAGGAAGAGGAGGAGCACCAGAAGGAACAGGAGGATAAGGATGAGGATGTGGAGGAAGAGAAGGAGGACGACCAGAAGGAACAGGAGGAGGAAAGACAGAAGGAATAGGAGGAAAAGGAAGAGGAGGATAAGGATGGGGAGGTGGAGGAACAGAAGAAGGAGAAACAGGAGGAAAAGGAACAGGAGGAGAACGAAGAGGAGGAAGAACAGGAGGAGGAGGAGAGGCAGGAGGAGAAGGAACAGGATGATGAAGAGATGGGAGAACAAGAGGAGGAGGAGGAGGAGGAGCAGAGACAGGAGTAGAAGGAAGAGGAGGAGGAGGAGGAACAGCTGCGGTGAGGACATCATTACACAAATTGGTTCCTCGGGTGATTACCGGACCGTGGGGTGATCGTTCCTCCGTTAAGTAATTGTTTTGGTCCTCCACGTGACGCAATCAACTGCCTCAGGACGCATGATGACGTCACTCCTGTGATGTCACTTTTTTTTTTACCCAAGTTTGGGTTTGTTTACTCCGTGGATGGGGACAGCATGGGTGCTGTGTGTGACTTCCGGCGCACGCGCGCGCGCGGTGCAGTAGTAGCGTTCGCAACCGCCACTCCAGCGGTCCGAGTTCGATTCCCGTCCAGAGCTGAAATAATTTCAGTATCACAACGCTGCGAGCCGGCACACCAACTCTCGTGGGCGGGGAGTTGTGTGTGTGTGTAAGGTCACAGCGTTACCCATAAATCGGTCTTATATGAGCTGAGCTCTCATTCGGAAGAGTAGTTGTTATCAATCACGAGTCCAACACGTGATCCAAGACCATGGTGAATCACACGCACAGACACATACACTCACACTCACACACACACACACACACACACACACACACACACACACACACACACACACACACACACACACACACACACACACACACACACACACAGATACGCTCAGTTCGTTTAGTCATAACCATAGCAGACTATGTAAATTGCGCCGTCACAGCTGAGACAAATTGGGCCATTAAATATCACGTGTGTGTGACTTACTTTCATGCTACATCATGTTATGACGTCTCTCTCACGCTGTAAGAGTTACGTAATGCATTGAGTACGTATTACATCACACACACTCGATGGCGCAGTTGGTAGAGTTCCCGGTCGCCACTACGGCGGTCCGGGTTTGAATTCCGCCCAGGGCTGAAATAATTTCAGTATCGCTGCGCTGCGGGTTGTTACTCCAACTCTCGTGAGCGGGGAGTTGGGTGTGTGCGTGCGTGTAAGATCACAGCATTACCCATAGATCGGTCATATATGAGTTCAGAGCTCTTCCGGGAGGGAAATAGCTGTCGATCACGAGTCCAACACGTGATCAAAGACCATGGTGAATCACACACACACACACACACACACACACACACACACACACACACACACACACACA
>NC_134799.1:17128303-17135803 GCF_046742065.1 Oratosquilla oratoria
AGATGGGGTGGAAGTCCTTGGTAGCCTTGGGGGAAGTCCTAAACATGGAGTCCATTCGTAACGAAGGATCTATCATGAAACTCCTCATGAGCATTCTCATATTCCACATGAAAACACGTTAACACAAGTATGCATATACACGTACGAATGCAAGGAGGGGCGTATTAGACAGATAAATTAATAAATGAAAAAATTAATCTGAATAATTGAACGCGAATACCTGTGTCCGTCCGTTCGTCCGTCCGGGACCCCTGTATCCATCCCTTGTCCTATAAATAAATAAATAAATAAATAAATAAATAAATTTTCTCCGTGACCGCTAGGCAAGCGCTTTTTTCATACTGTTGGAATTGAATCACGACACATTAAACAGAGGTGTCTTTTTTTCTTTTGCGCGTTATGGCGCGGGCTCGAAAAAGCGCACTTTAAAAGACCAGCCCTGTGTATCTCGGTCATCATTTGCTCTGTAGAGACATATTGCACCTTTTTGGAATCAGGATGATCCCTGGGTAGAAAATCGGCCCTTCATTTGGTTCTTAAACGTCCAGCATTGCGATCAGACCTGGATGAGGGTTTTTTATATGCTAACAGTTGTAAGTTAAATTTTCAAAAGAACTAAAAAAAAAAAAAAAAAATTGTGGTTTCAAGATTTCATTTTAAAATGATTTTAAGTAATACCAATAAATGGTATTGGACCATGGGTCTAATTAGCCCACTGCAGGACCTAGCAGGAAAGTCTGCGCGGGTTGTGGTTTTTAAGCTAGTAAATAAATAAATGAAAATCCGCAGAACGCCTTTGTTGTTCTTTGGTCTGCGGCTTTAGAAGTCTGTAAAGGGAACTATGTCCATACTGTAGGAGGAGAGGGAGGAGGAAGAGGAAAGGAGGAGGAGAAGGAGGTAGATGGGGAGGAAGAAATGGAAGATGGGGAGGAGGAGGTAGATAAAGGAGGAGGAGGAGGGTGGAGGAAAAGGAGGAGGAGGAGAAGGATGGAGGAGGACGTAGATAAACGAAGAGGAATATGGAGGAGGAGGAAGATGGGAGAGGTGGAAGAGGAGGAGGAAGGTGATGGAGGAGGAGGAGTAAGATAGAGAGACAAGAAGAGCTAAAGTTAGATGTTCGACAGTTAGGCCGGAGGAAAACCGACCAGTCAACCGTTGCAACAGTTACTCTGAACTAACTTAATCTAACCTAAAACTAACTTAATCTAAATCAACTCAACCCAACCTAACGTAACCTAACCTGAATTAGTTTAAGATAACCTAACTTAACCTAACGTAACCTAACCTAACCTAACCCAACCTTACCTAATATGAATTAACTTAACCTAACAGACACACAGCCGCCATAATGACATGGGGAACCTCTTGTAGCGCCGAAGTCTGTGCAGCGGGGAGGTGGGGTGGGGGGTGGCTGTCGCTTCGACCTAACGAGAACTTAACGAGAATTCCAGTCAAGGCAAGTTTCCGAGACCACACGTCACTTATTTTGATTGACTGATTTTTTTTTTGTTAATTTAATTTTCTCTTTATTTATTTACCAATATACTTGTTTTTATCTATTTTTGTTTAATCTGTTTATTAACTTTTCACTTGTATTTAATTTAATTTTATATGAAATATATTTCTTTTTATTTATTTACTTTTGTATTTATTGATTTATCTTTATTCTATTAATTCATTTTTTTATTCTAGTTTGTTTAATTTCTTTCTTTATTTATCTTTTAAAGTTTAGGGTTCTAGGGTTGGAAAACACTGGCCAAAAATATACAAAAGTAGTACAGAACAAAGAACAAGAAGTCCCGTAGGGATATTGATATCAGATTTTTAGGGAGTTGTATGCAAAGGGGGAAGGTTGGAGAGACGAGTTAGGGGAGAGATTATACCCCACCTTGTAATTTTTTTTTATATTATTATTATTATTATTATTGTTATTATTATATTTTTATTTATTATTTATTTTTATAAGCGTATTTAGAAAGAGGGGTTATCCCCCCTTCGTAATTCTTTATATTATTAATATTATTATCATTATAATTATTGTATAATTATTATTTATTTTTATAAGCGTATTTAGGAAGAGGGTGATTTATATTACTCTCAAAGATCAAAACGCGGGTACATATCAATGAGTACAACTTGATATGTACACGTTGATTAGTACATGATAGCGAGTATATGTTGGCGAGTACAAACAATGTTTGATAGTACATGTTGAGTACACGTAGGTGGTTATACGTGATTGCGTGTCTGTGAAGAAGAGTTCATTAACGTGAATACATGTAACTGGTGCCGAGTTAGCGAGGGCCATCGCTTGAGAGTTCAAAGACACGTGTTCACATTGAGCTAAGATATCCTCACCCTGGAAGTTACACGCGCTCTCTCTCTCGTGTGTGTGTGTGTGTTTGTGTGTGTGTGTGCTCGCGTGTTTGTGTGTTTGTGTGCATGTGCTCGCGTGTTTGTGTGTGTGGGTGTGTGCATGTGCTCGCGTATTTGTGTGTGTATATGTGTGTATATATGTGCTCGCCTATTTGTGTGTTTGTATGTATGTGCATGTGCTCGCGTGTTTGTGTGTGTGTGTATGTATGTTCATGTGCTCATGTGTTTGTGTGTATGTGTGTTTGTGCTCGTGTGTGTGTGTGTGTGTGTGTGTATGTATGTATGTGCATGTGCGTGCATATGTATGTATGTGCGTGTGCTCGTGTGTGTGTGTGTTTATGTGTGGGTATGATTGTGCATGTGCGTGCATATATGTGTGTATGTACAGCTACACAGAAAACTATCGTTAGTAGGGTGTCGAAACATTCGCGAATGAACATAACCTTATGATATCGAAGGGTTGTGGGGTTCGAATTGTTCGAATTCATTTCTGAATGAATCGAATATAGTTCCGAAGTTCATATGGATTCACTATGACATGATAATCTTATTTCCGATGGAGACTTCAACTTGTCTCAAATTGTTTCGTTGTTTTGTGTCAAAATGATTAGCGTGATTTACTAACGATAGTTTTCTGTGCAGCTGTACATGTATATGTGTGTGTGTGTGTGCATGTATATGTGTGTGTGTGCGTGTATGTGCATGTGCGTGCATATGCATGTGTGTGTTTGTGTATGTTTGTGATAAAGATCAATTGCTTGGAAACCTTACACAAAAGGATAAACTCATTAACAGAGCCAAAAAACCCCTGAAGCCTGACTCCTCCTCCTCCTCCTCCTCCTCCTCCTCCTCCTCCTCCTCCTAAGGCCTCGCGAGTGAAATCAAGTTTTATCGTTATGAAAGGAAAAGGTCTGTCTTTGGTAACAGTTATTACAACGGCGAAAGAGGAAGTCACCGGAGAAGAACGGCGCCTTTGGGTCATTGGGTAATCCGGCAGGAGCCAGCGCCGTCGCATGTGGTCGCGAACCAAGTAATGGGCGGAAGGCGCTTCCCTCTCGGCAATTATCGTAGAGGTGGCTCTTGGTTTGGGTGGGTGGGGAGCAGGAAGCCACCCCCCACTTGGCTCGAGGTGTCTTCTGTCGGAGCGGATGTTGTACAGGAAAAGAGAGACACAAACAGACAGGCAGAAAGACAGACATATGTAGACAGGGAGACACAGAGAGAGATTTAGCCAAACAGATAGAGAGATATTTAGACAGACAGACAGACAGACAGACAGACAGACAGACAGAGATAGAGACAGAGAGTGAGTGTGATTTGAGGCTCATCTCCACACAGAAAGAGAATGCAGATCACTTTTAAGTTTCTGCTCTCACTCCGTTTTGCTGGCCCCGCTGTCGCACAACCTCCACCATATTGTCCCCTAGGATAGAAGCGCTGGCCATGGGCGATGAAATGGAAACAGGACTTTATTTGTCTAAATAAAATCACGTGACGACAGGGTTATTAAATAAAGACTCGAACAATCTCGGCGCGTGAGGAGCCTCATACACCTGGAGGCGCTGAGTGTCTGCTGTCGAACCCGTTACCTTTGCCCTATGTGTACGCGCTTTAGGGACTGCTGCGGCAGGTAACAATCAGTAACTGCTGAGAATCGGAGAGGAGTGCGGGGTTCGAACCCTTAACTAAGCGAATGCGAGACCAGCATGCTTTCGATTACGCCAACAGCGCACCCAGTGGGGAGGGAGGGAGGGGGCGTTGGGGGGAGGCCCCCCTAA
This sequence comes from Oratosquilla oratoria, assembly GCF_046742065.1. Taxonomy (NCBI): domain Eukaryota; kingdom Metazoa; phylum Arthropoda; class Malacostraca; order Stomatopoda; family Squillidae; genus Oratosquilla; species Oratosquilla oratoria. The sequence goes on from NC_134799.1 coordinate 17,132,458, forward strand.
GACGAATAGAATAGCCTGGCGACAGGAAGAGGGTCACATTTGCCCCCTGTACCCGACTGTACACGTGTGGCGTCAGCCAGTATAAAATCGCTGAGGAATGACACCGTTCAAAGGAGTTATCACACTGGACTATTTTTCCTCTGATTCTTGGAGCAGATTTCCAGTTCGCAGATTTCGGGAGGGGATTTGATATACTGGAGGAAAATAATTTTCCTCCAGCATAATATCAAATAACATTCTATGTAAATTATCGAGAAAACAAAATATTTTGCCACAAGTGATTTGATGGCGGAAAAAGTTCTGGAGATGGGCGGTACCGCCGATTGATTGGAGGTTGGAGGAAAAATAGCCCAGTGTGATAACGCCTTCAGCGGGTTCAGCGTTGGTCGGAAGTACACGCCAAGAGGCGTTTAGCTGTATCCAGAGCCGTCACGTTTGCCCTACGCGCTCGGGAGGCAAACGCGGCACAGTGCCACGGAGATGAATAAAATCATCTGGCGGCAGTGGATATGAAGATGGAAAAGTACCACCCCGTACGGAAGGGGTTAATGAAGAGGGAAGGTCAGGTCAAGTCAGGTCAGGTCGTGTCAGGTCGTGTCAGGTCACGAGTCAAGGAAGAGAAATTAAGTCTTTAAGGGGATTTTTTTTTTTTTTTTTTTGTCTTTTTTATAAATCGAACCTAAATCTTCTGTTTAGGCGATTTGTAGCTCTGTAGGCGGTCATTCGCCGCAGTACAGATATTTTGTGAAAGGAGTTACTGTTTTGGGCAAATTTTGTCTCAACAGGTTTATCTGTTGGAACTGCCTAGTGTAGGCCTTATGGTCTCCTGCACTCTCCTTCATTCTTATGTTCTTATGTCATTCACCTATTCATTGAATTATCATTGTTATTGGTATTATTAATATCATCAACGTTATCAAATCATTATTGCTATTATTGATATCTATCATTATTATTGCTATTATATATAATTTTCGGTTTTTATTGTCCATATGATTTAATTTCTATTGATATATTTTTTCAATCCTTACCTAATCAGGAACCCTTGACAAAGAAACACAAGTTTCACTACAAAGAAACTTGAACCAACAGAAAACAATAGATGAAAAATCGTCTGCTGTGCGCCAGACCATAATCCACAAAAAACCTTCGCTGGGTTAACCGAGATTAACTAAACCGCTTAAGTTCGAAGGCTGTTCCTCAGGCGGTGGTGGGAAGGAGGAGGGGGAAGTTTTCAGGTGCGGGGGAGGGGGAAGGCGGGAGGGGGTGCTGAGGCTAATTGGATCTGGCAGTGGAGTTGAGTAAGAAAGAAAGGGGAAGTTGCTCAAATGACTTGATGAATTTGCCAATGAGGAAGGGAAAGGCAGCGCGATGGAGCGTGTGTGTGTGTGTGTATGTGTGTAGGTGTGTGTAAGGAATAATGGGGAAGATGGAACAAGAAGGGCTTGCAAAATAGATATGAAATGTTTCTTTTCTACATTTACTGAAAATTGTCTGTGTGTTTGTATGTATACATATGGATTGTACTGAATTACAGTGGTACAGCATGACCGACGTGCGACCTCTCTGTTCAATAAGATATTATGCAATAAAAAAGACAATAAATAAATAGATAAATGAAAATAGATAAATAGATAAAAAACAAATAAACGAGTAAATAGATAAATAACACGTAAACATAAAAACAAAACTAATTTGCCGACATGACGTCATATCGCTTAGATTGTCGAAAGTTTTCTTCTTCACTCGTTATGAGGTGAGCGAAATTGGCTCGTCTTACACAGTTATGTTTCACTTACGTCTTGTTCCTCAAGACTTTGAACAGCTGGGTTTGTTCACTTCAACAATTCGCTTTATCTTGCTCTCCTTCCAGTAGGAGCTTCTTGAACACATTTCTCGTTGATCATTGGCCACCCGTCTATGATATGGAATCGCGCGCGCGAAAAAAAAAAAAAAAAAAAAAAACTGCAATTGACTTCAGATTGGTATATTCTTGGTTAATATTTTTTCTGGAATGAGACACGGCAGCAATTTTATTAATGTTATTTCAGTTTCCAATTTGGGGCTATTATGTTGGTTTCTGGAAAAAGTAGAACAAGAGGAAACGTGGGAGGACGGAACTAGTCATGTTCTTAACCCTCGGGAAGTAGAACAATAACATAGGATGGGGAGGAGGAAGAACATGGGTGTGATTACCTTCCCCACCGCCTTAATTCCCCCCCACACCTTAATCCCCCCACCTGCCTTAACCTCCCTCCCCTTGGTTTGATAAAATCTATCAATTGCCTTCCTTTCGTGTTTCCTATCCGTCCTTTCTTCATCATTGTTGTAATCCTCCCATTCTTGCCCTTCTCTTCTCTTTTACGTCTCACTCACCACTTCTGTGCATTTTGGCCTTTATTACTCGCCTTGTTCCGTGCAGAAGCACATTTCTTTTTCTTCTTCTTCTTTTCTTCTTTTTTTCCTTCTTTTTTTCCTTCTTTTTCCTTTTTTTCTTATTTTTCTTATTTTTTATTTTTCCTCCTCTTTTCTTTTCTTTTTCTTCTTTTTTCTTTTTTCCTTCTTTTTTCTTATTGTTCTTTTTTCTTTTTCTTCGTCGTCATGTGTGTGTGTGTGTATGTGTGCATGCATGCGTGCGTGCGTGCGCGCGTGATATGTAGTGTATATGTGCATTTTACATCTTTATTGTGATTCTCTCAATATGAATTGTCTAAAATTATGAATCCTCCAATGTTTGGGACGAAAAAGACTTTAAAGAGCAAACTGAAATAAATGGAATTGCTTTTGGTGTCCCTCACGTCCGTTTCGGAACTTTTCGTCCAAATAGAGGATATGATACTTTGTCCCGTGTGGTGGTTTAGATTGATCTCAATTTAGTCATTTATATTGATTTCTTTAATTTATTTTCATGTCATTGTTTTTATGATTACTGTCATTCATGGTTATTTTTTTATTTCATATTTGTATTGGGTAGGGTAATTTATTAATCATATTTATTTTATTTATTTATTTTTATTCATTTATTTATTTATTTTTGAAGGGTGTGGGGGAATTGAGAGTCAAGCAGCCATAACCCACTTTGAGGAACTTTTTTAGGATCTCACTTTTGAGATCTCACTATGACCTCGTTCGCACAACCAACGTCACGGGAGACGATTGGTTACCCACTGACCCAACCCAGCTCGCCGCCTCGGCCTTGCGCGGGGTTCATCCGCCGCCGCCCCCTTGTCGTTGGTTTCGCGGTTACCGTAGGTCTCCCCACGGGGGAGAAGTGCGTCGGGGATGCGGGGGAGGTGAAGAGTCCACGGGGCGGTGATGATCACTCGTCTTTGTGTGTTTTAGAGCG
>NC_134799.1:17140803-17143303 GCF_046742065.1 Oratosquilla oratoria
CCTTGCTTCTTCAGGCTTTTGAGTCTTGTGTTTCGCTCTAGATATCGCATTTACCTGCGATAGTTAAAAAGAAAATATCGCCATTCTCTCTCGTTCAGTTTCTCTCTCTCTCTCTCTCTCTCTCTCTCTCTCTCTCTCTCTCTCTCTCTCTCTCTCCGTATGTGCGTGCATGCTGTACAACCCCCCAAGCACTATCCAGATTGACAAGAAAAAAATATGGCGTCGTCGTCCTTGACTGGGTTATAAGTCAACCTTTGCAATCTCCGCTGCCCTCGTTTGTATTTCTAATCTTGACTTGAGGTCCAGGAGGGAGATAAGTGTGATTACACATCTGGGCTGCAACCTGGGCCATTTTGTTTAATTTATTATTTATTTTTTGTAATTTTTTTTTTTTTCTTCTTCTCCCTGTTCCAATTTGTGCCCAAAGATAGCACTATGGCTCACGTTATGAAGGGCAAAATTGTTTTTTATTTTGTCAAATAGGTTTCTTGTTTGGCCAAGTCGGTTTACTGGTTTCGCCAAGAAAGTTCCGTATTTTGCCAAGCAGGCCCCGTACTTTGTCCAACTCCAGTATTTTGCCAAGCAGAATGCTTGTTTCGCCAAGGTTCCGTATTTCGCCAAGTAGAACACTTGTTTCGCCAAACAGGTCCCGTATTTCGCCAAGCATGCTCCGCATATCGCCCAACACGGCAGGTATTTCATTAAATCCCGTATTTCGGCAAGCATGTCCCATATTTCGCCAAATATCCAGTATTTAGCCCAACACGTCCCATATTTTCGCCAAGCAGGTCCCACGTTTCGCCCCCACACGTCCCCTATTTCGCCAAGCGGGTTGTGTCCTTGATTTTGTGTGAAAATAAGCTGTTCACTCTTCGTAGTTCTCTATCTATGATTGAAAGAACTGATACCAAGAGAAAGGAGAGAGTGAATCTCAAATGTACGATGACAAACACAACGAGATGACGGTGCACATATCGACACACATAACACGCCCGCCAATACACATGCACACGTGTACACCCAAGCACACGCACACACACACACACACACACACACACACACACACACACACACACACACACACACACACACACACACACACACACACACACACACACGCACACACACACACTCAGTCACACACACACACACACTCAGTCACACACACACACACACACACACACTCAGTCACACACACACACACACACTCAGTCACACACACACACACACACACGCACACACACACACTCAGTCACACACACACACTCAGTCACACACACACACACTCAGTCACACACACAGTCAGTCACACACACACACACACTCAGTCACACACACACACACTCAGTCACACACACACACACTCAGTCACACACACACACACACACACACACACACACACACACACACACACACACACACACACACACACACACACACACACACACATTCAATCATACATGCACACACTCACACAATCTTACACATACACACGCGCGCACACACACTCATACACTTATACACACACACACACACACACACACTCATACACACACACACACACACACACACACACACACACACACACACACACACACACACACACACACACACAATTCTATTTGGCACACAGGTGCACACAGAAACAATTCGATTTGGGACAAGGAGCAAAGACGAAGAAGAAGCAGAAGAGAAAAATTCAAGGTTGCCTTTTTTACCTCCAAACCTTCACGAGCCGGAACCTTAGTCACGTGCCCTCCCCCCTCCACCCCCAACTCCACCTCCCGTCAATAGTGCCTAATGTCTGGTCCCTGAGCAATTTCCTGGTCCTGTGTGGGGGTACATATCCATTACCTGCCATTAGTTCAGGGCTGATCTGCACATGGCAGGGTGTGTCAGTGTCTTTTCTCTCTCTCTCTCTCTCTCTCTCTCTCTCTCTCTTTCTTTCTGTGTGTATGTGTATGTCTGTCTGTATCTCTCTGTCTCCATATACCTTAGTTTCAGAACACTAAATCGAGTAGCCGCGTGCTTTGTCTGAAGCAGTGACGCTCATGTTGTGGAGTGGGGGGGTATGTCAGATATATCATATAATAAAACACCCCCTCCCCATGACTTCTGTTCACCCCCCTCCCCCTAGGCATGCCTAAGGCACTCCCATAGGTTACTCCCTTGGCATCCTTCCTTTTGCATCTTTCCTTATGCATCCTTCCTTTGGCATCCCCCTAGACACCCCTTGACATCCCCCCTCCCACCTATCTTGGCACCTCAACCCTTCCCTGGCACCCCGATTTCCGGTGGTCTGATGATGTCACAGGGCTAAGGCATTTTGGGACTGTTTGCTGTTCGTGACTCCCCCTGAACAACCACTTCGGAGTCGCCGTGACGTGGACGCCGCCGGCGCCGCCACGTCTTGTCAAGGGCAGGTCCGCGGAACTCTTGTCGCGCTGTCGTGTCTCTGCAATGTCGACGGTTTTCTGGTGACTAATAATCCGGTATATAC
>NC_134799.1:17148303-17158303 GCF_046742065.1 Oratosquilla oratoria
CTCTCTCTCTTTCATCTCTATCTCTCTCTTTCTGCCCTCTCTGCTTCTCTTTTTTTTGCTCTCTCATTCTCTCTCTCTCTCTCTCTCTCTCTCTCTCTCTCTCTCTCTCTCTCTCTCTCTCTCTCTCTCTCTCTCTCTCTCTCTCTCTCTCTCTCTCTTGTCATGTCTCTTTTCGTTCTTTCCCCGTCTCTCTTTCCCTATCCCTGTGTCAGATGTGTGTGTGTGTGTGTGTGTGTGTGTGTGTGTGTGTGTGTGTGTGTGTGTGTGTGCGCGCGAGCACCTGTCTGTCTCTGTCTGTTTGATTGTCTATCTGGTACTTTTTCTGTGTCTAGATTTCTGTACGTGAGTTCTGGCTGTCTGGGATTCTTTGCATGTGTCCTGTTGGGGTCTTTGCCCCCACTCCCCGCGTCTGGGGGAGGGGGATTGCCCTCCCCATCTGATCTGTGTGTGTCTGTCGGTCACTCCCTGTGTCTGTGGCTTGGCGGACTCGTGTGTCTGTGTCTGCGGGTCTGTGGCTAGGTGAGATTGTGTCTGGGAGTCGGTCTAAGTGTGTTTGGGGCTTGGTGGGATAGTGTCTGTCTGTGTCTGAGGGTCTGTGGCTTGATGGGCTTGTCTGTGTCTTGAGTGTCTTTAGGCGGCCGGCAAGTTTAGAGGACAGGAGGAAGAGGTTAGAGACTGCGGCACGCGCGCGCACACACACACACACACACACACACATACACACACACACACACACACACACACACACACACACACACACACACACACACACACACACACACACACACACACACACACACACACACACACACACACACACACACACACACACACACACACACACCACACACACAGACGAACGCACAGGTATGGTCAAACTCACACTTACGTCCACGTGAATGCACATATGCTTGTGTATATACATGAAGGTGGACCTCTTCCTATCAATTCATCTATCTATCTATCTGTCATTCTATCTTTATCCTTCCCTATCTATTTGTCATTCTATTATTCTATCTATATCCCTCCCTCTTTCCTTCTGTATCTCATCTCTTATTCCTCCTCTTCCTCCTCCTCCTCCTCCTCCTCTATATACTCCAACTTTACTTCTCCTACGCCCCCATAGCCTCCTATTCCTACTCCTCCTCTTCCTCCTTTTTCTGCTCCTCCTCCTCCTCCTCTTTCTACTCCTCCTCCTCCTCCTCCATATTCTCTTCCTCCTCCTCACCTTCCTACTCCTACTTCTCTTACTCCTCCTCCTCCATATCCTCCAACTCTTAATCCTCTTACTCCTCCTCCTCCTCCTCCTCCTCCTCCATAGCCTCTTCATCCTCCAGCGCCTCCTTCTCCTACTTCTCCTCTCTTCCTTCTCCATATCCCCCAACTTTTACTTCTCCTCCTCCTCCTCTTCCTCCTCCTCTTCCTCCTCCTCTTCCTCTTCCTCTTCCTCCTCCTCCTCTTCCTCCTCTTCCAACGCCTCCTACTCCTACTTCTCCTCCTCTCCTCCTCCTCCTCTCCTCCTCCTCCTCTTCGTCTTCATCCTCTTCTTTTTTGTCTTATAGTCGTGACGTTACACTTGGACTTGGCGCACGAGGTGTGTATTTGATACTGTAATCGAATCCTTTACTTTGGACTTGATTTTTTTATAAGGGGAGGAGGAGGAGGAGGAGGAAGTCGAGAAAGGTCAGCAGACTGGAAGGAGGAAAAGGAAGAGTAGGAAGAGAAATACGAGAACGGTTCTGGAGTTTGGGAGGAGGATAAAGAAGGAGGAGGAGGAGGAAGAGGAAGAGGTGTTGAAGAAGGGAGGGTGTTGTGATGGTGTTGATTCAGCGATAGCAAGAGTCTCTGAGAAAAGAGTAAAATAATCAGGAGGGGGAAACGGAGGAGGAGGAGGAAGAAGAGGTGGTGGTGGAGGAAGAGAATTACTAAGAGGAGGAGTAGGAAGAGGAAGTGGTGTTGGTATTGAAGGCGAACAAGTGTTGGGGAAGGAAGGGAATAAGGTGTGAAAAACAAGGAAAAGGAGGAGGAGGAGGAAGAGGAAGGAGGGGAACAAGATATGAGAAACAAGGAACAGAAGGAGGAGGAGGAGGAAGAGGAGGAGGTATTTCTTGCCTAATTATTTTGTTTGTAAGTAGTCTTACACTTGTTAATTTTATTATTTCTATTTACCGATTTTATATCATTTTTTTCATTTATTTATTTTTTATTCTTATTGTTTCCATTTGTTTTCATGCTAAAGGCATCATGGTACAACTAGATATTTCTTTTCCAGGTAATTTTTGTGTTCAAGTGTGGTAACGTGGAATCAGAGAGGCGTCTTCTGGGAGTCCTACAGTACTCCTTTGGTGTTCCGCGCCTTGGCGGTTTCCCGCCATTTCCCCCGCCGTGGGTGTTGGCATCCCGCCGAACTGCAATTAGTGTTGCAACGAGGGTTTCTGCAACATTGCTGTGCAGCGACGAGGATCCTGCGGGTTCCCGACAACGCCCACCCGTCATGTGTGCGCGCACACGCATACACTTGCTGTACGCGTCTCGTGTACATATAGCCACATTCATGCAGCCACACAAGCGCACATATACACATGAGGACATGCACATACGAGCATGTACACACACGCGCATACACATACGCGCATACACACACGTGTATAACACTCGCATATACATACACACGCTCACACATACACGCGCGCACACATACACACACACACACACACACAACGACTCGGTGGCGCAGTTGGTAGAACAATGAACTACTAGCATGGTGGTGCGCGTAGTGCTTGGTTCGAATCCTGCCCAGGGCCGAAGTTATTTCGGTACAGCTGCGCTTCGGGTCGTTACTCTGACTCTCGTGGGCGGGGAGTTGGGGGTGTGTGTGTGTGCAAGGTCATAGCATTACCCATAGATCGGACCTACGAGCTCTGAGCTCTCTTCCAGGAGGGAAATAGCTGTCGATCACGAGTCCAACACGTGATCCAAAGACCAAGTGAATACACACACACACACACACACACACACACACACACACACACGCTCACACACACACACATACACACACACACACACACACACACACACACACACACACACACACACACACACACACACACACACACACACACACACACATACACGCTCACACACACGCTCACACACACACACACACACACACACACACACACACACACACACACACACACACACACACACACACACACACACACACACACACACGCGCACGCTCACACACACACCACACACACACATACACGCTCACACACACACGCTCACACACGCACACATACACACACACACACACACACACACACACACACACACACACACACACACACGCTCACACACACGCAAACACACACACACACGCACGCGCGCGCGCTTTCTCTCATACACACACACACACACACACACACACACACACACACACACACACACACACACACACACACAAAAACACACACACTCACGCACACACACACACACACACACACACACACACACACACACACACACACACACACACACACGCGCGCGCATGCTCGCATACACACACGCTCACGCACGCTCGCATACACACACGCTCACACACATACACTCACACACATATGCACACACACATATGCACACACACACACACACACACACACACACACACACACACACACACACACACACACACACACACACACACACACACACACACACGTAATTCCATTCATAAATTTTGTTTGCCCTGTTCTATTTTTGATGTGTCGGCCTCGAATGGACCCAGTGCAGTGTCATATCATCTGGTAAAATTTATGTTTTTATTTGCACCAGTGTGCAAGTCCCCCACTCCTACTTTTTTTTTTATCTTATTTTATATTTTAGGTTTTTATTCATTTATTTATTCTCAATAGTCATAAGACGCGCTTATCTTGTCCCATACCACGAGCTGTTCTATATTAATCAAAGCACTATATGCCAGGAGTTTTCAATTGATACTCGAATTTATAATTCATTATATTTATTCATTTATTTTATTTTATTTCGACTTATTTTTTCCCGAATTTGTGCACTCAGTAACTCGTAGCGGACAGCGATCCTTTCCATATTGTTTCATTCAGGTCGCATCGTTCTATGGGTTGCGGGAAAAAAAAAATATCCGGAATAATTCGAAACTTGGACGTTGGCCGATAGTGCTCGTTTTGTATATACGAAACGCGAGCACACCGATCGAGGCCGTTCGGTGTGCATTCGGTTTAAGGCTTTCTTTTATGTGCTGCTGTTGATATCTCACGTTGTATATCATTATTTTGACCGAAATACGACCACACTGATTCCGTTGATTATGTGAATACACAAACACGGGGCTGTTTCGTATACTTCCGGGTTTTAGGTTTTGTTTTATGTGGTGCTGTTGACATAGTGGCAGTCAGTGGGCGTTCCCCTCTCCCCCCTCCCAGCCGCAGGGGACTGAGGGAGACAGCCATGGGGAAGGACACAAGGAGGATAAATGGCCTTGTGACAAAAAATAAATAAAATAAAAATAGATAATGTTGACTGAAGGGTTGATGGACTGATTGTTATTTGACATGCAAATTGAAGAATTGACATGCGCAACTTGAAGAGTTGACAAACGTACATTTGTAAGATGACACGTCAACTGGTAAGCGGACAGAAGCTGACTAAAGAGATCATAGACACGGCATGACGACTCGGTGGACTAAAGGTGACGGCACACTAGACATTTCTCACTAGCATGCTATTTGCTTTTGTTACTTCGTTTGAGTAGAAATGCCTTCGGTTACGATCTTTTGTTTTTCAAACTTCCAAACGTTAAATTACTCTTGCGTCATATAATAAGAAGCTGAACGACGAACTAAGAAATTAAGCCTACACGAAGTCTAGAATATTGAAACCGAAGTTGTTTGTAATCAGACGAAGTGGCAAAAGCAAGTAGCATGCTAGCCTAGTGTACCGCCACCTTAACCGAAAGGCTGACAGGCACTGACCAAAAGACTGACGAACATAAAAAGCTACAGAAAACTGTCAGGCAAGCTCAGAGATCATTACACAGGCTCTGGACCGTTCGTAGAGGCACGTTCTTTCAAATACGTTCATTAGCCGTTCTTCACGTTCTTTGGGTCAGATATCCTGGAGTAGGTAAAGGTACGTTTTCCTCGGTGCGATTATCGCTCAACGATGATCGTTCATGGCTCAACGATGATCGTCAAACGATTGTCTAGTGCACTAATGCTTTGTCTTTTGAATGATGGGCTGTTTTGCTTCGAGATGCAAAGTACGAGACTGATCATTTTATAAACCGAACCTACAACCAACGCGCTTACCCCAGATAGGATGCCAGGTAATAGGATGTGCGTCACCCGCCATTAATGGCTGTGGTGGTGGTAGGGTAATATATAATTAATTGTACCGAGCAAAATGTACCTTAACACCACAGTTTGGAGTACGAGCGAGACCATACGTGCTTATAATTAAGAACAGAATATTTAACCCACGCTACAGATTTCTCAATTTCAATATGATATTTTTGTCGAGTATATGATATTTTTCTATATAGTATTTAGCTTACAGTTAGGTCATTTTCTTGAATAAATCAAATTGTCAGACAAGGAATTTGAATTTAGTTTCATGATAAAGTCTGGGTGGGGCAGAAGTTTTGCTTGTGACTATACGTTCCTGTGAATTGTCAGATGTGCCTCATTACAACAACATTCCCCATATATCGGGCCATGTATGAGCATTGAGCTCTCATTCGGGCGGGTAAAAGCTGTCGATCACGAGACCAAAACGTGATCCAAGACCGTGATGAGTACCAACGTGACTTGTTCTCAACGCCTTCGAGGAAGACCCAACCCTCATTCCCTCCCTAGCTGCCTAGTGTAGGCCTTATGGTCTCTTCCAGTCTCCTTCATTCTTATGTTCTTATCTTCTCCCTCTCTCTCTTGCCCCTTCCTCCCTCTTGTCCCTTCCCTCCTTCCCTCCATCCCTTCCTATTTCATCCGCTCCCTCACTAACTCTCTCCCTTTCTTTTGTCCCTCCCTTTTGTTCCTCTCTCCTTCCCTCCATCCCTTTCTATCTCACTCGCTCCCTCACTATCTCCCTACCTATCTCCCTCCCTCCCTACTTTGCCCTCCCTCTTGTCCTTCCCTCCTTGCCTCCATCCCTTACTATCTCATTCGCTCCCTCCCTAGCTCCTTCCCTACCTCCTTACCTACCCACCTACCTTCCTCTCTCCCTACCTCCCTACTCCCTCCTTCCATCCCTACCTCCCCCTCCCTCCCTCCCTCCCTACCTCTCCCTCCATTCCTACCTATCTCCCTCCCTCCCTCTCTCCCTACCTCCCTCCCTCCCCTCCCCCTCCCTCTTTTTTCTCCACCCTTTCACTTCACGCATGGAGACCCCCTACCCCCATCTCCATAAGTAATAGACTGCCATCCATTCTCCATGAAGGGGGGGGGGCAGGCTTCCAACAAGCTTGATAAAATCGCATGGAGGCAGCTGGAATGGACGGCTGAAGTCGTAGAATGCAAAGGAAGGGTTGGCGTACGTTTTTTTTTTTATGAATTTGTGTATCTATGTACCTATCCATTTTTTTTATCTAATGTGGTTAACAGATGAATATATATGTAAATATATATATATATGTGTGTGTGTGTGTGCGTGTGTAATATATATATATACATATATATTTAAGTATATATGTATGTGCATATATATATATAAATATAAAATATATATATATATATATTTGTGTGTGTGTGTGTGTGAGTGTGTGTCTGTATAATATGTATATGTATATATATATACATATGTATATAAACATATATATATATTTATATAATATATATATATATATATGTGTGTGTGTGTGTGTATATATATATATAATATATATATATATATATATATATGTATATATACACACACACACACACACACACACACACATATATATATATATATAATATATATATATATATATATATATATATATATATATATATATATATATATATATATATATATATATATATATTGTATATTTCGGGCGCAGGTTCTCACTAATACACACTGTATTAAACACGACAGCATTTTGGCATTGATTAATCTTCTTACTGAGGTTTTCAATTTTTCTCACAGTAGATCTCATTTCGGGGAGGGGGTCAAATACAAGCCTTCCGTAGTCTTCCATATTTAATTTGACGTTTTGATTTCAGGGAGTCATCTTCAGAATAGTTTACAAGAATTAAGTCACAGTTTTACAAAGCTACATGATACACAATTGACACGTCTGTACAATATTGTAAATTGTGTATCATGTAGCTTTGTAAAACTGTGACTTAATTCTTGCAAACTATTCTGAAGGTGACTCCCTGAAGTCGAAACATCAAATTAAATATGGAAGACTACGGAGGGCTTGTATTTACCCATCCCCCCGAAATGAGATCTACTGTGAGAAAAATTGAAAATCTCAGTAAGAAGATTAATCATTGCTAAAATGCTGTCGTGTTTAATACAATGTATATATATATATATATACATATATATATATATATAAATATATATATATAATATATATATATATTCATATAATATATATACATATATATATATATACTGTATATATATATATATATACATATACATATATACATATATATATATATATATATATATATATATGCAAAGAAATCACAAAACACACGTGATAAAATATTTTTGCAGAAACCACCGGGAAATTGAAAAAACAGATACCGAACGTTTTCGTCTATTTAGACATTTTCAAAGGTACAAAAAAGCAATACAGAAAGAAACAATAAATACATAAGAAGACAAGGATACTCGGAGAGGTCCCATGTTACATTTTATCACACACAATTTTGTCAATAATAAAATGTGTCCAATTTAAATAAACCCAAACTCAAGTTCATGTTATTTCCAAAATTTATTTTTATAAAACAAGATTCAATAATATTTCTTTCTATAATATTATTACAAGAAGTAATTATTTTAGAATTTCCCCAGTCAATATTATGACCATAATCCCTTTGGTGGACAAATAACCCACTGGACACTTGCCCCGTTCTAATACTATATTTATGTTGGCCTATTCTTTTTTCTAAGCCTTTGCCTGTTTGGCCTATATAAATAAAATCACAATTTTTACATGGTATATTATAAATACATCCTTCTTTACTTCTTGGGGAATTTTTAATTAACAGACTCTTAATGTTGTTATTATTTTTTGAACACTATCTGGATACCAAATTTTTCAAAAATGCTAGGAAGATGGATTAAATTTTCGTGGTACGGAATTGTTAGCATATTTTTATAATTAAATGGTTTGACCTGCGACGTATTAAGAAAACATTTCCTGGCTTTGATTTTTGTTTTATCAATAAGATGTTTTGGATATTTTAAATTTTCTCCAATGTCATAGATGAATTGTATTTCTTGATCCAAGAACTCAGGGGAACAAATTCTATAAGCTCTCAGGAACATTGAAGAAAAAACTGACAGCTTGGATTTTTGACTGTGATACGAGTAAAAATGAATGTACGAGAGGACATTGGTCGGCTTCCTGTAAACGTCAAATTTAAAGTATCTTCCACATCGGTAAATATTTACATCTAAAAATGGTAACATATTATTTTCTTCAACCTCTACTGTGAATTTAATGGAATGCACCAAATTATTTAAATCTGACAAAAAAGTATCCAAATATTGATCATTAGGCCAAATGCATAATATGTCGTCAACATACCTGTACCAAACTGCATTAATTGGCAGAATGTTTGGTAATAACTCTCTTTCAAAAAACTCCATATACAAATTGCTAAGAATTGGAGACAGACAGTTCCCCATGGCCATACCAAATGTTTGAGTATAAAAGTTTCCATTAAATTCAAACTTAGAGTCTATTACACATAATTTGATTAAACTAATAATAGTATGAGCAGGGAGTGTAAAGTCATGTTTCTTTAATTCTTTTTCTAGAAATCCTAATGATCAATATTTGGATACTTTTTTGTCAGATTTAAATAAAACAAAAATCAAAGCCAGGAAATGTTTTCTTAATACGTCGCAGGTCAAACCATTTAGTTATAAAAATATGCTAACAATTCCGTACCACGAAAATTTAATCCATCTTCCTAGCATTTTTGAAAAATTTGGTATCCAGATAGTATTAAAAAATAATAACAACATTAAGAGTCTGTTAATTAAAAATTCCCCAAGAAGTAAAGAAGGATGTATTTATAATATACCATGTAAAAATTGTGATTTTATTTATATAGGCCAAACAGGCAAAGGCTTAGAAAAAAGAATAGGCCAACATAGATATAGTATTAGAACGGGGCAAGTGTCCAGTGGGTTATTTGTCCACCAAAGGGATTATGGTCATAATATTGACTGGGGAAATTCTAAAATAATTACTTCTTGTAATAATATTATAGAAAGAAATATTATTGAATCTTGTTTTATAAAAATAAATTTTGGAAATAACATGAACTTGAGTTTGGGTTTATTTAAATTGGACAATTTTATTATTGACAAAATTGTGTGTGATAAAATGTAACATGGGACCTCTCCGAGTATCCTTGTCTTCTTATGTATTTATTGTTTCTTTCTGTATTGCTTTTTTGTACCTTTGAAAATGTCTAAATAGACGAAAACGTTCGGTATCTATTTTTTCAATTTCCCGGTGGTTTCTGAAAAAAAAAAAAAAAAAAAAAAAAAAAATATATATATATATATATATATATATATATATATTAAAATATGTTTTTCTCTCCTTTCCCTTTCTGTGTGTGTGTGCGTGCGCGCTCGTACGTGTGTGTTGTTTGTGTGTATTTTCCAACGTTTGCAATACATTAGACTTTACGTGGTGATAATTGCCATAGTAATGGATGAGCAGCATCAGTGGCCTCTAGACCTGTCTATCTAATCATTACCTTTGTAAATTACCCGTTCTATT
>NC_134799.1:17160803-17165803 GCF_046742065.1 Oratosquilla oratoria
TTTTTGCCTTCCTGGCGTTCTGTCTTCGTCTATGTCCTCGTGTTTTTTCATCTTGACGTTTTTCCTTATATGGCTTTGGGTCGACGAAGAGGCCAGCGGGACCTCGAGGCTGCATTACTTGGGTTTGAGGGTCAAGACTGGTGCCAGCTGTGTGTGCGTGTGTGTGTGTGTACGCATGTGTGTGCGTGTGTGGATAAAACGGGAGCTTTCACCTCCGCGTTGGTCAGATAAGGCCGTTTTTCTCTTGGATTGCTCAGCGCCTTGGAGAAATGTCCATTTTGGCCTCCCGTCCGTGCGCGAGAATCGTCCTTTTTCATTTCCTGCCTCGGCCCGGCCCGTAACACAAAACAAACACACACACACACACACACACACACACACACACACACACACACACACACACACACACACACACACACACACACACACACACACACACGTGTGTGTGTATGTGTGTGCATATATATATATATATATATATATATATATATATATACAGTATATCTTACCATTTTTATCATTTCTTTCTATTTTAGCATTATTTTCTTCTCCATTTTAATCTTTATTTCTTACTTTTATATATGTTTTTTTTATCATCTTTCAAGATTTTGTTTCCCTGTCCCCTTGTATGTGCGCCAAAATACCGAGACGAGGGTAGCGAGTACCGGCAGGTACCGGGAGGGGTGGAGGAAGTACCGGTAGGGTGGTAGTTCCTGAGTCGCTCTCCCATGCATTGGTACAGGAGTCCCTTCTTGTAAGCGTGAACTTTACATTCCAGCCTCCACCTTTCCTTTCCACCCACTACCCTCCACCTTCCACCCCTTTCACCCTCCACCCTCCACCTTCCAGGTTGACCTTTAAGTCGTTCCTTGTGGTTTCAGGCTGATGTGAGTTGGGAACCCTCACGAGGCTGTCTCTGTCCTTCTCCATTACTTTCTATCTTTTTTTCCCTCTCCAATTTATTTTTTCGTTTATTTTTCTTATCAGTAAATCGTATCTTTTGTCTCTTCTACCTTTTCTCTTGATGTCCATTACCTTTTGGTATCTAGCTATTCCTCCTCTTCCCTCTCCCTTCGTCTGTCTCTCCTCTTCCCTCTCCCCTCTTCCTTCTCCTCTCTTCCCTCTTACTTCTTTCCTCTTTCCTCTTCCTTCTTCCCTTTTTCCTCTCCCCTCTCCCCTCTGTCCTTTCCCCTCTTTCCCCTGTCCTCTTCCCTATTTACCCTATCCTCTTCCCTCTTTCCTTTCCCCTCTTCTCTCTACCTTATCTCTCCCCTCTTATTGCTCCTTTCTTTTCTCTACACTTTCCCCACTTTCCTCTCCCTTCTTTCATATTCACTCTCCCCTCTTTCCTCTTCTCTCTTCCCTCTCCCCTCTTCCCTTTCCCTTCTTCCCTCTCTCCTCTCCCCTCTTCCCTCCCCCCTCTTTCCTCCCTCCTCTTTTATCTTCCTTATTTCCTCTACCCTCTTTCCTTTCCCCTTCCCTCTTCCCTTTCCCCTCTTCCCTCTCCCCTCTTCCCTCTCCCTTCTTCCCTTCCTCCTCTTCCCTCCCTCCTCTTCCCTCTTCTTCCCTCCCTCCTCTTCCCTCTTCTTCCCTCTCCCCTCTACCCTCTACCCTCTTCTCTCTTCCCTCTCTCCCTTTCCCTTTCTCTCTTTCTCTCTCCCCCTTTCCTCTTCCCCTTTCCCTCTTCCCCTTCCCCTCTTCCCCCTTCCCCCTTCCCCCTTCCCCCTTCCCACTTCCATTTTACCTCTCACATCTCCCCTCTACCCTTCTCTTTAGCCTTCCCCTTCCCACTCACCTTTCCTCCTCCCCTCCCCTTGTACCCTTCCCCCTTCCTCACTCCCCCTTCCTCACTCCCCCTTCCCCACTCCTCTCCCCTCTTCTCTTTTCCTTTACCCTTCTCCCTCCCCTCCCCACTCACCCTTCCCCCCTCCTCTCCCCTATTCTCTTTTCATTCCCCCTTCCCGTATCCCCTCCCTTCACCACTCACCCTTCCCCTCTCCACTTACCTTTCCCCTTCTCTCCTCTCCCCTCCCCACTCCCCATTCCCCCTTCTCTTCCCTCCCAACTCCCCACTCCCCTTTCTCTCCCCT
This sequence comes from Oratosquilla oratoria, assembly GCF_046742065.1. NCBI lineage: Eukaryota > Metazoa > Arthropoda > Malacostraca > Stomatopoda > Squillidae > Oratosquilla > Oratosquilla oratoria. The sequence goes on from NC_134799.1 coordinate 17,162,894, forward strand.
CCCCAATTCCCCTTCTCAATTCCTCACTATTCCCCCTCCCCACTCCCCCTTCCCTGCAACCTCAATCTACCCCCCAGCCGCCATCCCCCCCCCACCCGTCCCCCGCGCACGACCCGACTCCTGCTACCCCTCTCCCTCTCGCCCCATCGACCCTCACCCTTGATCCCCTTTCCCCTTCTCCTCCTCCTCCTCCTCCTCCACCCCCTCTTCCCCCTCCTCCCCTCTTCCCCCTCCTCCCCCTCTTCCTCCTCCTACCCCTCCTCTTCCCCACCTCTTTCCATTCTCTTATTTTTCCCCTTCTCCTCTTCCCCTCCCCCTCATCATCTCTTCCCTTCCTCCTCTTCTTCCCCTCCTCCTCCTTCTCTCCCTCCTCCTGTCCTTGCTCCTCCTCCTCCTCCTCCCCCTACAGGAGGCCTTTTTTTTGGGGGGGGGAAGGGAGCCTTACAATACTAAGAACCTCCTAGGGCGCTTCCCCTTCTTCTAACCCCCCCCCCTCCGCTGGAAAACCGGTTTCCAGGCAAGTCACACGACCATATATGGAAGACGACGTTCTTCTTTATCTTTTTTTTCATTTATTTTCGTTTTTTCTTTTTCCTTTTATGTTATTTTGTACTTCGTTTAATTTTTTTTTCCTTCTCTTAGTTTTTCCTTTGTGTTAATTTTGTATTTCCTTTCATTATCTTTCCTTTTTTATTTTCTTTCCATTTTCTTTTATTCTTTCATAGAGTTACCTTCTTTTTATCTTTTCTCTTTTTGGCACTTCTCATCTCTTTTTTTTTATATTCTGTCCATTTTTCTTCCTCTTTTTCCTCTTTTTTCTCTTATTTTCCCCTTTATCCTCTTTTTCTTTTCCTCTTCTTTCATTTTCTTTTTCCTTTCTCTTTATTCTAATCTTGCTCATATTGCTGCTACTGCTACTACTACTACTACTACTACTACTACTACTATCTACTGCTGTTACTACTACTACTACTACTACTACTACTACTACTACTACTACTACTACTACTACTACTGTTACTACTACTACTACTACTACTATTATTATTATGGCCACCACCACTACTACTACTCGATATCCTCCTCGTCCACCACCACCTTGTCTTGTCTTTCGTCTGTATTTCCTCGTCTTCCTTTTTCTCCTTTTTCCTTCGTCTCTTTTGTCTCCTCCCCTCCTCCTCTTCCTCCTCCTCCTCCCCTCCTTCTCCCTCCATCCTCCTCCCCTCCTCCTCTCCTCCCCCTCGACTCCATCTCTGTCTTCTTGAGCAACTTTCCTGGAAAATGTGGGGGAACGGTGGGGGGGGGGGGCGAGCGGCGGCTGGCGCTCCTTCGCTCTCTTCCTCCTTCCCTCCCTCCTTTCCTCACTCCCACCTTCTCCCCCTTCCCACCCTGCCTCCCTCCTCCATACTTTCCTCTCTCTCACTACTACTATCCTTCCCTCCCATCTTCCTTCCCTCCCTCCCTCCCCAACGTTTTCCCTCCTTCCCACCATCTTTCTTTCCCTTTCTTTTCTCCTTTCTCCTTTCCTCCCCTCCCTCCCCCAATTTCCTTCCCTCCCCCTTCCCCAATTCCCTTCCCTCACCCCTTCCTCAATTCCCTTCCCTCACCCCTTCCCTCCCCCTCCCCTTCCCTCCCTCCCTCCCTCCCTCCCTCCCTCCCTCCCTCCTCCTCCTCCTTCGCTGCCCTCAGGAAATGTCAGAGGAGTCGCAACTCTGACATAATCATCTTTAACGGCGCTTTCGCAAACAGGTCTACTAAGAGTAGCTGTGACAAACGTCTGTGTGCCCTCGTGTGAGATTCACCATGGTCTTGGAACACGTGTTGGACTTATGATAGACAGCTATTTCCCTCCCGAAAAAGAGCTCAGCTCGTATCTGACCAATCTATGGGTGATGATGTGACCTTACACGCACACACACACACCCCGAACTCCCCGCCCACGAGAGTTGGTGTAACGACTCGCAGCGTAGTTATACTGAAATTATTTCAGCCCTGGGCAGGATTCGAACCCGGACCACCATAGTGGCGGTCGGGAACGCTACCACCGCGCTATCGAGTGTATGTATTTGTGTGTGTGTGTGTATGTGTGTGAAATATGATACATCCACATGTATACTTTCTACCTCAGGCTGTGTTTCACACTTGAAACAGTAGTGTATTTTTTTTTCTTCCAGTGGGTGCTAATTGCTTTCACCTTGGCCCGTTTCATACATCACGATGTTTGTGCCCTCCGTCCCTCCCCCCTTCCCCCTTCCCCTCCCCTTTCCCCTCCCTCCCCCTCCACTTTCCTTTCTTTCTCGTCCTTTGTGATGATGCTGAGTCATGTCACTAAATAGGATTTTTTTTCTTTCGTACTAATATTCTCCCCCTTTTTTGGTGCAGTGTTTGCTAATTTTGACACCGTTACGCGTCTTTGTCCTCATCTTATTAGTTTTTTAGTTTTCCAGTGTTAGATTATATATTCATTTATTCATTTATCTATTGTGTATATACTTAATTGTTTACTTATATTTATTTGTTTATTCAGTTTATTAATTTGTTTATTAATTAATCTGTTTGTTTATTTACGTTATCTATTTATTTGTTTATTTTTGTTTTGGTTCGTTCATTCGTTTGTTTATTCACCTGTAAGTAATTGGCAGTTGCTGCTTGTTACAGCTTCATCAAGTGACTTGATAAAGCTGTAACCAGCGAAACGTTGTACTAAAAAAAGCCTCCATCTTCACTTTTGGTGTTTTTTATATATTTATCTTTCTATTTATTTATTCGTTATTATTCTTATTCATTATTCATCTATTTATTCGTTGTTATTATTTTATTGATTTATTTTATTTACTTGTTCATCTGCCTATCTACTTGTTTTGTATACTGAGAGTTCGGGCAGTTGTGTGGCAACCGTGAATGTGCAAT
>NC_134799.1:17173303-17178303 GCF_046742065.1 Oratosquilla oratoria
CTCCCCCCTCCTCTTTTCTCTCCTCCTCTCCCTCCTCTTCTTTCTCGTCCTCCCCTCCTCCCCTCCTCTTCTCTGGCCTCCTCCCCCTCTTCTCTCTCCTTCTCCTCTACCTCTCCTACCTCCTTTTCCTACGCCTCTCCCTCCTTCTCTTCCTCCTCTTTCTCCTCTTCTTCTCCCCCTCTTTTCCCTCTTCCTACTCCTTCTCCCTCCTCCGTCCTCCTCTTGCTCCTCCTCCCTCCTCCTTACCCCTCCTGCTTCCACCTTCCTCCTCCTCCACCTTCCTCCTCCCCCACCTTCCTCCTCCCCCACCTTCCTCCTCCTCCTCCTCCTCCTCCTCCTCTTCCATCTCCTCCTTGGATGGACACGAGATTACTGTGTTGTGAACCTAGGACTCCTTCTATGACCTAAATGCAAATGTCACTCCTGGAAACCTTCTCGCGTTCTAGAATGGTTCTTGGAATTGGTGAGGTTACTTTCAGAGTAGTTCAGATTTTTTTTATCGATTTAATTCACTTGTTTGCTTATCTGTTCATTTGTTTGCTTGTCTGTCTATCCGTCAGTCTGTCTTTTTTTTTTTTTTTTTTTTTTTTTTGCCTGTCAGTTTTTTGTTACCTTTTGTTTGCTTGCTTTTGTGCTAGTCTGTTTCTTAGTTTGTTGTTTTTCTTCTTTTTCTCCCTGTTGTGAACTTATGAACTCAAGAAATGTCAAAAAATAGGATGGAAAATCGTAACAGGTTGTTAGCAAGTTCTGGTAACCATTATTTTGTAAATATAATGAAGATGATGACGACTAATAACAATAATAATGACAATAAATTTATCATATTTGATAAAATATAAAGAAAGATGATAATAATGAGGTCCACGTTCATCCCGGGTTTGGACTCTATTATTCATCAGTCTGCTTCACATGTTGAACTCGTGATCGACAGCAAATATCCCCGGATGAGAGCTTAAGTTCATATGTGGCCTGATGTATGGGAATTGCTGTAACCTTAAACATACACACACACACAAACACAAACACACACGTACACATACACAGCAGGCAAGGAGTTGTGTGTGTGTGTAAGGTCACAGCATTACTCGTAGATCGGGCCATATACAGTATAAGCTCTGAGCTCTCATCCGGGGAGGATATTAGCTGTCGATCACGATTCCAACACGTGATCAAAGACGGTGATAGTGAATCGCGCGCGCGCGCACACACACACACACACACACACACACACACACACACACACACACACACACACACACACACACACACACACACACACACACACACACACACTCTCTCTCTCTCTCTCTCTCTCTCTCTCTCTCTCTCTCTCTCTCTCTCTCTCTCTCTCTCTCTCTCTCTCTCTCTCTCTCTCCTGGTCTTGCGAAAGCCCGGAAACATCTCGAGAACTCATCTTTCGCAATATGTCCCGCTACCCAAAAGAAACCGGCAACGGTCAAACAACTATCGCAAGACCTCACCACGATCTCCAGATCTTCGTCCTCCTCCTCCTACTCCTTCTCCTCCTACTCCTTCTCCTCCTACTCCTACGGTCTCTTAAGCATCCCTCTGTAAATCCTCTCCTTCCTCGAAGTCGATGACTCGTGTGTGTGTGCGCGCGTGCGTGTGAGTATATGTGTGCCTAGTGTGTGTGCACTTGTGAGTGTATGTGTGCGTGTGTGTTGTATGTGTTTGTGCGTGTGCGTACGTGCGTGCGTGTGTTATTTTTCTCGAAAGTCGGATGTTGCCGCTTCACACCCTTCTTCCTCTCCTCCTCTCCCCTCCTCCTCTCTCCTCCTCCTCTCTTCCCCTCCTCTCCTCTCCTCCTCTTCCTTCCTCCTCTTCCTTCCTCCTCTCCCCTCCTCCTCTCACCTCCTATCACCTCCTCTCCCATCCTCTCCCCTCCCCTCCTTTCCTATCGTGGACCCCCTGTTGGTCGCAACACCCCCTATTCCAACCCCCACAACCCCCCAACATACATACACACACACACACACACACACACACACACACACACACACACACACACACACACACACACACACACACACACACACACACACACACACACACACAACTTCCCATAAACCGTGTGCTGCAGCAACATTCACTTTGTCGCACCTGCATTATAAGAGAGGCTCCTGGTTATGTGATGCATGTGCGCGCACACACACACACACACACACACACACACACACACACACACACACACACACACACACTCGTGGTGCAGTGGTATAGTTCCTGACCGTTACTCCAACTCTCGTGTGTGCGTGTAAGGTCACATCATTACCCATAGATCGGTCATATAACAGCTCTGAGCTCTCTTCCGGGAGGGAAATAGCTGTCGATCACGAGTCCAACACGTGATCCAAGACCATGGTGAAACACACACGCACACACACACACACACACAAGTGAGCACGTGCATTCGTATCACGCAGATGCGCACACGCGCACACAAAAACACACATGGTCACGCACAAAAACACACAGACACGCACGCACGCACGCGCGCGCGCCGTATGTTGATCACGGTCATGAAGCGTGGTCGGCCTCGAGGGAAGGGGGAGGTGGTGGGGAGGGGGAGAATAGGGGGAGAATGGGGGGGGAGAGGATAGGAGGACAGCCAAAGAAGATTCAGTTTTTAGATGGAAAGGAGGAGAGTAAAGAGGGGGAAGAGAGTAGAATAAGAGGAGAATAGAGAGGAATGGAAAGAGGAGGAAGGAGATGAGTAAGAGGAGAAGGGAGAAGAGTAAGAGGAGGAGAGAGAGGAATAACCAAATGAGGAGGAGATTTAAGAGGAGGATGAGGAAGAGGAGGAGCAGGAGAAGGAGGAGGAGGAAGGGCAGGAATAAAAAAAAAGAGGTGAAGGAGAAAGCAGGAGAGGAGGAGGGCAAAGAGGTGTGAAAAAGAGGGCGAATAAAAGTATAAAAAATAGAAGCATAAAGAGCAGGACCTGAAGAAAGAAGGAGGAGGAAGCCGAAGAAGAAAAATAAAGAAGGGAAAAGAGCAGGACGAAGATAAAGAGGCAATATCAAGAAAGTGATGAGGGTGAAAGGACAACTAGAGAGAAAGAAAAGAATAGAAATAAGAATAAGATAAAAGAGAGAATGGGAAGATTATGGATTCTTACAAAAGTGGTTATGAAGATGGTGACAATATTATTTATTGTGCAACAGGGGAGCATGATAGTCAATATATATAAATGAAGAGGTAATTAGATATATAAATAGGAAATAATAACAGTAACGTGATAAAGTAGGAAATGAGCAAAAGGAAAAAAATTAAAAAACGTGAGAAGGGGAAGGGTAAGAGGAGGAGGAGGAAGGTAGCAGGTATTTAGGTAAGTAGGCAGGCAGGTAGGTAGATAGGTAAGCATGCAATTTTAAGAGAAGGTAATTTATTGGTTTGTAATTACTTATCATACTAAGAAAATGGAAGAGGAAGAAACTGAAGAAGATTGAGCCACGGAAAGAGAGGAAAAGGAGAGAAGGGAGGAACAGAAGGATGGGGGTAGAAGAGAAAACGGGAAGAGGGAAAAGGGAGGTGGGACGGGGGGAGGAGCATAAAGGAGAAGAAGGAATGGGAGGAAAAAGGATGGAATGAGGGAAGGATAGAGGAAAGAGGGAAGGTAAAGAAAGAGGAGATGGAGAAGAGAGCTGGGAAGGAGAGAAGGAGGAGGATAAGTGATGGGAGGACGAGGAGGAGAAGGGAGCTGGAAAGGGGGAAGGTGAAGGAAGAGGAGGAGGGGAAGAGTTCTGGGAAGGAGGAGAATAAGGGATAGGAAGATGATGGAGGAAGAGGAGGAAGGAGCTGGAAAGGGAGAAGGTGAAGGAAGAGGAGGAGGAGGGATCTGTGAAGGTGGGGGGATGAGAAGGGAGGTAGTAAGTCACGTCGTGGAGGGTAAAGGATGGAAGACGTGGCGAGGGGAGGGCTGGAGGGGGGGGGGGCGTTGAGGTGACTGAAGGTGCAAGCAGAGGTGGCTGGCTGAGCTGAGCTGCTGGGATAACAGCGCTCGCGCCCGAAGGTCGGAGAGTGGTGCCGGGGGCGCGTGGGCGTGTTGGGTGAAGGCCAGGAAGAGAGTGGGGCGGGCGGCTACTTGGGTGGGAGGGTGGGTAACGGGGGGAGAAGAGGGAGAATACCCCCCCCACACACACAGCCCCCGCTTCTGCCCTTCTCTCTCTTTCTCCCCTAAGGGTGACGTGAGGGGTTGGGGGTGCTGTCCCACTGGCAACAATGATAGAAAGGTACAGTTTATATACACAATATATATATATACATGTATATATATATATATATATATATATATATATATAATATAATATACATACGAGTATACATTATATATATATATTACAAAGGATTACAAAGGCGGAGCATGAAAAAAAAAATCATATTAATAGTAAATTAAAACTATAATAATGTAAAAATAACAAATAAAATACATAAATAAATGCATAGGTATAGTTGAATAACAAACAAACAGGTAAATAGTAAATGATTATAAATTGACATATAACTAATAATAAATGAAAATCAGACAGACAAATTATAACAAAACAAAAACAAATAATATAACATAAATTATAATCATTACAGCATCTTACTTAGGTATTTATCTAAATGATTCTTAAAGCTTCGAACTGAACTACATTGCACTACCTGTGCAGGAAGTTTATTCCATTCATTAACTACACGGTTGGCAAAGTTGTTTCTACCTACTTCCAAATTGAATCTATTTCCGGACAGTTTGAGACCATTGTTTCTTGTCTGATTCTCATTCAATGTGAAAATTTGGTCACTTTTGATGTTGTCAATTCCCTTTAAAATATTAAAGACCTGTATCAAGTCACCTCTGAGTCTACGCTTTTTTAGGGAAAACAGATTCATGTGCTTAAGTCGATTTTCGTATATACATATATATACATACATATACATACATATACATACATATATATATATATATACATATATATATATATATATATATATATATA
>NC_134799.1:17183303-17238303 GCF_046742065.1 Oratosquilla oratoria
TCAAACTTACATTCCTTTTAAGGACAGACGTCCCCCAAATCAGGCTCGCCCAAAGTGGCTCGACAAAGAAACTGAAAAAAGTATTGCTAAAAAGAGACAGGCTTATAAGAAATATAAGTGCTCGGGTGCATCTAATGACTATGAAAGTTATGTATCAATACAGAGAGATTTAAAAAAGACAATAAGAAAAAGAAAACGACAATACGAAATGAACATCGCTGAGAAATCCAAAGAGAATCCCAAAGAATTCTATAGTTACATTAGAGATAAAAAGGTTGTTAGGAATCACATTGGTCCACTATTATCTGCTGACGGTCAACTTGAATATTCAAATGAAGGAATGTGTAATCTCTTAAACAATTATTTTAGCTCGGTATTCGTAAACGAAACACCTCAAAGTGAATTCCAAACTGAAACCTGTGAAAAGTCTGGGGTAAACTTACTCACTACGGTAAATATAACAAAAGAAACAATTAAAAGGTGTATAGACAAACTCAAAGTTAATAAAACACCAGGGCCTGACGGTTGGCATCCAAGAATCTTAAAGGAAATGAAAAATGAGATTGTTGTTCCATTAGAAATTATTTTCAAGAAATCCATCATATCCGGAGATGTCCCAAGAGAATGGAAGCTAGCTAACGTTACTCCCATATTCAAAAAAGGTGACAAAAAGAAACCAAATAACTATAGGCCTATTAGTTTGACTTCGATCGTAGGAAAAATAATGGAAACTATCATCAGAGATGCTATCGAATATCATTTAGAAAGTAACCGTTTGATAAATGATAGCCAACATGGTTTCAGACGGAAACGTTCTTGCGTGACTAACTTACTCGAATTCTACAACACAGTTGTCTCGAATTATGACAAAAGAAACAATATAGATTTAATATATCTAGACTTTGAAAAAGCTTTTGATACCGTCCCACACGAAAGACTACTTACTAAATTAGCTTTGCATGGAATAAGTGGTAGCCTATTAGGTTGGACTAGTAATTGGTTGAAAGGTCGAAAACAAAGAGTTGTTTTAAATGGAAAAACTTCTGGATGGAAAAGTGTTGCAAGTGGAGTTCCTCAGGGTTCCGTTCTTGGGCCACTTCTATTCATAGTATATATAAATGATATAGACCATGGACTAAAATCTACTGTTTCCAAATTTGCTGATGATACAAAACTGTGCGGAGTGGCAAATGATCACTCAAACCAATTAGATATTCAAGAAGATTTAGATAAATTACAGCAATGGTCTGAAAAGTGGCTAATGAAATTTAACACAAGTAAATGCAAGGTAATGCACATAGGTAAAAATAACAGCAAGTACGATTACAAGTTATTTGGAAATTCGTTAACAAAAGTGGATAGTGAAAAAGATCTCGGCGTAATTATCAGTAACGACCTCAAATCATCCAAGCAGTGTATTTCAGCCTCTGAGAAAGCAAATAAGATTCTGGGATTGATTGCGCGATCTTTTGATTTCAAAAGTCCATCACTCATTAACAAGCTATATAAATCGTTAGTTCGTCCACATTTGGAATATGCTGTTTCCGTATGGTCACCGAATCTCATTAAAGACATTGACAGACTGGAAAAAGTACAACGGCGAGCCACAAAACTGATTCCAAATATCAAAAATAAATCATACGAAAATCGACTTAAGCACATGAATCTGTTTTCCCTAAAAAAGCGTAGACTCAGAGGTGACTTGATACAGGTCTTTAAGATTTTAAAGGGAATTGACAACATCAAAAGTGACCAAATTTTCACATTGAATGAGAATCAGACAAGAAACAATGGTCTCAAACTGTCCGGAAATAGATTCAATTTGGAAGTAGGTAGAAACAACTTTGCCAACCGTGTAGTTAATGAATGGAATAAACTTCCTGCACAGGTAGTGCAATGTAGTTCAGTTCGAAGCTTTAAGAATCATTTAGATAAATACCTAAGTAAGATGCTGTAATGATTATAATTTATGTTATATTATTTGTTTTTGTTTTGTTATAATTTGTCTGTCTGATTTTCATTTATTATTAGTTATATGTCAATTTATTATCATTTACTATTTACCTGTTTGTTTGTTATTCAACTATACCAATGCATTTATTTATGTATTTTAATTGTTATTTACATTGTTATAGTTTTAATTTATTATTAATATGATTTTTTTTTTTTTTTTTTGCATCCGACCTAGATATGGATCAAAAGGTCTCCTGTCGGCATGCTTTGCCTTTGTAATCCTTTGTAAATCGCTAGTATGAGTGATGTAATTCAAACAATTTAAGTAGCAAAGTGATAACACTTGGAACTCGTGCTCACATGGACCAGAGTTCAAAGCTCGCGACTGCCGGGTCTATATATATATATATATATATATATATATAGATATATATATATATATATATATATACACATATATATATACATATATATATATAATATATATATATATATACATATATATACACACACACATATAATTTTGTGGGTGTGCCAGCCCCAAAGGGCTCTCAGTTCCCGGACTGGGCTCAGTATTTCTTACCTTATCAATGTTGACTATTTTATCTCTTAAGGAATACTGACAACCAGAAACTGCTTCCCTCCACGGGCATGGAAACTCCGCGCCAATAGACCACAGAGAAAAGTACTTTTTTAAGAGAGAGCGAGCGAGAGATGGGAGGACCTGGGAACCGTGGGTAGTTACCATTAGGGTGCGGATTTCCATTATTTTTATTTATTTATTTATTTATCTATTGTCGATTCTGCTGCTGTTTGTACACAAGTATCATTGCCGTTATCAGACGGTTTATCCAGGATGCTAAGTGGAAGCCGTAGCGCGAAGGCTATTCCTTCAAAATTAGGTATAATTAGCCAATTAACTAGAAGATTCGAGAGGAAGAAGCCATGGAAAGCGGCCGTAAAGCGTGGGAGCTGGAAAGGGAAGTAATTGCTTAACCTGTCCCAGCGATTATGCTTTGCTGCTTCTTCAGGGGGAAGGTGATTTGCCGTCGTATATTAAGTCAGGTGGAGAAATGTCATCGTTAGGGCGATAAAAGACTTGAGGATGTTTTCCACAGGGAATGTGGGACAAGGCTATTCCTCGGGAGGGTGTGTGTGTGTGTGTGTGTGTGTGTTGGAAAGTGCCTAATGCATGCTAAGGTGAGAGTAGAGTGTACAAGGTATTCTTCGGTAGCCCGTCCCTTGAGAGGGAGTTAGGACGCGGGAAGGGGAGGAAGAGAAAGAGAGAGAGGGACAGAAATGGTTTTGTACCCAAAATCTGGATGTAGAGGGTTTGTTCCCGCGCGTGGGGGCGGGGCTAAAGTAGTGACGTCATGCCGGTCTGTTCAGATGTCGAATCGCGAAACGGATCGTCATGTCGTCTATGAAGACTACTTTTTTTTATGTTTTTGTGTATTCAAGCGTTGGAATATTTTTGTTTGGTAAATTGAAGAAGGATACAATTTTCATAACAGTAAGCAGTTTGGTAGAAAATAGAGGATTTTTTTTTTTACTGTATTTGTTACATTTTGAAACGAATTGTATGGTTATGACAAATCAGATGTATTAATGAGGATGAATTATGGAAAAGATAAATTATTCTCGACATCTGAACCTAAGTTACAGTGCATCAGAACCTATTTGATATATCTTTTTGTGTTGTTGTAGGAATGGGCTTATATTCGACAGAAACCTAATTTTATTGCAAGAGAATCACGTTGTATAGAAAAATAACAAATAAGAAAAATTTCGGCATAATTTTAACACAGCGTGGGTCAGTCCTTATTGTCAGAAACATTTCGTAGACGAATAGAAAAGAATGGGTTGCACAAAAGTACTTTCTTCTTCTTATTATTTATTTTTGTGATGGGGATGCTCGCTGACCGAGCGGGTTAGAGCGTCGCTACTTGCGGCGGAGGTCGAGGTGACACGGTTCGAGTTATGCCAACGAGTTGGACCAAGGGCATGGTTCATGTAAATCCACGCTGCAAAGTTCTTTGTAAGGGGCACCGGCCTAGCCCCCTAACATGTGGAGTTTCGCATCATGGTGTTGGTGACAAAGAAGTGGAAATATACCACATGAAGGGATAGTGGACTGGTGGAAGGTGGGGTGGGTAGAGACCACCACTAACAACCACTAACATGTAGCACTAAGACGCCAAGAACCACAGAGGGAACGAAGGGAGGAGAGAGAGGAAGAGAGAAAAAGAGAGAGACAAAGAGAAGAGAAAGAAAGAGACTAAGAGAAGAGAGAGACGAAGAAGAGAGAGAGAACGAAGGGTGGAGAGATGCTAAAAGAAGAGACGAAGAAAAGAGAAATAAGGTTAGAAAATGATAAAATATAAAAAGAAATTGCGAGAAATATAAATGAAGAGAAAAGAGAAGCTTCGCCTGGAAAAAGAGATAGAAAGAGAAAGTGAGTGAGTGAGCGTGGGTATGTGTGTGTGTGTGTGCGTCTGTGTGTACGTGTGTGGATATGTGTACGAAACCGAGTGAATAAGGTTAGTAGGTTCCTATCTATCTACTTATCGGCGTACGTGCGCACGAGGAAGAAGCATTACTGACACAGAGAGAGAAAGAGAGGAAAAGAGAGAGAGGGGGGAGGAAAACAGTGAATGAGGTACAAAAAGAAAGTGAAGGAGGTAGCAAAAGAGAAAGTAAAAAGAGAGTGAGAGTGAACAACTAAAAGATGAAGAGAGAGAGTGGAAGAGGAAGAGGGAAAGACACTGGATGAGGTATTAACAGAAAGTGAAAGAGAAAGTGAAAGATGCAGCAAAAGAGAAAGTAAAAAAGAGAGTGAGAGTGAACGACTAAAAGATGAAGAGAGATAGAGAGAGAGAGGGGGGAGGGTGTAAGGATAACATAACACAGCTTTAAAGTGAGGATACCGAGGCTGAGAAAGAGAAATTAAATAAAGAAAGAAGAAAGGGAAGAGAAGGAAAAGATCTACCCCATCATCCCTTTCGTGGTCTCCGAGATGAATGAAATTATCTGGCGATAATTGCGCATGCGCACGCACACACACACACACACACACACACACACACACACACACACACACACACACACACACACACACACACACACACACACACACACAGCTCTCTTCCCGTAAAATAAAACTAGGTAAACACACACACACACACACACACACACACACACACACACACACACACACACACACACACACACACACACACACACACACACACACACACACAAAGATAGATATAGATATATAGATAGATCTAAATTGATCGACTTTGGGTAGCTACCCCTCTAGTGGAGCTAGGGAGAGTAGGGACGGAGGGAGGTAGAAAAGGGATAGGGGGACGGGATTAGGGGAGGGAGGGAGGGAGTGGGGGGGGAGAACTTGCATGACAAAAGTGAAAGTGGTAGTTGCCCACTTATGGATTCTCCGTGGAGCGTTTCTCCACGGAACCGGTCGATGGGCCTTAGCCCCCCCTTCCCCCCTCCCCCCTCCCCCCGGTTGAATTGAATCTCCTGGCGACAGGTACGCGCCCTAAAATGCAGCGTAAGAAAAAACTGGATTAATGTAAATGTAGTTATGCCATTGTGCAGTTGTCTTCATTTCTGAGTACTATAGTGTGTGTTTTGTGCGCATACACACACACACACACACACACACACACACACACACACACACACACACACACACACACATATATATATATATATATATATATATATATGTATACACGTACACACATAATTGGATATATTAAATTTTGCTGTGTACTTGTTTTTCATGTTTACATTCTCAATACCGGGGGGTGGGGCAGCCACGGAAGTGAATAACAACTGTCTGGCGACAGGAAAAGTGCCACCCGGCAAGGAAGGGGCTGAAGAGGATGAAGAAGAGGAAGAGGAGGAATGGGGGAAAGAAACGGAGGAGTTTTAATGGGAAGTAAGGGTAATGGGTGGATGATATGGGGAGGGGGGAAGGCGGGAGTCCGATGCAGTCAGCATTTGAGGGATTACTTTAATGACACCCCTACGGACCGTAGTCACCAATTCTTTTGGCTGAAGACTCATCTCCAATAGAAATGATAATAGCAAAGTAATAAATGAATATAGTAATAAATGGATAAACAGACAAGTAAATAAAGTAAAATAGATAAATGAATAGATAAAAAGATGAAAAAGAATTGTTGATAATTCTTAAGATCTCACGAGGTAAGCCATGGACAGATTATCGTAACCCAGAGGTGCATCATCAGCCGCAGCATGAAGGCATCCCGATAATTGGTACGCATACCTTACAGTAATACAAAAGAACACGTCACAAGTTGCCAGTAACCGGCACTGTGTCAGGTTCTTTCGTCCGAAGCTGTACACAGGAGACGGTAACTGGGTCAGCTGGACGGGGGAAGGGGCAAGGAGAGGAAGAGGGTGGGAAAAAGAAAGAGGATGGAAGAAGAGAGGAGGGAAGAGGGAAAAGGAGGGAGTAGGGAAAAAGAGGGAGGGGGGAAGAGGAGAGAAGAAGTACGAGGAAGGAAGAGGAGAGAGGAGGGAAGAAGAAAGAGGAGGGAGTAGGGAAAAAGAGGAAGGGGGAAGAGGAGGGAGGAGGAAGGAGGGAGGAAGGCAGAGGAGAGAGAGAGGAAGAAAGAGGGAAGAAGAAAGAGGAGAGTTGAAGAAAAGAGAACCGAGAGAAGAGAAAAAGAATAAGAAAAAAAAAGTGTAGAGTTTGGAACGAATCCAAGTTGGTTCAGGATGGACAAAGGGAAAGACGAGAGCGAGAAGGAGAGCAGAGAGAGAGGTGGTGGAGGGAAGTTATAGAGAAAGAGGAGGAGGCGGACCTTTGCGCTCTCCGTGAATCGCGGAGGAGATGGGCCGATAGTGCGAGAAAGTGACCTCCCTCTCCTCTTCCTTCTCCTTTTTCTCCTTCTTCTCCTTCATCTCCTCTTCCTCCTTCTCCTCCTCTTCCTCCTCCTCTTCCTCCTCCTCCTCCTCCTCCGCCTCCTCCTCCTCCTCCATCTCTTTTCACTTTCATCCTTCTTATCATTATCACCTTCCCCATCTCATCTCTCATATCTCTCTCCTCCTTTCCCTCTCCCCCTCTCTCTTTCTCTCATATATATATATATATATATATATATATATATATATATATATATATATATATATGTGTGTGTGTGTGTGTGTGTGTGTGCGTGCGTGTGTATGTGTGTGTGTGAGTGAGAGACAGATAGAGAGAGAAAAAAGGGTGTAGGGAGAGAGGGGGAGAAGGAGAGGGACAGAAAGACGAAGGGAGAAAGAGAGAGGAGAGATAGACAGTGAGTGTGAGATATTGAGAGTGTGGTCTTAAGCAAAGTTGGAGTGTCTTGACCTATGAAATGGAGGAGGACAGGGAGGGAGGAAAGGAGAGAGGGGAGTGGGAGGGGAGGGGAGAGTATGGACACGGAACAGACGAGTGGCGGGAGAGAAGTACAAGAAGCAGAGGATAGATCTGGTAAGGACCAGAGAAAAAAATAATTGAAAAGTTCACCCATTAAAAAAGGGGCTGTATAAAAGTGCATGTGTGCTGTATGTATGAATGTATATATATATATATATATATATATATATAATATATATATATACATATATGTGTGTGTGTGTGTGTGTGTGTATGTGTATATGTATATACGTAATGTATGTATGCTTGTATGTAATGTTTGTAGGTACGTATTTAGGTAATTATGTATGCAGGTATGTACATATGCAGGTATACATGTGTATGTATGTAATTTATGTATGTATGTGTGTATGTATACACTGCATGTAGGTATATATGTGTATGTACATATTTGTGTATGTATATATGTATATGTTTACACGCGTACATATGGGGCGAATGCCTGTAGACATATACCGTATATGTATGTATGTACATGTTTACATGCGTAGATATAGGGGAATGCATGCAGATACTGTATATACTGTTTAAGTATATATGTATGTATGTATGTACATGTTTACACGCGTACATATACTGCGCATGCGTGTAGGCATATACCCCGTATATATGTGTGCACGTTTGTGCTTGTTTCCTTGTTCACGCATCCAGCCTAGTCTGCAACTGAGAAATGTTCAACATTGTACTTGATAGGTCAAGTCAACTTTCAGCGAGTGTAATGTTCACGTGAACTTTAGTTCCCCGTAACGGGAAAGAACAAATTCTCAGGAGGGTTCATACCTGAACAATGTGACCAATGTGAACAGTAGCTTGCTGACGTGCGATGTCAGTCAGGAGATCGTCAGCAGCAGGCTCTGGTTGAATTAAGACCTTGTCAGCAAATGTTTCTCTTCCTCTCTCTCTCTCCCCTCTCTATGTCTTTCTTTCTCTCCACGGCGCTTCGAAGGAGGATGGTGAAAGGGGATTTCCCTCGGCTGAATAAAGTTGCCAGACGACAGGTGAAATAATTAACTAGGACGTGAAACGCATTGGAAAGTTTGAGGGAAATGTGTGGGGGTGGGACAGGGGAAGGGAGGGAAGGTCTCTGATGGGCGAGGCTGGGATGAGGAGAGAGGGGAGGAAAGGTCGAGGAGGTAAGGGGAGAGGGGAGGAAAGGGCGAGGAGGGCTGTGCCTTTGTATTTTCCATTTTCATTCACATTAAGAGACTCGTAACTGCCCTTACCACACTCGAACAAGGGTTATCACACTGGGCTATTTTTCCGCCAACTTCCAATTCATCGGCGGTACCGCCAACCTTCAGAAACTCTTTCCGCCGTCAAATCGCTTATGGCAAACTATTATGTTTTCTCAACAAAAATACATAGATTGTCATTTGATATGCTGGAGGAAAATAATTTTCCTCCAGCATATCAGAATCCCTCCCGAAAGCTGCTCCAACAGGCGGGTGAAAAATAGCCCAGTGTGATAACGCTTTAAACTTAGAGTCCTCATTACTTAAGCGTCACTTAACTAAGTACTTTGCTAAGCATACACTGATGGAACACTAAGTGTCGAGGGATCTCCCAGGCAGGTTCACCAGATTTCTCAAGCCGGAATGTGCTAGACAGCAGCAAAAATTATACTAGACAGCAGCTGAAATTATGCTAGATTGGTAAAAAAATAATGCTAAATGTTTTCTTACTTTGTTCGGTTTATGTTAAAAAACCGAACGAATGTAGCATTGTTTCTAGGGGAAATATGCTATATTTAACATAATCATACTAAATTTAATCCCCGTCTACGGGCACTACGTAAATAATGAGACCCGAGTTGAAGCCAAGAGGACTTCACAGCCTTTGTTGTACAAATGAACAATGTACAAAGTATTGTACACCGGGTATTGATTACCCCTAATAGCCCTCGTAATATGGTGGGCCAACATGGAAGCTAGATTCGGGCGTAGGGAGGGGGGGATAGAGATAGAGAGAGAGAGAGAGATGACGATAGTACAACGCGTGAACACAATTTATATAATCCAGAGGTCTACGGGGGGAGGGGCCGGGGTGAGGAAACGTCGCCGGGTAGGTCAGATCATACTGTGGCCAATGCCTTAACCCTTTCCGTCAAGTGATAAAATGCTGGATACCTTTGCCAAGCATATGAAGCCTCCCCTGGCGTTTGTGATTTTGGAAGTATAGGGAGAAGTACAAGGGGAGGAGTAGTGGAGCAGCAGGAAGGAAAGGTAGTAGGAAATTCCCTCCCCGTAAACCTATGGATTGTATAAATTGTATTCATGCGTTGTATCATTGGGTTTCTGAAGATGACCCCATCCGTCGAAAAGTCGGAGCGATAAAAGTGTTACAGCACATCTCCGCTGACTCTTCATCTATCCATGTCCTTATCTGTCTTCAAATGTATTCGTATATATATGTATATATGTATATATATATATATATATATATATATATATATATATATATATATATATATATATATATATATATATATATATATATATATGGGGGTGCGTGGTTCCACAGTGATGAATGAAATAGTGCCATCCAATACGGAAGGAGATCTTCTTCTTCTTCTTTTTCTTTTTCTTCTTCTTCTTCGTCTTCTTTTTCTTATTCTTCTTCCTCCTCCTCCTCCTCCTCCTCCCTAATATCCTTCTGCTTTTCTGTCTTTTTCTCTCATCATTTCCTCTTCCATTCTTCTTTGTTTCTGTTTTATTTTTCTTCCTTTTTCTCGTTCTATTTTTTTGTTCCTGTCGTTTTTCTTGTTGTTTTTTCCTTTTTCTTCTCATCTCCTCTACCTTCCTCTCCCTTCCCCTTCCTACCCCATATTCCTCCTCATCCCTCCTTCCACACCTCACTTCTTCCCACACCTTCCCTCCTCCCACACCTTCCCTCCTCCCAAACCTTCCCTCCTCCCACACCTCCTCTCCCCCACACCTCCTCTCCCCCACACCTCCCCTCCCCCACACCTCCTCTCCCCCACACCTCCTTTCCCTCCACACCTCCTCTCCCCCCACATCTCTACTCCTCCCACACCTCCACTCCCCCACACCTCCCCTTCCTCCACATTTCCCCTCCCTCCACATTTCCCCTCCTCCCACACCTCCACTCCTACACCTCCACTTCTACACCTCTACTCCTGCTGCTTTTCCCTTTACTGTTTTTCCTTCCTGTTGCTCCACTACTTCACCTCACCCTGCTCCTCCCTCTTCTCTCCCTCCTCCCTCTCCAATTCCTCCTCTTCCCCTCTCCTCCCGTACTCCTCCCCAACCCCTGCCCCTACTGCCCCCCTCCCCTCCAACTCCTCCTCTTCCCCTCCCCTACTCCTCCTCCCCTACACCTCCTTCTACTCCTCCTCCTCTTCCCCGTCCTCTTGTTGTTCCCTATTCTATTCCCTTATCTTCCTACTCTTCCTCCTCACCACTCACCTTTCTTTTGCTCCTCCTTTTTCCTCCTCTTTTTCTCCTCCCTTTCCATTCCCCTTCCTCCTGCCCCTCTTCCTCCTTTCTGCGTCTACCCTACCATTGTTTTTCCCCTCCCTCTCCTCTTCTCTTGCTCTCCTCTTCTCCTACTTCCCTCTTCGTCTTCCCCTCCCCGCCTTCCTCCCCTTCCCCTCTTCTTTCCCTTCCCGTCTTCCTTCCTTCCCCTCCCCGCCCTACTCCCCTCCGCGGTCTCCCCCCATCCTCTTCATTACCCTTCCCTCGTCACCTCCCCTCTTCTTCCCCTCCTCTCATACTCCCCTCCCCACCCTCTTCCTCTTCCCTCCTTCTCTTCCCCTCCTTCTCCTCTTCCTCCTCACTCTTTTTCTCGCCCTCCCTCTTTACCTCCCCTCCTTCGTCACCTCCCCTCCTTCGTCACCTCCCCTCATATTCCCCTCCTCACCCTCCTCATCTTCCTCCTTCTCAGCCTCTTTCTCCTCCTCACCCTTCTTCTCACCCTTCTCCTGCCCACCCTCCTCACCTACCTCACGATCCTCGTCCTCCTCCTCTTCTTCCTCATACAATACAGTTTCTCCTCATTCTTGCGCCTTTACTCATGAACATGACGGGACGGGGAGGAGGAGGAGGAGGTGGAGGTGGAGGAAGATGTAGCGTACGAATAAAGGAGTGGAAAGGAAAGGAAAGGAAAGCTCACGAAAGACTGGAAGGAGACACTGGGTGTCCACTTGCAAAGGATGAGGAGCCTCATGGAAGTAGGTGGATGAGATGGAGGAGACAAAGGAGAAGACAGGAAGAGACAAAGAAGGGGTGGTGATGTGTAGCTCGGGTGTTCACACTGAGAGAACGACGGGAGGAAGGTGTGACTTTCGTGGATTTGGAGAAAGCGTGAGATAGGGTGTTTGTTACGGAAACTGTCGCAGAGGTATGGAGTTACAGGGGAAGTTGTTGAAAGTAGAGGAAGGCGTGTAAGAAGAGAAGGAATAGGAGGAGTTCGAGTGTGGAGCGGGTAGTGTCTTGGAAGAGGGAGGGAGTGGGTCACTCTAGGAAAGAGTAAAGGGTGTGATGGTACCGGGTTTGTCCAACATTGTATCTTTCGCTGTTAGGAAGTAGGCAAGAACGGGCTCACCAACAGAGTAGTTAACGAGTGGAATAGACTTAGTAACCGTGATGTACTGAGCGCTGAAACAATTGGTTGTTTTAGAAGATGAGATAACTTTATGGATAGGGATGACAGGTGGTAATGGACGTGGAACTGCCTAGTGTAGGCCTTATAGTTTAGTGGGCTCTTCGCTGGTGGCGTCATTGGAAGCGTGCTTGTCTCGCATTCACTTAGTTCTGGGTTTGAGTCCCTCATCCCTCTCCGATTCCCAGTAGTGACTAACCTGTCCCGGCAGTGCCCAAAGCGCATCATAGGGCAAAGGTGACGGCTTTGGCCGCAGTTACTCATCATCTGGTGTAAGCTCCTCACTACCTTCTTAGAAATATGTGTTGTTTTGTTACGTTACAAAGGATTTTTTTTTATATAAATGAGAAGGGAAGTTATCCCCTTCGCTCCCATATAGTGACCACGAACATAAGAATGGAAGAGACTACAAAGAGACCATAAGGCCTATACTAGGCATTTCCTTGTCCCTTACCACCTATCATCCTTATCCATTAAGTTATCTCATCTTCTCTTAAGACAATCAGTTGTTTCAGCGCTCACGACATGGTTACTAAGTCTACTCCATTCATTAACCACTCTGTTGGTAAACTGCATAAGAATGGAGGAAACTGCAAGAGACCATAAGACCTACACTAGGTAGTTCCACGTCTGTTACCACCTGTCATCCCTATCCATAATGTTACCTTCTCTTAACATCGGCTCAGGAAAACAAGTGGGTTGCTGCAACTGACAGGGCTTGCCCTACTAGGGGTTTCTCACTTCCCACTGCGTGGGAGTAAGATGGTGAGTTTTTAGGTGAATTTCAGCGCTCACTACATGGTGACTAAATCTATTCTATTCTTTAACCACTCTGTTGGTAAAATATTTCTTGACTATTTCTGAATAAAATCGGCTGTCGGTAGAGGAAAAGCCAAAGCTTTATATTGTTTCGGGTTGGATAAGAATGACTTGATTCGGTTTAACGTCGGGAACCACCCCTATCAGGAGGCTAGGACGGTGCCCCTTACAGAGGACTTTATAGCGTGGAATGTAATGAACCATGACCTTGGTCCTATTCGCTAGTGGCAGGGTTCGAACTGCCGTCACCTCGACCTCTGCCGCAAGTAGCGACGTTCTAACACGCTTGGTAAAGAATTGAGTGTCCATATACTTCGAAGTTGATGTAAGAGTGGGCAATGACGACCAGATGTCGAAAAGGAAATTCAGGTGGATACATATATATATATATATATATATATATATATATATATATATATATATATATATACCTGAATAGAATCGCCATTGACGGTGTATGTCAATCAAATCATTTTGACAGTCACCCCGGGACTTGAACCGGGGCCTTACGTGACGCTAGGCCAAAGCTGTACTGACTGAGCTAAAGGAGCTCTAAAATTCTCCAACTTGGCAGTTGATCTAACCCCTGAAGAACTAAGTCGACTGCTAACTGCCGTCCTTATTTAATTTTACGGAGAACTAATCCCAACTCATAGCTAATGGTGAAGCTGGTACAAATCCTTGATGTACTTTCGTCGTAATACCTGAATAGAATCACCATTGACGGCGTATATCAATCAATCCCGACATTTGCCCCGGGAATCGAACCGGGGCCTTGCGTGACGCTAGGCCAAAGTTCTACCGACTGAGCTAAAGGAGCTCTAAGATTCTCCAACTTGGGAGAATTTGAGAGCTCCTTTAGCTCAGTCGGTAGAGCTTTGGTCTAGCGTCACGGTTCGAGTCCCGGGGCGAGTGTCGGAACTATTATATGTACACACACACACACACACACACACACACACACACACACACACACACACACACACACACACACACACACACACACACACACACACACACACACACACACACACACATATATATATATATATATATATATATATATATATACTGTATATATCCGCTATTCCCCTCCTGTGAAGTAGTGAGAAATCGCTGGTAGGATAAACCCCATTAGTTGTGGTAAGCCTTTTTTTTCCCGCCGATGTTTGGGTTGCCCATCCCGCCTAGCCAGAACTGTCGGGAACCCCCGCAGCGGATACCGAGAAATCGAACTCACGACCACCTCATTTTCGTGAGTTCGGTACCGTATCTCCAGGCTGATTTTAAGAAGAAAAATCAACCGCAACCTCAGAGAGACTGGCAAAGGTCCCCGAAACCTCTCACAGATCTCTTTGGGAAGAGGTTTTGGAATGCTGTCTGTCTTGTGTGAGTGTGGGACTGTTTCTGTGTCACAGACTGAAAGTTGTAGGAGGGGTTGAGGAGTCCCCGGTGTGAGATAGAAAATAGACTCCGGGGTCCATATTTGGCAGCGGAAAATAGACCCCCTATGGGAAATGGCTCCCTTTCTCTCAAAATACTAGATTTTTTTTCTATTTATAAGCAAAAACCCATAAACATTTATTTTTTATTGAAATACCTAACCTAATCTAATCTAACCTGACGTAACCTAATGACAGTGAGTTGCATACTTTAGTGGGGGGGGGGGCATTTTCCGCTATAGAAAATGGACCCCGTGTCCAATTTCAAGAGAGTTCATATTCCATTTTACACAGGATGTCAGCTCTTCAAGTGTTAAAGAACATAGTAAATACAGACTAAGCTGAAAGGAAGAGATTCTGGGCTCAGTCCGGAGACCGAGTGTCATCCCCTCAGGGCTGTACCTTCTGATGGAGCTGAAAGAGTTGACGGGTTTTTCTGAAACAGCTTTGTCGTCTATCTTCCACCACAGGTACCCTTATCAGGAGGTTAGGACGGTGCCCATTACAGAGGACTTTGTAACATTGGAATGTAATGACCCATGCCCTTGGTCCAACTCGCTGGTGTCAACCTTTCGAACTACCGTTACCTCTGACTCCGCCGCAATTAGTGACGCTCTAATCCGCTCGGCTAGCGGGAGTATGAGAAAAAAAAATAACAAGACTGCTGAATGACACTGGGAGGAATGGAAAGAAAGGGAGCCCGCCATCCGCGGGCTGTTTGTGGGGGAGTTCCACAGGGATCAGTATTGACTTGAAGGTCGGGTGGGCGATTCGAGTGATCGTGAGGGAGGAGGGAGTAAAAGGGAGTGCATAAGGACAGAATGGTAAAGGGAGTGTGCATTTGATGAGGTACGATGAGACAATGATAGAGTACCAAAGCCGACAGGAGACCTTTGAGTCTGTACCGAGGCCGGATGCAAAGAATAAATACATAAATAGATAAATAAGGAAAATGAAAATGATGAATAAATAATAAATCAAAAATAGTGAATAAGAAAAAGATATTACATAAAACATAAATAAGAAATCAAAATATATAACAATAAATTAACAAAATGTAAAAAACAAAATACAATTAATCTATATTGCATGAATATTTACCATATTACCTAAGTAATTACAGTTACAAAATACAAATTACATGACTTAGCAATATAAGGAAAGACGTTACATTAAGAATAAAGGGAAAAATTTGATATTGTGGGGAGTAGGGGGAGTTGCAAGGATAGTAAAGCCCGAGGCTCCACTGTATGGTACAAAGGGAGTAAGGAAGCGAGTTCTTGGACAGACACTCCCCTACCGAGTAGTCCACTCCAAGCGTAGAATGGGAAGGGAAAGTCAGAAAAAGAAATGAGGGTTTCATTGAATATAAAAAAGAAGGAAAAATAAAATTAACTCAGAGTAGATCATAGGTGGAGCGGACATGCATGTGTATGCATATATATATATATTTTGGTAGGAGGCCATGTTGTATACATGATTTCAAGAAATCTACAGCGACAATGGCGTTGTTGAGTTTATATTGGAGCTTTAATTTCTCTATTTGGAACCACCACAGAAACTTGTTGCACGAGAGAAATTAAAGCTCCAATATAAACTCAACAACGCCATTGTCGCTGTAGATTTCTTGAAATCATATATATATATAAATATACATATGTATGTATATATATATGTATATAAACATATATATATATCATTAAATGAAATGGCAAGCTTGTTGTGACAAAGCTTTTTGTCAATCTTCTCTCTCTTTCGTAAGGAGACTTTGCCTTCCATAGGCAGGAGTCTGAGTAAATCGCCGTATGCCATGATGTATAAATAGGCATAGTCGAAAGCCAAAACGCGTTTTCGCACCTCCTGGTGCTTCTTCAGTGGCAATTGAAGTAATGAAGATTCTTTACTTCAATTGCCACTGAAGAAGCACCAGGAGGTGCGAAAACGCGTTTTGGCTTTCGACTATGCCGATTTCTATCTCATGGCATACGGTGAATTACTCAGACTCCTGCCTATGGAAAGCAAAGTCGCCTTACGAAAGAGAAAAAAGATTGACAAAAAGCTTTGTTACAACAAGCTTGCCATTTTATTTAATGACATACGCTTGAGAGAGAATCTCCCGCCCATTTATACGAAGAATATATACATATATATATATATATATATATATATATATATATATATATATAAATATATATATAGATATATATATATATGCATCTTTTCAAAGATATTAATTTTCACTTTAATTCTATGCCATCACGGTCGATACGTGGTCAAGCTAAGGACACGAACCCAGCTCAGACGCAACATTTGAACTATGACTGAGCCCATTGCACCATCAAGAGAGACTGGTGTAATATATATATAAATATATATATATATATATATATATATATATATATATATATATATATTTATGGGTATATATATACATGCATTTACTTGTATATGTATTATATATACATATATATATGTGTATATATATATATACATATATATTTATATATATACATATATTTATATATATACATATATATTTATATATATATACATATTCATATATATATATACATATATATATATATATACATATATGTATATTTATATATATATATGTTTATACATATATATTCATATATATATATATATATATATATATATATATATATACATATGTGTATATACAGTATATATATTTTGATATTACCAATGGTAGTGGTGAGGCTATATATATATATATATATATATATATATATATATATATATATATATATATATATATACATATACATATATATACACATGTATATTTATATGTATATACATATATATACATATATATAATGTATATATACATATATACATATATACATATATATACATGTATACATATATATACATATATTCATATACTGTATATGTATATATATATATATATATATATATATATATATATGTGTGTGTGTGTGTGTGTGTGTGTGTGTGTGTGTGTGTGTACATATAAATATATATATGTATGTATATAAATATACATATGTATACATACATATATACAAATATACACATATACATACATATATATAATGTAATCGGGATTACATTTTCTTCATCGATTTTTAACAATTGTAATTTTTGTTTTGTTTTTGTTTTTCTTGAAAAATAAAAAGATAAAGATCATAATCCACATCTCCGGTAACAGCCCCATGGAATTCTAAAAGTGTTTGAATGAGTTTTGTATTTAAATGTGACGACTGTTTAGAAACGGTAGATATCAAAGGAACAGCATTGCGTAGTCCCCAAACACCAAGCCGGTCTCCCTGGCGCCGGCTTGACAGCTCGGCCGCCCTCGTCCGCCTCTACCGGCGCCTGTACAGAGGACAGGAGCGGTTGAGGCTTCAGGGCAGCTTGAGGCTAGACCCCTGTGAGGAAACTGAGGCCAGGAGCTCCTCCTTTCTGTCTTCAAAATGTGCTTCTTGTTGGACCCCAAGGCGACACTTGGCAGCTCTGCCGTCGTCGTCGTCTGAGCAACTTTCTCTTGTTGGTCAGAGGGGAGGTACGCCTCGGGAGGGAGCCCGCATGCCCAACCAACCTCACCCTACTCGGATGCTCCACCCCAACACTCCTACCACACTCCCCACCACCCCACCCCCCTACCACCCCATCCCTCTACCCCCCTACCTCTCCCATTCTTCACCCTCTCTCTATTTCCCCCTTCCTCCCTCTCCTCTCTTTAATTTCTTTCCCTCTCCCTTTCACCTGCTTTCTTTCTCTCTATCCATCTATCTCTCTATATTTTTCTATCTCTCTCTCCTTCCCTCCCTCCTTTTCTCTATCTCTTAATATCTCTCTCTCCGATTCTCTTTCTATCTCTCCCTCCTCTCTCTCCCTTCTTACCCTCCTCTCTCTCACTCTCTCTCTCTCACCCTCTCTCCTTCCCTCCCTCCTTCCCTCCCTCCTTCTCTCTCTTCCTCCCTCTTTCTCTCTGTCTCTACTATTTCTCTCTCTCTCTCTCCTTCCCTCCCTCTCTGTCCCCCTCCTCTCTCTCTCCCTCCCATTCTCTTTCTCTCTCTCTCTCTTTCTCCTATTCTCTCTCTCCTTCTCTCTTTCTATATTCCTCCCTCCCTCTCCTTTCTCTGTCACTCTCTCTTCATCCTTCTCTCCTCTCTCTCTGTCACTCTTTATTTCCCTCTTTCTATCTCTCTCTCCCTCCCTCACTTTTTTCTCTCTTTCTCTCTCTCCTCTCTCTCCCTCTCCCACTCTCCCTTTCTCTGCCCCTTTCGCTTCTTCATCTCTCTCTCTCTCTCTCTCTCTCTCTCTCTCTCTCTCTCTCTCTCTCTCTCTGCCTCTCTCTCTCTCTCTCCTCTCTCTCTTTCTCCTCTCTTTCTCTCTCTCCTAGCCTCTCTCTATCTTCTTGCACAGGTGTTCAATGTTCAACCGAGTCTAAGGCTCTGAACTGTGTTACATTCCGTCTCTCGTCTCTTCTGCGCGATGGTGCTTCTTAGTGGCTGTTCACCGCTTACTCACTCCGACTACGCGGCGGACGAAGTTGGCTCTTGTTACTTCCAGGCGAAGTCTACTTCCTGACGGACAGCTAGAGGACTTCTACCCCATTCCTTCCCCCTTCCTCTTGCCCCCTATCCTATCCCATCCCCTCCTATTCCTTCCCCCTCCTTTTCTCTCTCCTCCTATCCCTTCCTCTTCTATCACCTATCACTCCCCATACTATCTCTTCCCCTCCTATCCCTTCCCCTATTACCCTTTCCCCTCCTATCACTTCCCGTCATATCCCTTTCCTTTCTATCCCTTCCCCTCCTAGTTCTTCCCTCCCGCTCCTATCCTTTCCCCTTCTATCTCTTCCCTTCCACTCCTGACACTTCCATACTATATCTTCCCCTCCTCTCCCTTCCCTTTCTATTTCTTCCCCTCCTATCACTTCCCATCCTATCCCTTCCTTCCTATCACTTCCCATCCTATCACTTCCTATCCTATTTCTTTCCTTTTCCCTCCTAGCCCTTCACTTCCTATTCCTTCCCCTTCTATAACTTCCCCTCATGTCACTCCCCATCCTATCCCTTCCCTCCTATCACTTCCCATTCTATTTCTTCCCTTTCCTCTCCCATCCCCTCCCCTCCCATCACCTCCCCTCCTATCCCTTCCCATTCTATCTCTTCCCTTCCCTCTCCCATCCCTTCCCCTCCTATCCTTTCCCATTCTATCTCTTCCCTTCCCCCTATCTCTTCCCATCCTATCTCTTCCCTTCCCCTCCTATCATTTCTCCTTCTATCTCTTCACTTCCGCTCCTATCCTTTCCCCTTCTATCTCTTCCCTTCCCCTCCTATCCCTCTCTCATCCCTTCCTCTCCTATCCCTTCCCATACGAATTCTTCTCCTATCCCTTCATCTCTTATCACCCCCCTCCTATCTCTTCTCACAATGTCCCTTCACCTATCACTTCCCCTACTATCACTACTGCTCCTATCCCTTCCCATACTATCCCTTCGTCTGTTATCACTTCTCCTATCACTTCCCACACTATCCCTTCACCTCCTATCACTTCCCCTACTATCACTGCTTCTCCTATCCCTTCCCCTCCCATCCCTTTCCCTCCTATCTCTTCCCCTCCTCTTCCTGTTTCTACTTTCTTTTCTCTTTTTATTATTTCCCCTCCACTCCCTTCTCCTCTCCTTCCCACTCTTCTCCCTTATTCCTATTTTCCCTTTCCCTTGTCCCCATTTCCCTCCACTCCTTTCCACCTCTTTCCTCTCCCCTCCACTCCTCTTCTACTTCTTTCCTCTCCCCTCCACTCCTTTCCACTTCTTTCCTCTCCCCTCCACTTCTTTCCTCTCTCCTCCACTCCTCTTCCTTATCTTACTCCCCTTTCCCTCTCCTCCCCCTCGCCCTCCCTTTTCAAGAACAATGACGTCACCACTTCAGAGTTTTAGAGATGATTCAACTGAAGTCAGACAGAGGAAGCTCTCAGTGGAGAGTGCAGTCGCTTGCAGATTCGGTCATTGGTTCCATAGATGTCGTTCAGGCGTTATCACACTGGGATGTTTTTCCTCCAACCTCCGATTCATCGGCGGTACCGCCCACCTCCAGAACTTTTTCCACCGTGAAATCACTATGGCGGGATGGAAATCTGCTCCAGCAGTAGGAGTGATAATGTGTGATAATGCCTTTGATATCAAACACGAGGTCACAAGCAATCAAGCTAAGCATTTGCCTTAAACGTGTGACGGAAGGAGGAGGTAGCAGTTTCTCAGTGTTTAATGGGCAGGGGAAGGGAAAACAAGAAGAGGAGGTTGAGGAAGAAGTGGAGGTGGAGGAGGAAGAGGTGATGGTGGTAGAGCTGGTGGTGGTGGTGACGGTGGAAGTGGTCGTTGGTGGAGGTGGAGCTTAAGGAGGAAGAGGAAGAGGGGATGGTGGTAGAGGTTGTGGTGGTGGTGGAAGTGGTAGTGGTGGAAGAGGAAGAGGTGGAGAAGATTGAGGTGGGAGAAGAGAGGAGTAGGAATAGGAAGAGGTTGAGGAGGAAGAAGACAGGAGGAGGAGGAGAAGAAGAAGCGGTGGTCAGTGGTGGGCTCGAAGCCCAGCTTCCCATTGTTTACCAACGCTTCTCCCATTTTGTGTTCGGCCTTGTTATGGACCCAAAGGTCTCCACTTTGGAGGATCTTTAATTGTAAGCACGTGGAGATAATTCTTGGGTTTCTGTATTTGGAAAACATTGCCTGACGGCAACTATAGAAAAGTTAAAAGATTGTTGCAGATCATCAGTTAAGAGAGTATGGCACCAAACATTGTTCGCTTTATTTTATTATTAGTAGTACTTTATATATATATATATATATATATATATATATATATATGCACATATATATATAGTATATATATATGTGTAACTATATATATATATATATAAACACACACATATATAGATATATACATATGTGTATATATATATATATATATATATATATAAACACACACACACACACATATATATATATATATATATTATATATATATATATATATTATATATATATATATATATATACATATATACTGTATATCCTTATGTGCTAAGATGAGAGGGAGGGTGGAGGGGTGTGGAGTGTATTCAGGGATGGAATGGGTGGGAATGATCTTATGCCTTTTCCTTTTTGGCTACCTCCCTTGTAAGGGGGAACAAGCCTTGGTATATGTATGTGTATATATATATATATATATATTTTTTTTTTTTTTTTTTTTTTTTTTTTAGTGCATGTACGCGCGCTCGGAAGCTAATAGGAAATAGAAATGAAGCGAGAAGTGTCTCTTCAAGGGACAGTCACCTTGATAATAAGTGTTGTCGAAACTCCTTATTCAAATCCTTTGATAACTTGTGACAACACTTGATGTGGTGAGTGTGTTTTGGGCACACTACGGCAGTGAGCATACGCCGTTAGATCATTCCAAGTTTGAACATGTTTTCAAATATGCTGTAATTCAGAAGTTTTCAAATATGCTGTAGTTCAGTTTTCAAATAAGATGTAATTCAGAAGTTTTCAAATGTGCTGTATTTCGGGTTTTTTTAAATATTCTGTAATTCAATTTTTAGATATGATGTAATTCAGAAGTTTTCAAATATGATGTAATTCAGAAGTTTTCCAAATATGCTGTAATTCAGAAGTTTTCAAACATGCTGTATTTCGGGTGTTTTCAAATAGGATGTAACTCAAATGTTTTCAAGTATGCTGTAATCCAGTAGTGCCTTCATGCAGGTTTTTGGGTGTATACACACAAAGGTGTGAATTCACGGTTTTGTGTCTATTATACCCCTGAAGACGATTCCTGGACGGGAATCGGAACGTCGGGCAAATAAACTCTTGAATTGAGTCTGGTATTTACACTTTTCCGATATGAATCCCAGACTCCAGATCTTCTCGTATATTGGACACAGATGTATGTGTTGTAGTTTCTACACACCCTACCATGATTATTCTATATCCGTAATCATTGGATTGGGGATTGTGTTACTGACTCACCACTATCTTGGATCATGTGTCGGACATGTGATGGACAACTATTACCCCCTCCGGATGAGAGTTCAGAGCTCATGTATGACTCAAGCCGACCCAACATGACCTTTGGTCCAGGCTGACCCAACGTGACCTTTGGCCCAGGCCGACCGAATTTGACCTTTGACCCAGGCTGACCCAATGTGACCTTTGGCCCAGGCTGATCAAATTTGACCTTTGGCTCAGGCTGACCCAACGTGACCTTTGGCCCAGGCTGACCCAACGTGATCTTTGGCCCAAGCTGACCAAATGTGACCTTTGACCCAGGCTGACAGAATGTGACCTTTGACCCAGGTTGACCCAACGTGACCTTTGACCCAGGTTGACCCAACGTGACCTTTGGTTTAGGGCTTCAGCCCAGCGTTAGCCAGAATTTTATTTTACGTTTCTCTGTAGTGTTCACTCAGTCACACAGTCATTTTTAATTGCCCACTTAGTCTACTACTGAGCGAAATCCTCCCCCAGCTTCCTCTTACCTTGCTACACCTGCAAACTTCTCTGCCTCGTCTCTCCATCTTCTGTTATGTCACAGGTGCATTTATCCACATCCCCTCTACGGTGACATCAATCGATTCATGATGTCATTCGCCTGTGACTCGATCAGCCTATGACGTCATTCTTGGCGGCTGACCTCGATCAACCTATGATGTCAGTCTTAATTACGATGACCTCGATTTATCCATGACGTCTCTCTTGGTGACTGTGACCACGATCAACCTATGACATCACTCTTAGCGAATGTGACCTCGATCAACCCATGACGTCAGTCGTAATGACTGTGACCTCGATCAACCTCTAAAGTTATTCTTGGCGACTCTAACCTCGATCAGCCTATGACGTCACTCTTGGTGACTGCGACCTCGATCAACCAATGACGTATCTGACTAACCTCGGTCAATCTATGACGTCAGTCTTAGCGACTGAAACCTCACTCAACCTATAACATCATTCTTGAATGTTACTCTTGGCGACTGCGACCTCGATCAACCTATGACGTCACTCTTGGCGACAGTGCCCTCAATCAACCTATTACGTCACTATTGGCTGCTGTGACCTTAATCAACCTATGGCGTCACTATTGGCTACTGTGGCCTCGATCAACCTATGACGTCACTATTGGCTACTGTGACCTCGATCAACCTATGACGTCACTATTGGCTACTGTGACCTCGATCGGCGCCTGCGACCTCAATTTACGGCGGATTTCGTGGAAACTGGTTCTCCCTTCCGGAGCCAAAGTCCGGTTTTCTCGGAACAGCGTCGCATAAGCAATCTACGTGTGTCATTCCCTGACACGGCTACTGCTTCGACCTTGTTCCGATTCGTGACGTCATTATTCCTATTGATGACGTCATTATTCCTATTGGTGACATCATTATTCCTATTGATGACGTCATTCTTAGCTGTTCATTTATTGGTTTGGCTATTCATTTATTTGTTCATTTATGTTTTTTGGTGGTTATTTATCTACTTATGTATGTATTCAATCATTTGTTTATTTATTTATCTGCTTATTTATTTGTTTATTTCTATTTATACATTTGCTTATTCAGTAATTCATTTGTTCATTTTTTTATCTATTTATCTACTTGTTTATTTTTCATTATTTATTTGTTTAATTTTTTCATTTATTCATCTTCTTGTTTATTCATTGGTGTGAGACGTATCGGTATACAGTGTCTTGCTCTCCGCCAGGACTTTGTCCACAAATGAAAAATGTCCTGTGAGTACGGTGGCATCTCTCTCCTCTCTCCCTCTCTCTACACTCTCATTTTCCACTTCTCTCTCTCCCTCATCTCTACTCTTTCTCTTTCCCCTCTCTTTCATATCTCTATTCCCTTCTCTCTCTCCTCACTCCTCTCTCTCTCTCCCTCCCTCCTATACACATATTTAAAATGCAAACGCACACCCACATACGCATATGTATGTATATGCAAAAAAAGCACTAGAAACGTGTGTTCACAAATGCGGAAGTAGCCACCAGGGAAGATAACAGTGCTCGTAGAACAAAGGAGGAGGAACTCCTACTATGTACTTGCAGCACTGAAGATATAAATATACGAAACCACTCTGCTGCGTTGGTTTATCTTTCCTGGTGGTTACTCCCGCATGTATGTATATTTATATATATATATATATATATATATATATATATATATATATGTATATATATATGTATATATATATTTATATATATATATATATATATATATATATATATAATTTGTGTATGTGTCTATGGAGTCATTGTGACAAATTGACGTGAGGGGGAATGGGAAACACAAAGTCTTAGTCTGAGTTCATTCCTGACCAGTTTTGCTCCTGTATTTCCTATTTCCTCTCATGTGGTGCAGTCGAAAGCGTATGGATCTTGCATCCTTCTAGTTGCGGGTTCGAATCCCGCACACTCTCTGATTTTTAGTAGTGACTGTTATTACGTGCCTCGACAGTTCAAGGGGGGCAACCTCGGTTGCAGCAACTCAGCGCCTTCTGGCGTATTCTCCTCTGTATATATATATATATATATATGTATATATATACATACATATATATATGACGTAAGGTATATACCTGCGAAACTAGTCAGGAATAAACTCAAGACTAAGACTCCTGTGTTTCCTACTCCACTTACGTCAACCTGTCAAAATGTCTGAACACACACACACACATACATATATATATATATATATATATATATATATATATATATATATATATATATATATGCAGACAAACCACTGGGAAAATGAAAGAGACGAGACCGAGCGCTTTCGTCTATTCAGACATTTTCAAGGTATAGATACATAAAAGAGACAAGTATATATACTCAGAAGGTTAAGGTGGATCTCTCCCAGTGCCATATTGGCTCAAGTGTCCAGACATTTGGTTTACAATTTTTGTTATGATAAATTCATCCAATTTGTATAATCCTTGACTTAAATTTAAATTATTAACAAATGTATTCTTGATCAGACTGGATTCTATTATGTTTCTATTCAAATAAGAATTACTTTTGACAATTACTTTAGCTTCATTCCAATTGATACAATGGTTTAAATCCCTAAGATGGACAAATAACGCGTTGGACGTTTGACCACTTCTAACGCTATATTTGTGTTGCTTTATTCTAACATTTAATTCCTTTCCAGTCTGACCAATATAGCATTTGTTGCAATCTTTACATGGAATTTTATATACACAGCCTTCCTTATTTTCAGGGGAATAAGAAACTTGATAATTTAATCAAGGAAAGTGAGTGGACCAAAAATGCCAACACTAATTTTGTGAGAGATCCACCTTAACCTTCTGAGTATATATACTTGTCTCTTTTATGTATCTATACCTTGAAAATGTCTGAATAGACGAAAGCGCTCGGTCTCATCTCTTTCATTTTCCCAGTGGTTTGTCTGCATACTAGTATCACGCGTTCAAGTGATTTCTTCTGCATAAATATACATATATATATATATATATATATATATATATATGCATACATACATAGTTTATCTGCTCATTCACATGCCTATCCCATAAGTAATTCAATTGTGTGTGATGGCAAAGGAACCATCAAGTTGACGATGAGATGGGTGACATTATGCCGTTGTCCTCATATATCGACTTTTCGCCGTGCGCCGTCCACGACAGGACGTCGTACTCTTAAATAACGACGGGTGTCCATAGACACTTTCACACGGGGTCGTGTCGTGGGCGTGACGTGTAAGAGCGTCGTGAGACAGTCATAGTTACCCAAGAGAACGACGTCGCATCGTGGACGGCGCACGGTGAAAAGTCGATGCGTTTGAAAAGAGCCTAAATGGTGTCTTTTATAAGAGAAATATTTGCAACCGAGCACGTATGTACAAAGCGTTCCTACGTTTATATATATATATATATATATATATATATATATATATATATATATAATATATATACATATATATATATACATATATATATATATACATATATACAGTATATATATATATGTATCTATGTGTGTGTGTGTATGTGTATCTATGTATATATGTATATATATATATATATATATATAATGTAATTTATGCATATGTATGTATAAGTTATGCATATGTATGTATAATGTATGCATATATATATATATATATATATATATATATATATATATATATATATATATTTAGTGGTACACAGCGGCCTTATTCTTAACCACAAAGTTTCTAAATCAGAGTTGGCCTCCTTCGTTCTTACATTTCTTCTTTTGCAATTTGTTGAGTTATTTTTCGAATGACGTCATCGCATGTGCAAGGTCATCCTTTCCTTGTCTACGTCATTCTATTGACGCATTTTAAAATTAAATGACGACGTGTGACGGGTAACGGTTTTCCTTGTTCCCTTATCGATCAACTGTAACGGTAACGGTGACGAACTGCTCTGTGTGTGTGTGTGTGTGTGTGTGTGTTCGCGCGCTTGTCTCCGGCTTAGGTATTCACCGTACATGCTCTACTCTGTATTGAGGGTTCCCTTCATTTTGCCTCTGAGCTGACCACGCCCCTAGTGGTCGACAGGGAAACTATGCGAGAGTATGTTTGCCTCGAGGGATCCTGGTAGCTGTCAATTTACCTTTGGTAGTGATTCTTACTAAGTTATTCCTTATTTATTTATGCACTGTATTTTATTCGTTTATTTATACATTCATTGGTTTATTTTTATTTAGTTATTATTATTATTATTTTATCTTTTATTTATTTATTTTATTTTTAGTTTATTTTATATTTATTTATTTATTTTATTAATCTATCTTTTATTATTTATTTATTTATTATTTTATTCATTTGTTTTAAAGCGATAAATGAAGATAGGTTGCCCTATCGGCCGCGTGGCGGGGCTGTCGTCTGAGGCTAAACTAATCCCATTTTCTATAAACTATCCGTCCTAATGTAAGTCACTTGAATTGAGTACGGTCTTTTTTTTTTTGTCAGTTAATTGTATTTATTTATTTATTATTGTTATCATTCATTTATTTTTATCTTGTATTTACAAATTCATCTATTCATCTTTTTATTTGTTCATGGTGGCAGACTACATCCATATGTAATTTTTCAAAAAAAAAATCTTTTTTTTTTTAGTATATCTTGGGAGTTCATGAATTAATGTTTTTGTGGTAGATACCCTCCTAATATACCCTTACTGGTATCAGCACAGTTATTCAAAAAAGTGTTAAGATGTATGCTACAAATGAGGAGTAAAAATTGAATAACAAAAATTGTTGCAGGCTGTATAGGAGTTGCGAGGAGTGTGTGTTTCGAGGAGTTTTCGAACGAGCCACACTCCTGATTTGAGTAGAAACTGCATCGTGGGCAATGATATTTTATTGGGTAACATTAAACATAATATCAAAGGTAAAAACAAGAGTTAATTTAATTCTAAGCATCATCACAGCTAGGTTGATTCCTCAGATGTGTAGGGAGTCTGTTGGATCGCATCCCAGGTTAGGAACGGAGGCCAAAATCTTCCTCTTCTTCTTCGTCTTCTTCCTCTTCTTCTTCTTCTTCGTCTTCTTCCTCTTCGTCCTCTTCGTCTTCTTCCTCTTCTTCCTCTTTGTCTTCTTCAGCTTCAAAGTCCTTTTTCCTTGGTAAGGTTTGTTTCTCGTTTCTTTTTCTTCGGGAAATTTGCTGATGGATGCAGCAGCCCCCCCTCCCCCCGCGATCGAAGTAATGTCCTGTAGCTACAAATACTCGGGACATGCACCCCCCCACCCCCCCTGAGGGGAGCCTGGCTGGCCTCAGTGCCTCGCCACCGATTCTTTTTAGGAGCAACGCCTTCTTCGAGACTTTTCTCCTTCGGCAGGAGTTGTAGGTGGACAGGAAGGCGAGTACTTGGAGGGAGGAAAGAGGAATTTTGGATATGTGGGGGTAGAGGTTGGGGAGGAGGGTGCTTGGTGGGGGGGTCTGTTAGATTTTTTTTTCGGAGGGAGGTTCACCCGACCTACCCGACCTGGGGCAGGACGGTTAGGGGGGAGAAGGTGGGGGTTGGTGGC
Source organism: Oratosquilla oratoria (assembly GCF_046742065.1). Classification (NCBI taxonomy): domain Eukaryota; kingdom Metazoa; phylum Arthropoda; class Malacostraca; order Stomatopoda; family Squillidae; genus Oratosquilla; species Oratosquilla oratoria. Next base: position 17,211,667 of record NC_134799.1, read on the forward strand.
TGGTGGGGAGAAGGGGGGGGGAGGAAGGATGAAAGGACTGGGGGGAAGTGGGATTCTGGAGAACACGTAGGGGACTCCTTGGCGGGCCAGGCCCGAGCCTGGGATACAGCCGTGCTACTCTCGTCATTTTTGATGTACAAATGAAACAATATTTACAGGTGAGTATCTTCCTTCTGACCGGCGAGGTTGTCCAGGTCACCAACCGGAGATAGATGACGGGGAGTCCGGCCAGCTCATGGGGGGAGTTCTCGCCGGCAGGAGATAAGGAAGAAGGGAGAAAGGGATGGAGAAGGACAGTGTTCATGTGTATGTACGCGTGTGTACGTGTGTGTATTTTTTTTCTCGTTTTCTGTTCTGTTGTTTTTTGTTTTTTTCATTCTTATTTCTTTTTGTCTTAATTTTTCCCCTTAATTTTTTAGAAGAAGCCGTTGCCCGTGGGGTCCTGTAGCCAAGGGTAGTTATTTGGGCAACGCATGCAAGTAGGCAGGCGAAGTGTCTGGCCTGCCAGTTCGTCAGTGTTGAGTTCGCAGTTATTGCTGACGTAGCAAGAGGGTTCGGTGGTGGGTCTGCAGATACCCTTCCAGGGTTCGTAGGTGTTCATCTGGTTCGCAGGACGTGGGTCCTGGATCCACTGGATTACCTGGGTCATCGTCACGAAGTAGACGTCATTGTAGGTGGCCAGGGTTTCGTCCATCCACTCGTTAAAAGCGGCGTAGATTTCGGGGTCGTTCTTGAGGAAGGCGGAGTGGAAGAAGAGACCCATCGGGGCTCGGTTGGTGTCGTAGTGACGGTTGAAGTTGTTGGTGAGGAAATTCTTGAACTGAAGTCCCGTGGGCTTGGTCGAGAAGCAGGAGTCGACCATCGCGCAGCCGGGGAGCTGGTTCTCGATCGAGGGGTCCTCACGACGGTCCATCTCATTCATGACCATCTCCCACACGGCGAAGGAACGGGTCGGACAGTCCTGGCCGTTGCCGTGGCATTCGTGGGGCATGCGGTAGTACAAGGTGTAGGGCCACAGGGGAGGGTTCTGGAGTGCAGCCGTGATGGTGGAGTCGTACAGGAAGGCCTGGTCTTCCATCATAGCGAACTGCTGGTTGCCACCCACCCGGAGGTAGGGTGCGCGGGTTCCGATGACGGAGTTGTCGGTGATGTTGGCGAACCGCTCGATGATGCTTCGGCCTCCGGACATCTCCTTCTTCCAGTCTTCCTGTGTAGCGTTCCTCCAGAACAGTTCGTCATCGTTGTGGCTGGGGGAAAGGTAAAAACGGTAAGGTCATTATCTGAGGGCGAACGGTATCGGGGTTAATGTTATCATGTGGTTTGCTATCGCGATCCCCCTTTTTAACGTGAAAGAACTGAAGGAATACCGGAAACTCACCTGATGGAATGGACAGCGATCTCGTGACCATTGCGATGGAGGTCCTGGACAGCTGTGTAGTTAGAGTACTTGTGAGACACGAAGAACGTAGCCTTGATGGAACAGTCGTTAGGGTTGAAACGTCCTGAAAGGATCTCTTCGTATAGGTCGCTGTTTACGTTGTTGACGGCGTCATCGAAGGTGAGGGTGATCATCTGGGGGATGTTCTCGGGGGCCATGTTGTCTGGAGTCTGCAGGGGAAGGTCAACAAGGAACTCGGGTTACAAAGAGGGACGTGCGTTGTGTGATGAAAGATCATCAAATTATGAAAATTCGTAAAGTGTCTTAAAGTTTGACAAAACTAAAATGATAGTCATAATATTATTGTTCACTATAAACCCACTATCGGAGAAATTATATCGGAAGGTACAGGAAAACTGTATATTTCGACTACTATCTGTAGTCCTCTTCAGCAGAAATCATTTCTGCTGAAGAGGACTACAGATAGTAGTCGAAATATACAGTTTTCCTGTACTTTCCGATATCATTTCTCCGATAGTGGGTTTATAGTGAACATTTACAAATGTGTTATAACATACCTATTTCCATCTACTATTGTGTTAAAAGATAGCGAGTGGCAATTGCATACCGTCACGCATAAGAATTTAGAATTGTACAAATTAGATAATTAGATGGTGTGTAACTCCAGGCAATTGTACAATTGTTTTTGTCCCAAATGACATATGACCAGATGTCTTGCCATAATGACATAAAATTTTGTATTTCTAAAGTTTGCATACACCATATCCTCCTGCACACACAAGTCGAATAGGTAATCTTAGAATCGCGGGAGCGACCTTGAGTAACGGTAAAGTGTCACTCACCTCCCAAGGATCGTTGAAGCAGAAGCAGTCGGGGAGGAGGCACTGTTCCTTGTTGCACTTGGGGGCTCTGTTGGGGTCGTTTTGCAAATCTGGCGAGTTGGTGAAACGGAACAAAAGGTTAAGAGCATTCTTTTTTGTCGTGCTATTTTTCGGTGTGGGGAAGGCCTCACTGTTTCCCTAAAGCTTTTAAGAATGAGGAATACACTATCCTTGAGGCCGCAATGGTTACCGACCCGTTTTGATCACGAACCCATACTTGCTGTCTCACAACTTCATTCAGACCATTTCAACAAAACCGTCTGTATACAGGAGCAGATTCACGTTTTTGGTTTGCTGACCCTCCCGGAAGCTGCTATGAATACCTATGGCTCCCCTAGTACCCTGGGCCGGGAACCACTGCTTTAAGGTGTATACTGGATAGTGAATGTTAATGTTATTCTTATAGTGTACAAACTGGATGGAGTAATGATGGGAAGTATATGCTGTTTAACAAAACTAGCAATTTACAACTAACAATTGTTGCAGTTAATTCGAACTACAAACTGCAATTGATTTGTATTTAAAGATTTGAAACGTGCTTAACTTTTGTCAACGAAAAATAAAACTAACTAATTAGTGTTTGATTTAACTTGTAAGTGATAATTCACAAAGAAACTTAAAATCTAGTCATTCTACCTTTCATTTAACGCAAGTGAGTCCTGATGTAAACAGAAAATACTAGATACTACAAAATGGTAACTGATTTCATGATTCATGGAGATGTTTGGTGAACATTTACAATGATGCAGACCTAACCTGTTTGGCGAGCGCTTTCAGATACTTAGAAAATACAGTGCATTTAGTGATAGTAAACGGTGAATAGAAGACAAAAAACACAAAAACCCACACATAATAGTGACTAATATCTATGTGCATGGGGGGCTTATAAAAGGTTTGCATGCAATCCACACCCATGAATGGGGGGCATAAAACGAGAAAGTAGAGGTCAGGGTGCAGTGGTCGTTGGGTTTTGGGTTAATAGGAGACGACTATCTCTAAGATAAGGACAGGTGCAGAAGAACTTTCTTACAATAGGTCTAATGTTGGCCTGTGTTTCGCATTGTCTTGGCTCTGTCTTAGACGTCTGTGTTTTATATTTTGCGGTGCATACATGAAATATTGTGAGCGCATGCGTGTGTGTCTGAGTGTATGTGAGTTTTTGTGTCTGAATTTTGAGTTTGTGTGTGTGTGTGTGAACGTACTTTTTTAGAATCAGTGGCAATCTATATACAAAGCTGAGCAGATTGGGGTGCAGATTTGCAAGCTTTTGGTGCAGTCGGGGGAAAGGACAGTGGGGTTCAGGTGAGGGAGTAGGGAGTCAGGGAAGGAGTTAGGGAATGCAAGGGTTTGGGAGGTAACCGGGAAAAAGGCGGGGGTCTAGGAGGCTGGAAAATGGCAAGAGAGGAGTAGGGCGAGGTAAGCAGAAGGTTGTTTGGTTTTTTTTGGGGGGGGTGTGCGAGGCTACACAAGGACTGAGGACGTGGTGTGAGGCTACATACCACACAAGGACTCATCCGAGTTATCAGAACAGTCATATTTGCCGTCACAAAAGAGTATCCTATCAATACACTGGCCGTCCCCACAGGCCAGGGAGTCACTCTGGGAGAGGAAGATCTCGTTCAATTAGGGTATTATTAGTCAGGCTTTTGTGGTTACAGAGTCTAGTCCGTAATGTTAGACTGCAGGAGGGTTTAATGTGTTCTGAGAGCCTGTGTGGCGGGGCTTTGGTTTGTTTTGGGTAAACGGGGAGAGCGTGCCATTGTGTGTAGTACATGCGCTCATGCGCAAAAGCAAGCACGTGTGTGCGCGCGTGTCACGAGCGTTCACGTGTGTACGCGTGTAGGTCTGTATGTACCACACAGGCATGGGCGGGTGTGTTCACGTATACACAGTACGAAGTTTTTTGACATATGGCGGTGGTGTGCGTGGGTTAATTATATATTATTATGATTAGTAGTTCGGGAGGAGTTACAAGGCGGGCATCCTTCGGGACCTGATGAGCGGCTGGCTGCCAACGGCTAAGAAGGTCGGGCTTTCAGGGCAAGGCCCGTCCCATCCTGCTGTGGGGGGTTAGTAAAAGCCCCGGCCCGCTTGGAAGAAGCGGATAGTCCCTTTGCTCGGACTTAACAGTCCGCGACGCGAGTAAACAAGCGATGGCTGGGAGGGAAGGAAGGAACAGAAGTGAAAGACTGTGTGTGTGTGTGTGTGTGTGTGTGTGTGTGTGTGTGTGTGTGTGTGTGTGTGTGTGTGTGTGTGTGTGTGTGTGTGTGTGTGTGTGTGTGTGTGTGTGTGTGTGTGTGTGTGTGTGTGTGTGTGTGTGTGTGTGTGTGTGTGTGTGTGTGTGTGTGTGTGTGTGTGTGTGTGTGTGTGTGTGTGTGTGTGTGTGTGTGTGTGTGTGTGTGTGTGTGTGTGTGTGTGTGTGTGTGTGTGTGTGTGTGTGTGTGTGTGGGTGTGTGTGTGTGTGTGTGTGTGTGTGTGTGTGTGTGTGTGTGTGTGTGTGTGTGTGTGTGTGTGTGTGTGTGTGTGTGTGTGTGTGTGTGTGTGTGTGTGTGTGTGTGTGTGTGTGTGTGTGTGTGTGCGCGTGCGTGTGTGCGTGCGTGTGTGTGTGTGTGTGTGTGTGTGTGCGTGCGTGCGTGCGTGCGTGTGCATGTGTGACCTTTGAAGCGAAGAGGCTTCCTGAGATGTTGTCAGGAAGTTAGTTGCGTTAGTTGCAGCGTACTCGAGACTGCCCCATCTGCAGCACTGGTCGCTCATAGGCCACTCTTAGGTCTGCTTCTTGTGTGTATGTGTGTGTGTGTATATATATGTATGTATATGTGTGTGTATGTGTGTTTTGCATATGAACGTGCGAGTGCGTGTGTATGTGCATGTGTATGTATATGTATATTTTGCACATGAATGTGCGTATGTGCGTGTATATTTGAATATCGCACTGCCTAAGCAAGCAGCACCTGTGTGATCTCATAGCAATTGGAAAGTTAAGTAGAAGAGTCAGGTGAGTAAGAACTGTATTGGAAAATAGGAGCAGAAGATCATAGATGAAGAAGAGTTAGTGGCGATTGAGGAAGACTTGCAGATGGCTTTAGCCCGCCACCAACAACATACGAGAGTCCCGGATAGCTTTAAGGGTTGAAATGGGGAGTTAAAGAAAAGATTAAATGTTTTAGGATTTGCCCTCTTGAGGACATTGGGGGAAGGTTAGAAGAGAAAATTCGGGAAGAAAGAAAAAGCATTGGTGAGGGAATAAAACTGAGGTAATGGAGCAGGTGGAAGGGTTTAAGACCTTTGTCGGATAAAGAGAGACAGATAGAGGTGTGTGAGTGTGTATATCTATGATTATATATGTGTATATAAATGGGTATGTATATGTGAATATGGGTGTGTATATATATATATGTATATGATCATGTATATGTGTTTATGTATAATGTATTCATGTGTGTGTGAAAGCTTCACTAAGCGTAGAAAGACTGTAAGAAGAACGGTACTAATATCCAGTAAAAAATTCCAGTTAAGGAAGCCACGATTTAAGAGATTTTAAGGTTAAAGAGGGAAGGAGGGAGTGGAGGGAAGGAGGGAGTGGCCCGGAGAGTAAGGGTGGTAGGCCGACTGGACATACCACAAACATTTTCATCAGATCCATCGCTACAATTGGGAGTTCCATCACAGAAGAGGTGACGTTCAATACACTGGCCATCTCCACATGCCAATTGGTTCTCCTGGAAAGGGGTGGGCGGGCCAAATGTCAGTGAAGGAGTGATGGGTAAGAAAGATCAAGCTGATGAGAAATGAACATTAAAAACAATAGAGAAAGGGCGGAAGGTTTGCCCGGATATTGGTAAAATTATTAAAAAGAGATTTGTCTCAGAAACTGAAGTATAGAGGAGAGAAAATTATATGAGAGGAGATAATCGTGGCGGGGGGATGGATCGGGGGCCCGCCTGGAAGATGGAAGGATGGTCAGGCAGGCCTGGAAGTCCCTGGGCAGGTTGGCAGGATCAGTAAGATTTGGGCGAAGGAAATAGATCCCTTGTCTTGACTCGAGGTAGGTTGCAAGCCAAGGTTAGAATTAATAAAAATAAAAAAAGGAAATGAAAAAAGGAGAAAACAATAGGTTAACACGCATTGCCTGGCGGTCATCACCCATTCGCAAGGTTGGTGATGGACAAAGACTTTTTTTTTTTTTTTTTTTCTGCCAGAAGCTTAGGACGAAGTAAGCGGTGATGAGTCGTTAGCATTCTCCTCGGGGTTCGTAGGCAGGCTGGGAGTGAAGGAGTAGGAGTGGGAGGGGAGTAGACTCGGGATGAAGTCCGTACATGGTGACCCAAGCCGGGCCAAGGTGCACACATAGCGAAAACCGACACGTATACACAGTGCTCACAAGTACTCAAGATTCAATTTTAAAGATACAAATACACAGAATGGTTAGGTCAGGTCAGGGCAGGTCACACACGTGCGGCTTGTTTCAGGCGATTAGTTCACTTAGAGCCGAATGTCAAAAGAGATCTGAAGACAGAGGAATGGTAGCTTGAAGTCGTTTCTAGGTTATGCTCAAGAATATTAAGGAAGGATCGATGAAGGACCACTGGATGCCCCGTAGGAGTTCAACTAAGGATTCTGGACCTTTTGGAGGCCTTGCAAGTGGGAGGGATGGGTGGAGCGGAAGGTTGGGAGGGGGGAAAGAAGGGAAGGACTTGCAAGTGGAGAGGGACAGTCGGGGAGTATGGGAGGGAAGGGTGGAGGGAGAAAGAATGAAATGGGAAGGGGTAAGGAGGGAAGGCTTAGGGGGAAGGAAGGAGAGAGGGTGGGTGAGTGGGGAGGGAACGGGCTTGGGGAGAGAAGAAAGGAAGGAAGGAAAAGGGGAGGAAGGTATTGAAGAAAAGGAGGGAGGAGGGGAAGGAAGAAAGGAAGGTAGGTAAAGGAAGAAGAAGGGAGGAAGGGAAGGAAGAAAGGAAGATAGGTAAAGGAAAAAGAAGGGAGGAAGGGAAGGGAAGAGGAAAGTAGGTAGATGGGGGGAGGGAGGGAGGAGGGAAAGGAAGGAAGGAGGAAGGTAGCTAGATAGGGAGGGAGGAGGGGAAGATAGGTAGAGGAAGGGGTAAGGGGGAGAAGGAAAGGGAAATGGTGAGGGTTGTCCTTGCTATGACCCAGGTCATCATCCTAGTTCAAAAGGCATTCCTTCAAAGAGGTTCTCTGTTGGGGGAAGGGGTGGGGGTCCTTTAAGGCATAAACAAAAGTTTGGTGGGGGGGCATACTTTGAGAAGGGTCCTCTAGGTGTAGGGGGTTGGGGGTGCGGGGGCGATTTTTTTTTTTTATCATTATTATTATTCTTACCACACAAAGTTTCGTCTGAGCCGTCGGCACAGTCTTGTTTATCGTCGCAGAAGAAGTGCCGATCAATGCATACACCGTCGCCACAGGCTAGTTTGCCCTCCTGAAGTGGTGTGAATTCAGGGTATTGTATACATAGAAAGAGTGGGGGGAGAGAGAGTGAGAGTGGGGGATAGAGAGAGAGAGAGAGAGAGGAAGAGAGAAAGAGAGAGAGAGATACAGGCAGTACATTGCAGAGACCCCTCTCTCTCTCTCTTTCTCTTGTATATTCTCTGTCTCTCTTTTCTAGACTATTAACTACTTGTAGTTTCAGGAAGCCATGGCCAGTTGTTGTTGTTGTTGTTGAAGTTGTTGTTGTTCGTCTATCCAGTCTTGAAGGAAATCCTGTGACTCTTGAGCGACAAAACCACTTAATTCATGTAATTAGAGACTGTTACAATGTTCATGCATTGTTCACACATCGTCCACATTGTGTTCACAGGTTGGAGAACAGTTGCAATTTAACCTCTGTCCTGTGAACAGTAACGAGTGTATGTGGCAGCATCGAGTAGAGACGGGACCCTACGAGCGTTGCTCCTTTTCTGTATACTACAGCTAAGTAAATTCCATAACTTAAACGCGTGCGCACACACATACACACACACACACACACACACACACACACACACACACACACACACACACACACACACAAGCAGACGGCACGAATAAAACAAATGTGATAAGATTTAAAAGGCTGTAAAGGCTACCCTTTCCAGGAAAAGTGGAGAACCTCGAGACTGCAAGGTCGGTTTAAAAGAGCGGCAGCCGGCTCACCCGCTTGCCGGCCGGCCGGCCGGCCGGCTGGCTGGCTGGGATTCATAGATCCTGTCTGGGCCCGTTGCCGGCTCACTAGGGAAGTTCGAACCGGCTATCCTTGAACAGTGGAAAAAACGTCTTCGACAAGTCAGTGAGGTGGGAGGGGTGGGGAGAGGGGGAGGGGGTGGTTGGTTTTAATGAGTTAAAGGAACGGGTTGGGTTAAAGGGACGGGCGATGGCGGGCATTTGCATAGGAGCAGGATGTAACGAAAAACGATTTGTGTGCATGACAGGGAAAAACAGTATATATGCACTGTGCGTGTGTGTGTGTATGCATGTGTAAGCACACACACGTACACACATAGCATTTATACTGCATTTGCATGTTTGTATCAGGGTGCGTGTGTGTACCCCATGCTACGGGTCTATTTGATTTGCATTTATTTTGGCCTCAAAAATACCGCGCACATTAAACAACTCAGGCAGCAGCAGCTAGAGTAGCTAGAGCATCAGTTGTAGCAGCTGTAGGAGCTGCAGCAGTTGTAGGAGCGAGCAGTTGTAAGGCAGTCAGAACGTTGTAGAGAACGAAGGTGTAGAGAAAGAAGGTGTGGCCTAAGCGTAGACTTCGCCAATTTCGTTCTCGTGTAGAGTGCTATGGTACACACGCTGGATATTACGAAAGAGGCGACAGGGTAAGGTAATGGTGGCCGCTGGGTGAGAAGTAGGAGGAGGAGGAGGGAGGGGGTAGGAGGGAGGAGGAGGAGGTATAGGAGGGAGAAATAAGAGGAGGAAAGGAAGAAGGACAGGAGGTAGAGTAGGAGGAAAGAGGAGGTCTGGAAAAAAGAGAACAAGAAAAATAGGAGTGTAGGGTGGAGAGGGAGATTCGAAGGAGAAGGAAGAAGAGTGAGAGAAGGAGGAGGAGGAGGAAGAAGAAGAGGGGTAGGTGGGAGGAGAGGTAGAGCGAAAGAAAAAACTCGGAGGAGGAGAAGGGAAAGGAATGTGCGCACAAAGAAGAAAAAAGTAGGAGAAGGAGGAAGAAGAAGGAAAGGAGGGAGCGCGAGATTTGGTGTAGGATGGAAAGGAAGAGGAACAGGAGGAAGGGAGACGGAAAGGAATAGGTAGAGTGACAAAGAAGAGGGTCGAGGAAGAGGAGGAAGAAAGGTGGAGAGAGAGGGAAGATGTGGACGAGAAGAAAGAGGAATAGAGGGGTGGAGAGGAATAGGTAGAGGGACAAAGTAGAGGAAGAGGAAGATGGGAAAAGGAGTAGGAGGAGGAGGAAGAGACAGTGGAGGGAGATGGAGGAGAGTAAGTGGAAGAGCAAGGGAGAGCGGGAAGGAGGAGGAAGAGGAGAAAACAGAGGCGGGGAGATGGAAGAGGAAAAGGAGAAAGTAGAGGAAGAAGAGGAGTAAAATAAAGTGGAGGGCAAAAGAGGAGCAGGAGTATTGCGAGTGGTAGGAGGGAAGATGTGGAGTAAGAAGAAGATGAGGAGGAGTAGGAGGAAGAAGAGAGAATGGAGGCAAAGAGAGGAGAAAGGAAATTCGGAAGAGGAAGAGAGAAAAAAAGGAGTGAATAGAGGAGTAAGAAAGAGGAGTAGCAGAAGAAGAATAAGAGAAAATAATAGAGGAGGAGAAGTGGAAAGTAGATAGGAAGGAAATAATGGCCAAGGAAGAGTAAAAGGAAGAAGAAAATGGGACGGGAAGGGAGACCAAGGAAGAAAAGGAGGAGGAAGAAGATGGAAAAGGAATGGGGACCAAGGAGGAGGAAGAAGATGGAAAAGGAATAGGGACCAAGGAGGAAAAGGAGGAAGAAGAAGAAAAGGATGAAGACGAGGTGGAGAAAGAAGAGAAGGAGGAAAGATGAGGAGAGGGAAAGAGACGAGAAAAGTAAAGTGAGGAGAGAAGAGAATAGAAAGAGGAATAAGAGGATGAAGGAAAAGTAAGAGGAAGAAATTGGGGTAAGTATAAGAGAGAAGAGGATTAGGAGAAGAAGGAACTAAAAGAGAAGAAGGATTAGAAAGAGAAGAGAAAAAGAGGAAAAATAGTAAAAAATAAAAGAAGACAATGGAAGAGAAAAAGAGGAGGAGGGAAAGTGGAGGAGTAGGAGGAGGAATACTGAAGAATGTTTGAAAGGTCATTCCGAGTTTAAAAAAAAGGGGGGAGGTGGAGGAGGGAGGGACGGGGAGGAGCGGGGCCAAGTGGTCCGATGTGGTTGCCAACCCAGTACCGGTTGGGGGGGAGGCTAGTGAGGGGGGAGGGGAAGGGAGAGTAACAAGGGAAGGGGGAGGTTATTAGGGATTGGCAGGTGTAAGGCGAGGTCTTATAGGAAAACAGGTGAGAGGGGGAGAAGAAATGGAGGAAGGGGACTTTTACAGAGAAGTTTGGTGAAGTTGACAGGATTGAGAAAGTTGAGTTAGATGGTGATTGAATGATGTTGAAAGATTCGGTGAGAATTGACTATTGGTCACGTGGGTGTTGAGGTCTGGGGGAGGCGTGAGGGTGTACAGGTTGAGGACTGGGTGGAGATGTTGGTTGAAGGTTGTTCTGGAGAAGGGGGAGCTGCTCCTCATGACTTCACGATCGTTAGGTTCACCGTTAAAGTGTCAGGATTTTGGCTTTCGAAATGGGTTGTACTGTGTCACCAGAAATGGTTAAGACACTGGCAATTTTTTCACTGTAGTAACCGTATTTGAAAAACAAACTCCCCACACTTCAACTTCACGATAACTTCAATTCTAGGGCTTCCACAGGGTCATGCAAAACATAAAGATCCATTTACAGTCCACTTTTTTTTGGGGGGGGGAGAGGTGATCCACTGCGAGGGGGTCTTCGAAAGACGTTCTTCGTGAGAAGCGGGACTTCCTTGCGCAAACACCCCGCATAGAAAACGGGGAGTGCACGTCGAAGGTAAGACTTTCATTTTCCGTTAGCTCCGCCCTCCACCCCTCCACCCCCTTTCCTGGGAATCCACTGCGTGCCTACCGGCCTATGTATACCTGCGTGCATGTGCAGCAATATTTTCCCCCTTTCTTTCTCCAGCAAGACGTCTCTGGCCTGGGATCTGCCCGCCGTCTTTAACATCAACGGGGGTGGAAGCGCGCGCACACACACACACACACACACACACACACACACACACACACACACACACACACACACACACACACACACACACACACACACACACACACACACACACACACACACACACACACACACACACACACACACACACACACACACACACACACACACACACACACACACACACACACACACACACACACACACACACACACAGCTCTCTCTCTCTCTCTCTCTCTTTTCATCAATTGCCAGTTTACAAAAGACTCGAGAATGTGACAATTTCAGCACGCTTGTGTTCCTCTTCATTCGTATATTCACAACATAAAACAAAACAAAGCCCTCCTGTTTTCCTCATGGTCTATTCATACAACCTAGAGCTGTGTTGCTGAGGTACAAGTAAAGATAAGATAGAATTAAAAAAATACAAAATGGCTGATGACGGACACTCTTTCAGGAATTTGTCTGGAGCTGCTGAAGTGATGGTGTGGTAGTTGTAATGAACCAAATTTGAAGATAGCTTTTAGTTTTGTTGTTGTTGCTTTGTTATTACTCTATTTTCATTTAACAAAAAACGAGAAATGTCGGCTTCAGACCTAGAATAGTTAAAAAGAAAAAAAAAAAAAGAAATCACCAAAGATTTGGAAAGAGATAATTATGTAAATAAGTCGACTTCAGATCTGCTGTCCTGAAAATTTGACAACGCACAAAATTATAAAAAAGTACATCAAAAACATCTGAAAGGAAAAGAAGCACATCTCATAAATATATGCATGTACAGATATTCATAACATAAAATCATATAGAAAAGTAATAAAGTACATTTAACTAACCAGTCTCTCATTATAAAAACAACAAATATATCTTTTCCCTGTGTATACTCTACTGTAAATATGTTTAGGTTTACTAAAAACGCCGAAAGCGACATGACATCATATCGCTGGACAGAACGCAGTGACGTCACGAGTTAGACACGCCAGCCTCCACGTGGACACTTTTTGGGACTTGGACAAAGCTTGTACCCAGATCCTAGCCTTGCTCGTCCCGTTGCGTCAACTCCCGCCCAACCACGCCCATCTCGACCTTCAGCTATGTCTACTCCACCCATTACTGGCAATCCTTGTGCGTCTTCTCCTCCTCTCCTCCTCCTCTTCCCTCGCTACTTGATCATCCTCCCTGAAGACTATCTTCACATTCTTCTGATTTGTTATTGGGAAAATGCCTATTATATTTTTTTTCCTGGCGTTCTTATTTTCTAACTTTTCACTAACTCCCTCTTCCTATTCCTCCCCATCCTCTTCTTCCTCCTCATATTCACCTTTTACATATCCTTCCTCCTCCTCCTTCTCCTCCTCCTTCCCGTCCTCCTTCCCGTCCTCTTCCCCCTCTTCTCTTTATCCTCTTCCTTCCTCTTTCCTCTTCTTTGTACTACATCCCCTACCCTCCCTTGCACTCCCTCCTACTCCCTCACTCCCCTCCTACTCGCTCACCCCCCTCCTACTCGCTCACTCGAGGCTAACTAGTAACCGACCGCCCACTAACCCACATCCTTCCGAAGGGCAGTTAGCCCCCACCTCACTTATCCCTCTTCGAGAAACAGTTAACTCACGAAATCTGAAGAACAAACTTCTTCAAGGGTACAGCCTCACTTCCCCGCGCCTCCTCTTCTTCCTCCTCCTTCCTCTTCCTTCACTTCCTGCACCTTCCGTCCTCCTCCTCTGTCTCCTACTTCCTGAGGAACTGTCCAGGTTCTCCCACTTCCTCCTCCTCCTCCTCCTTCTCTTCCCTGCCCCTTCTTCCTCCTCCTCCTCCTCCTCCTCCGCCTCCTCTTCCTCCTCTTCCGCCTCCTTTTCCTTGCCCCCTACCTCTTGAGAAACTGATCCAGCCCTGCCCCTTTCTTCCTTCTCGAAACGACAAACAGTATTGAATATGTGTGTGTGTGTGTCGTTTTTTTTTTTTTTTTTTTTGGGGGGGGGGATTATTTTTAATCCTACGCACTTGGCAGAGGGGTTCGACGGTGTTGATGAGAGGCCTGGCCACGCGCTCCTTCTCCTTGCGGTTGCAGTTCTTCACCTTCTCCTGCCAGTCACAAGTCTGCTCGTCCACGTCGAAGAAGAGTCCGTTTGGACACTGGAGTGCCTGGAGGCCCTGTAGGGAGGAGAGAAGAGAGAGATGTCATTATTTGATGTCTTATTTTTTGTCCTTTATGTGTCTAATCATTTTATGCCTATGTAATAAATTTACTGGTCTGTTTATCTTGGTTTTTATTAATCTATTTTTTTTTGTTTATTCACTCATTAATTTATTTGTATTATTCTTAACATGTACAGAAAATATATATTCTGAGGAGAATTTAGGTATATGGTTTGGCCTGATTTATAGATATCAGTACTATATTATTATCTTTATTATTATCATTATTATTTTTTATCGTTGTTGTTACAATTATTATCATTATTATCGTCATCATCGTTATTATCATTATTATCATTATCATTATATTTTCTCTTTGTCGCTTTCTTTGGATGTTGGGAGTGTTAAGGCGAAAGCTGTTTCGGATATTAAATCTTTTACTATTATGATTGTGGTATCTGTCCGTACGTATGACTCACTGACACAGTGGTTAGCGTCGAGGCCTTGCGACCTTGCGTGCAAGAGTTAGAGCCCCGCTTCAGGCTTGAAAGGATTACTAAATCACTACTGCACCTGTGTATATGTGTGTGTGTGTGTTTGACCAAAATGTTATCCATTGATCGGGTAGTACATAAGCTCTGATCTCTTGTCCGGAAAGGTAGTAGCTGTCTGTAACAAGTCCAGCACGTGATTTTAAAAGAATGGTTGGCGAATCTAATTTTTTTACACGCTAGTCATCTTAATGTTTTTTGATAATAAATCGTACCATACATCTCAGAAAGAAAAATTCAATTGATAACAAGTCTCGTTCGGGTGGTGGTCGTCAAGAACTGTTATTTATAAAAAGGGAAAATTATAATAATTTCAAGAACTGCATTTATGTAAAGAAATAATGGAATAATTGTCCAGTTATTTACAGCTTGAAAGTGATCAAACGCGCCATAATGCCAAGCAGAGGCATTTGCTTTTGAAGAATCGAGTATCATAATGTCGACATTGTCCAGTGCTCATTTCTCCTGCGCAGATGACTCACAGAGAGAGACGACTCGTCATGGTAATAGTCCGTCACGCTGGAAATGTTACTTTCGAATTGTCTTTAATGTTCTTATTTAGTTTATTTGTTTATGTATTTACTTGTTTATTTGATCCATTCGTTTGTTTTCGTTTTTGTGTACAAATTTTGAAATCTGTTGAAAGGATGCGTCGTGTTCTTTGGTGAGGAAAAAAGGAAGGTAATGTTTGATTTTCCCGCCAAAAACCGTTACGGGTCACGGGTGAAGGCGCCGATGGTGCACGAAACAGCAACTTTTGAATTTTTGAAACGGGAGGTCGTTTTATTCGTTAATTCGGTTGAGCAATTACATCACGCCTTCTGTAAAGGTCTAAAAATTTTTTTTATCATTTTACCTACCTATTCATCTGTTAATCTATTAACTAACCAGTTTATTTACTTTTTTGTGTATTTGTCTATCATTTGTGTAATTTGTTTATTGAATCATTTACTTGTTTGGTTGTTTATTTACCCATTCTTGTGGTAATTTATTCATTTATTAATTTGGTTTCTTTTCTTTAGGTACATATACGGGACTTATACAAAAATTGAATAATATATTGTTGTGATGACCTTCAAGTAAGCCGAGAGATGAAAAACTAGATTAAGAAAAAAATCACTGAAATGTCAATTGCGCTGACAAATATATGATGTCACATAACCAGTCATGATCGTAGAGTTCCCATGGACGGGTTTTTCCATTTTCCTCATAACGGTATTGTAAAGAAAACGGAATAATGCATTCTTGCTTCCACTTGCTTTGCTTCAAGTCATGGCGTCAAGTCTCACCAATAGAAAGGATTCCAAAGAGGAAGAGAAAGAGGAGGAGTAGGAAAAGAAAAGAGGAGAGATAGAGGAGCCGAAGAGGAGGAGAGAAGAAAAAAAAAGAGGAAAGGAAGAAGAAGAGGAAAAAGAAAAAAAAAAGGGGGAGAGAGGGATAAATAGACAGAAGGGGACAGGAGAAACAGCCGACGTTTTCTCCGAAAACAAATGTTTTCAAGCGACATGACGTCACGAATCGAAGGGGGTGGGCGGAGCTACGACAGTTGGCGGTTACTGAGAGCGTCTCCAAGTTGTGATTTCTCTGTCTTTTGAGGCGCAGATGGTCAAATTCCAGCCGCCAGCTGTGTCCAAAAGAAACTTGAATTGGTTGCCTCGACTCTGGACCGTCGTTCTGGATAGTTATCGTCCCTTGGAAAAGCAGGTACAAAGACAAACATACGTGCATAAACGCATACTCACGCACGCGTGCGGGCAATTTAAGATCAAATTTGACAGATGAAAACACAGAGACAGATTCGCGAGCATATCTTCCCTGTATGTTACAGTTGGGTTAAATGAAGTCACTACACGATGACAGCTATGCCAGGGGGTCCCGTCGTTGTTAGTGAAGGGTTTGGCTAAAAAGTTCGAATTTAAAATCACGGAGCTTCGAATAATCGAAAGTTCGGTTTTTCGTTTCTTGACGACATCGCCCTCTGGAGACACGGAAGGAAACTGTCGTGTTTCGTTGCTCGTCCGAAATTATCTCAACGTTTCTCTTGTATCCGGAAAGGTTTTTGGTGAACGTCTTCGGAACGTTTAATCACCTGCCAGAGAATTTTTTCCATTTATTTATTTATTTTTTTATTTATTTATTTTTTTTAATATATTTGTCTCTTTTCGTTCGACGTAATGTTTCTGGAGCCAGCGTACATTTGCGTCTTTTGCAATCATTGTCGCGGTCGCCTTAATCGACCCAATGTTGCACGCGTTGCAACCTCATTCTCGTTCCCTTTGCGATCACAAGACTCCTTGTTGCAAGAACCACCGATCATTAGCTCCCTTTCCTTTTCCTTTCCACGCCGTGCAAGGTCGAAACAAGAATAGGGAGCTTCATTTTGAAGACTAACCCTGTGATGTCACGGCGCTGAGGCAAAATGAAAACAAGTTGAGTCACACCTCTGAATGACGTCATGTCGCTGGCTTCATTTCCGAAGTGAACAGCCAAGTTCTTGTTTCGACCTTCAGCTTAGTGTGTTTGTAAGAAGCCACATTATCGATTCACATATTTATTTAGCTGCTTATTTATTGATTGATTTATTAATTTGTTCATTTATCTATAATTTAGCTATTTATTTATTTGTATGTTTATTTATTTATTTATCTATTTCACTCTATTTCTGTTCTGAAAGTGCTACCTCTCGCTGCACTGCCACCCGAGTGTGGTGGCAGTGCTAAGATGGTGACAGTGCTAAGATGGTGACAGTGCTAAGAAGTGCTAAGATGAAAAGGGGGAGGGGAGTTCTTCCGCGCTGAACAGAATCACCTGTCATCACATAAAGCGAAATCCTTGCAGGATGTTTAGTTCGGTGTCCTGGAGAAGTCGAAGAACAAGAACAAAAAATCTGCGAGTACAATTTTTTTTTCTCATTTGAGTGGGAGGGGGAGCCACAGGCCTGAAGGGAAAAAAATCTGCCTTAAAAGGAGCTCTTAAAAGCAGAATGTCGGGAAAGAGGCCGCAACTGGACCTCGAGGGCAACCGGTTCCTCAAGTCGTCCTTTGATATTTGATCGACTCGACGTCGAAAGGACTCGAGGCGAGTTCGGGGCCGCCGCAGGGTGGATTTCATCATGGGTAGCTTCTGACCCAACCAACCACCCACCCCAAACCTCCACCCCACCCCCAACCTCCTCCTCCTCCTCCTCCACCCTTCAACATTCCTTCTCCTCCTTCTCCTCCTTGCTACACTTCCACCTTCTTCCTTACTTTGATATCTACACCTTCGTTTACCTCCTTCTTCCTCCTCCTCCTCCTCCTTCCTCCATGTTATCATTTACTATATATACCTTCCTTATTTACTTCCACCTTCCTTCTCCTCCTTCCTCCTCCTCGTCCTCCTCTTCCCTTCTCACTCGTACCGGTATCCATTGCATAAGTAATCGTTCTGGGGCATTAGCGATCGGCCAAGATCTCGCTTTTGTGTGTGTATGTGTGTGTGTGTGTGTGTGTGTGTGTGTGTGTGTGTGTGTGTGTGTGCGTGCTCGCGCCCCTCCCCCCCCCTTCGCCATCCATCCCATCCGAGATAACAATATGTTTTCTCTTTAAGTACATTTTTACGGATCGTTTTAGTGTAGTCCACAATACATTCCATCAGACTCTTTCGATGTGGTTCTTTCTGTAGTTAGCTAAGAGGAAGAGGAGGAAGGAGGAGAAGGAAGAGGAGAGGAGGAGAAGGAGAAGAGAAGGAGGAGAAAGAGGAGGAGGAAAGAGAAGAGGAGAAAAAGAAAGAAGAGGAGGATCAAGGAGAAGGAAGAGTAGAGGGAAGAGGAGGTGCCTGATATAGAGCGGCCCCCGGACGAAGCGAGAAGAGGAAGACCAGACCAGCCTGGAACTGGACCAGGTGGCGGTGGCGGCGGCGGCGGTGGGAGAAAGTAGTCGAATCTAGGTGGCGGAGGTGTGATGATGATGATGATTGTCATATGCGTTGTTTAAATCCATATTTGTGTGTGTTTGAGAGAGCGAAAGAAGGGGCCAAGGAGGCGGAGTGCATAGAGAGAGAATGAAAGCGAGCAGAATAGAGAGGGAGGAGAGGTGAGGTGTGATGATGATTGCCATATGCGTTGTTTGAATCCATGTATGTGTGTGTTTGAGAGAGCGAGAGTGCTAAGGAAGCTAAGTAAAGAGAGAGGTGAGATATGATGATCATCATATGCTTTGTTCAAATCCATATTTGTGTGTGCTTGAGAGAGTGAAGTGGCTGAGTAGAGAGAAAAAGAGAGAGAGCGCAAAATAAAGAGGTGAGGGTTGATTGTCATATGCGTTCTTCAAATCCATATTTGTATGTGAGAGCAAAAGAGAAGATAAACGAGGCTACGTAGAGTGAGTGAGAGAGGTAGAGGTAGGTAGGTGACGAGTACCTTTAAAGCTGTGACATACGGTGCCGGACGGTTTTACGGTCACCGGTTCGAAACTATGCCGCTCTCATGGATGGGTGGCGTTGGCAGTGGTGGCGAGCGAACGCACACGCGCGCACACGCACTCATGCCGATGACCAGCACCGTTGTCGTCGGTGTATTTCGCAAAAAGACCGGGGGAACGGTACGGATTATGTTCTTGTTGGTAACCAGACGACTTTATTCACCCGAGTGCGGGGGCGGGAGGTGGGGGGTTATTCTTTAGCGTTAGTAGTGTGCGTTCATTGATTCTATTCAGGCTGCCGCCAGGTGATTTTATTGATTATACGATGTAGAGCTATTTCGCGCCTCGTGTAAATATTTGTTTATTTTCATTTATATTTATCTGCTCGTGTTTACCTATCTATTTATTGATACGTTTCTTCTTTTAATTCTATTTGTGTTAAATTATCAATCTATTGATCTATTTTCTCGTTATTTATTTCGAAAATAGTCTGTTTTGTGTTTGAATAAATTACTCAACCTGGAAAATATTCGAACAAAAGATGGCGTGATTACGTCATCACGCTCGCCATCTTAGGATAGAATTGCACAAAAATAAATTATTTATTCAATCCGTCCGAAACAAGAGTTGTAAATAGTTGCTAGGCCACCATCAGGCGCCTGGTGGATAGACCATCAACCCAGTGGTCTGGGTAGACCATGTCTCGGGTTAAACTGTTTCCCAGAACCTGTTTCCTAGACGGAGCGAATATACAGTTAGACAGGCTTTGATGGACGGTCTAGACGGTCGGCTGTTTCGGCGACCGTCATCGGTTAGTTAAGGGCAAGTCTAGCCGTGGGCTAGCTGGCCAGCTAGTTCAAGGCGAAGACATGAATGTGGCGAGTGGGGCGAGCCCCCTATTGCCAGCTGTTTTATTTCTATTTTATTTGTTTATTTGCGACTGGTTATTGGTTACAGTGATTAATGGGGTTGGGGGAAATGGGAACTTGGGCAAGGGGGGGGGGCAAGGTCCACGGCTTTGGGGGACACAGGGGGAATAGTGATGGTTATGGATTGATATGTACATAGACAAGGACACGGGTCCCTCTCATGTGAATGAGGGTGGGCGAGCCAAAGAGAGGGGCTTCCCATATCCTCCTCACTCAGCTCGCTCCAACTAAGTTGGACAAATTTGGGTTTAAGAAGGAAATATGCAAGAACTAGTTTACTAACAGAGTGGTTAACGAATGGAATAGACTTAGTAACCGTGTAATGAGCGCTGAGTTTATGGGTTGTTTGAAGAGAAGGTTAGGTAATCTTAGGGTTAAAGCTCACAGGTGGTAAGGGACATGGAAATGCCTAGTGTAGGCCTCATGATCTCTTACAGTCTACTCCATTCTTAGTTTTTTTTTATGTTCTTGTGTTTTTCATTAGAAGGAAAAGAAAGAGGAGTAGGGAGAATAAGGAGAATAGGGCGAAGAAGGCGTAGTAGTAGAAGTAATAGGTGTGGTTAGAGTAATTAGAATACCTAGAGTAGTATCTGGTAAATGGAAAGAATATCACAGGACCGTGTGTCCAGTTTGAGAAGTGAAGTCAAAATTTCAAGAAGAATAAAAAAAAAGAAATGAAAATAAAACTAGAAGCCGGGAACCTTGTGCTTTCGACTGGGGGACGGGGCGGGGGTTGGGGGAGCCCCCTAGTCACTCGAACAGCCCCGCGGAACGGGGACAACGATAGTGGGGGACCTTGGGGGGTGGGGCGGAGAGGGGGGCATCGGGGGGGGGGAGTTGGTCCGGCTTGGAAGAAAGGAGGCGAAGATTTTGGGGTCGTCCTTGCCAAGATGTGTTTTTGCGAGCGACGCAGCGTGAAGGTGAATGTACGATTGCGGACACCTTGATCTGACCCATGACTTATCAAATCTGTGTGTGTAGGTACGTCTTTCGATGTTGTTGCATTAATTCACTTTTGTGGAAAAAAGACACATACATACATATATATATATATATATATATATATATATATATATGTATATATATATATATGTATATATATATATGTACATGTACATATATATATATCGTGTTTATATTTGTTTACACCGTTATGAATATCCGAGGTCAACTTTAGGTGTCTGTCGTAATAGTACGGTACATGTATTTATAACGTCAATGTGTGTGTGTACGTGGTATGTCTGTGTAAATATATATAATACTTGCATATATATATGTGTGTGTTTATGTATGTATATATATGTGTATGTTTATATATATATTTTGAGATTTAGTACAGAATTGAGAGTTCTTTTTTATATAGATGTATTTTTGAGGTTGGCTTGAACTGTTGGGATACCCATATTTGGTGCTGTGGGAGAGGGGAGAATGGGGAGAAGGGGAGAACTGGAAGGGGGGATGTTGACTCTGACCTGTTCGTTCTTAATTGGCACACAGACACTTGTGAAAGGATTTTTCAGTCGTGCCATTCATGCCTTGTCCAGCAGAAGTATGCGTGTGTGACAGTTGTTGTTGTAAAGACAATTGTGCTCAGGAAAATTATTTTCTGTTGTGAGAGGATTGCTGCATATATATGATATTTGATGATAATGGTGTTACGTGAAACACAGTCGAGCTTAGGAATTTTTTGTTGTTGTGAAATAAATATGCAAGAATATGTACCTCGTATGAAATGTTCAGTGATACACATGAATATACATATACACATATATATGTGTGTGTTTATATATATATTTATATATATATATATATATATATATGTGTGTGTGTGTGTGTATGCATGTGTATATGAATATATGTGCACATATATACACACACACATATATATATATATATATATATATATATATATATATATATATATATATATTTCTGGGGCACAGGTTCTCGCGAAGGCAATTTTGGTTGAAGTCAACTGCGCCGATAGATTTGACTATCTTCAAATGAAGGTTCTTCAATTTATAAAAGGATTCCTTCTCTTCGTGGTTCAGATTATGAACGAAAACATCCATAGTGTAACGAAATGCGCTGATGTGTGCCGACAATTGTATTCTTGAGGATGTAACAGTGTGAAACTGTTGAACTGATATATATATATATATATATATATATATATATATATGTATATATCTTTATATATATATACTTTATATATATATATATATATATGTGTGTGTGTGTGTATGTGTATGTATAATGTGTGTGTGTATGATATATATATATATATATATATATATATATGTGTACATGTATATGTATGTATTTCCATTATATAACGGGACGGGTTTTAGTGTCAGCAGTAGCACGTTTCCGGATCCGTATCTATTATCTATTTATTTGTTTATTCTTTCATTCATTTATTCAACGTTTTCGACAAAAAAGATAGCAGAGTTGTTCTCCACGTTCTATGTCTCCTCGACACCGCGTGAAATGAACAAGAGGGCTTTTAACTTGAATCTCCCTGGTAATATTAAATGTAAACATATATATCTTGGAAAAGGTGGCCATTGTTTTATTTCTTGAGTGACCATCTACAACCTTTTTGTTTACATTTTCTAGTTTTGTACTTTCCCTCTTTCAAATGTATACACATATACATATATATATATATATATATATGTATATATATATATGTGTATGTATGTATGTATATACATATATATATATATATATATGTATATATATATATATATATATATATATATATATATATCTATATTTGTGTGTGTGTGTGTGTGTGTGTGTGTGTGTGTGTGTATTGTCACGGTTGCACATGCCCCCCCCCCCACTACCCTACTCCCCTCGTGACGATTCAGAATACCCAAAGTTTGACCTTTGAAAAGAACAACAACGTTCGTATCTGGTACTTACGGCTTCGGTGCATTGGATGACCTTGGCGCAGTTGTCGAGTGAGAGCCTGAACCACTCGCCGGCATCTTTGCCCTTGCAGAGGACCCTTCGCAGGTTTTCCTCGCGCTCTTCCTGCGTCAGGAACTCGCTCTCGGCCTGCCGCCTCGCCCGAGCGATGATCTCCTCCTGACTCTCGCAGGAAACTGTGGAGGAAGAGAAAAAGGGAATGAGTTGAAGTTCGAGAAGAGAAAAAGGGAACGAGACAAAGTTCAGAGCCCGAGGACGTTGAAGAAAGGACAATCGGAGGGGTAGACACGCACACATACACACTCACACTCATACACTCACACTCCTATGCGCACACACATGCACACTTACATATATATACACACACTCACACTCATATGCACACACACGTACACACTTACACACACACACACACACACATACATACACACACACACATACACACACACACACACACACACACACACACACACACACAAACATAAAAAAATCAGGGTGATATAAATGGCAAATAGAAACAAAAGAACTAGATTAAGGTATTGGCCAAGCAGTTTAAGGCGTAATTACACCCGTTCATGTTTGACAAACGACTACTTTCGTGGGATTCGAACCGTGGACTTGAGCGTTACGAGTCCCGAATTCAAACCCCAGCAGGGGAAGTCATCTCTTTACATTGTCTGAACCGAGATTTAGATTCATTCTTGTTATTTCTATTGTATATAACTAATTATCTATGTGCGCGTTTGAAGTATTTCCTGCATTTAGATAAAAAAAATTTGTTTTGATACTCCTCATAATATATATAGATAGATATATTTCAATCTGCAACCTATGTCTCTTTCTTGTTCAATAATTGATGTTTGCGTTTCCCACTTTGTTGAAATTCATTTATATCCTCAGTCAAGGTTGACATGAAGGAGGGCCATCCCCCTACCACCCGTCTTCAAACCCGGTCAAGCTTCTCACTTCCATCAGGAGGTGCGGTCCCGAGGGGCTGACACTCGGCCCCCGGACTAGGGGCCCAAGATATCTCCTTGTCAATTTTGTATATCCTCCACTTTTAAACAGGAGGAGGTCGACTGATCCCATACTAATTCAATGCCGTCCAAGGTTTCCTCCTAGAGAGATTTGGGCCCGAGGACCGTTGCCAGATGCTAGGGGGCTGTGGGTTTTTCATTAAATGAAACTCAAGGCACCAGTTGACTGGTGACAGAGATGTAAAGAACTGTCGTATAGTAAACCATCGTGAATGATCAGTCGCCGGTTTGCTCAATTTAGTAAGGTTATGATGTTATAGAAGAACTGCCTAAACTAATTTCTTTCTATTAGAAATCTCTCAAATTCGAAAGTCCCCAGTATTTGGAATAAAGAAAGAGAGAGCTCTTTGTACCAGGAAGTTTTTAGATTTTTTTTTTCAGTCCTAATTTCAGAGATAACGAGAAGAGAAAATGATTATTACAGAAAAAAGAGAGACTGTAAGAAGGCTGAAAATATTGATTCATATGCAGTCAGAAATTTTTTTAAGTGAGAAAAAATAATAAGAGAAAAGATTTAGTAATAAATGCAAAAATTATTTGATAGTGTGTTGAATGAAATATTTTTCAGGATTAAAGAATAATTTTTTTTCTTTCAAACTATCAACTACTGTGTGTGTGTGTGTGTGTGTGTGTGTGTGTGTGTGTGTGTGTGTATGTGCGTGTGTGCGTGCTTGCATATATATCTGCGGATGCGTGAATCGAACATTACGAACAGAAGCGGATGCGAAAGTGGGTCGGGTGTTCGAAAAGTAAGAGTGCCTCCAACCCCACCCACTCCCCCACCTCTTCCTACCTTCGCCTCCCCTCCATACTCCTCCTATCCCTCCCTCCACTGCTGCGTCCCTTTTCGTTCCTACTTTTCCCAAACTACTTTCCATATCCTGATTGTTTATTTACTTTTTTCTTGCAGCATCTGCTAAAAGGTTTGTTTAGAGTATTTGACCCCCCAACCCCCAAGAGACCCACTTTCTCTCTTCTCTCCTCTCTCCTCTCCTCTCACATTCTCCCATATCGATCACCTTGTATCTTCTTCAGGAACGTTCGGAGTCTTTATAATTTTTCTCTGTAATGTAAACATATTTAATTTTTTTCTTGTACAGTATATCTCCAGCTTCGGCAAATGTCTGCACGCGTGGAGCTCATCAAGAAAGAATGACAAGGCCACTTTTCTCATCTCGCAGATTAAGGAGCAAATTATGTTGAATATGAATAATTAAATAAGTTATTACAAGCAATTGAGGGTGTACATTTTCGTTTAAACGAGACAACACTTCTTATTTGAACACAAAGACCAAATGGTCTCCTCTGTTCAGACTTCATTTCTTGTAACTCCCCGTCACCTGTGTTCTCTCCACTTTCTTCACTCCTGCACTAGTACTCCTGTTTTTTCCATACTCTCGTCAAACTCCACCTCCCATACTCTACATATGATGATCCAGGCTTTTCCTGCTTACATTTTCTTAGCTAAGCTCACTTTTACCCCTATTCAATTCTACTCTTCTATTTTATTTTATTTCCATTTTCCTCTTTGTTCCCCTGCTTGGCTTCTGGCCAATTTCCTCATACCGCATGTATTCCTCGCACCGCTTGCACTGCTCACAGCGCTTGCACTCCTCGCACCACTTGCACTCTTCGTACCACTTGCATTCCTCGCACCACTTGCACTCCTCTTATCGCTCGCACTCTTCAAGTGATCCATATCCGCTAACTTTACCTTCTTAAATCCTACGTCGGGTGTCTAGTTTCATTAACCTAGCACTAACCAGAGCAGACCGTGTAAGGCGATGTCTTAGAGTAAATTCCTTTCGATTCTCTTATCAAGAACACAATTTTTTGGGTGAAGAGGTTGGCTCTATCCTGTGTGTGTGTGTGTGTGTGTGTGTGTGTGTGTGTGTGTGTGTGTGTGTGTGTGTGTGTGTGTGTGTAATGCATTCATAACTAAACGTGTTTTCCTTATAGAAGATATTCTCTATGATATCCTTGATTAGGAGGACAGAAACCAAGAGTATTAAACCTGTACAGATCTGTATTACCAATGTTACCAATATTACACACGCGCACACACACACACAGACATGCATATACAACACACACACACACACACACACACACACACACACACACACACACACACACACACACACACACCAGCAACATTAAAAAAAATGTATGTGACATTGGTCTAATGAACAAGGAGACAGTATGAAATGCAAATTTTTTCATAGGATTAAGCCTTCTATGTATTCCAGGTAAAGTGCAGGGACGAATATGAAATAGGATGGAAAATGGACAAAGGGGAATGTCGGAAAAGACCAAATATTTGTCTGTAGAAGATGATGTGTGAATCAGTTGGTCACACCAAAAGAAATCGAAGAGAATTTTAGAGAAGAAAATGAGCTTCTTGGATGTAGAGAACACGTGTGATTGGGTGCATAGATATGTAATTTGAAAACTGCTTTTGAAATAAGATGTGAGAAGGAAATTAATGAAAGCTGTACAGACCGTCTCTTAGAACCGAGGCATACGGAAGAGTGTTCACAGTGGAGAAGGCCTTCTTTGATGTGAAGACAAGACTGAGACACCGATGTGTAATGTCGCCATGGTTGATCAGTATCTTTGTGGATTAATCAGAGAGGAATGGAAATAGGTGGTTAATTGCTACTGGTGTATATGAAAATATTTTATCGTGAGAAGGAATCAAGATGAATTCATGCTAATAGGACTTTTGTCAAGAGGAATGTGTGAAATTGCACTTCATGTAAGGAGCGGGGATGAAACAGGAAATTATTCAGATACTTAGGATTAGATGTGCAGGCGGATGAAGGAAAGATACAAACAAACGGCGTTTAGGTTGATAAATGCAAGAAAGGCAGCTTGAATGCTAAAAATTATAGACAGACAAGTAAATGTCGCGAAAAATGAAAACGAAAAGGGTGGGAAACATAGAGAAGCCAAAGGTATTGTATAATATCGAGTTCTGTAGGTACAGTAAAGGTAAATGAATGTTAAATAGGAAGGATTAAATCATGTAGTATTTTGGATGACTTCCACGTTTCTTCTTAAGAACATCCTTTAATTTCATCCCGTTAAATGGACCAGTTGCTGTTCTTGCATCCCTAAGTCGAATATCTATTTCATACTCCTCCATTTTCTACTAAATCTGT
>NC_134799.1:17243303-17255803 GCF_046742065.1 Oratosquilla oratoria
TGGAGGAATGAGGTGACAGGTGGATTTTATTTAGGTGACTGATAAGAGGTGGTTTATGTTTGTCTACAGGGCGAGTTGGTTTTGTCATCGGGAGTAATAGGTGATAGGTGAAATCTTAAGGTGTCTAGCGCTGGGGACAATTTTGGTTGTATCTAGGGGATGAGGTGAAGCCTTAAGGGAGGGATTAGGTGACAGGTGAAATCGTGAGGTGATTAGTGGTGGATGTTTTCTCTCCTTGTAGGAACAGGAGGTAAAGGTAGGTGAAGCGAAAAAAATAGGTGGTTTTTGGGGCTGTCGTTAGGTGAGGGTAAAGCACTTGTGTAAGTTGGAGGTGACTTGCAGAGTCTTCGCGGAAAGAGAGGATGGAGGGGAGGAGGAGGAGGAGGGGGGGTGGGGGAGGGAGAGGTGTTCTAGAAGGGTCGATGAGCTGTGGGGGGAGATTTCTTGTCATGGACTTGGAAAGCGTTCCCATACGGTCTGATGCCTTTTTGTTTTACTACACCAATTCGTGATTAATCTGTTTCTGAGGCCCCACGTTAGCCTTACTTGTACTTCATTATAGATGTATATTTATTTATTTATCTTTTCGTTTGTTTATGGATTTATTTATCGTTTTAATGTTATTTGCGCTACAAAGAATGATTAGTTTGTCTTTTGGGTCTTGAAGGAAATTGGTAATCGAATTAATGATTGTTAGGAGGTGACGTTATGGTGATGATCAACCTCTTTGTGATAGTTATCATATGTGTTAAGCTCCCGCTCAAACCCCGGTTGAGGACTGAGGCCTCGTCGGCGCAGTTGTACAGAGTTCAGTACACTTGAAGTGAAGCATATCCGGACACTCACTCGTTCGCCTACGAACTCTGAGACAAAATAATTCTTAGTCTTTGATATTTAAGTCTTCTCTTAGGTTGGTGGTTCTCAAATTGTCCGTGAGGGTCAGAAAGTTTCACAAGAGAGGCCAAAGATCGAAAACTAGGGGTAATTGGTGATTGTTGAGGTTTTATTCATTATCAGATAACAGAATTACATAAATGGTGGTGGTAAATGATGAAAGACAGATTGAGAATGACCCTCTTCGATGGAATTTTCCACACCGGCACTTTGGAAATCAGAAAGTTGATGACATATGGCGACATCTGGCTCGGCGAGTTTTCCAGTTACCATAGAGGTTGTTTTAACGTTAAATTAAGTTGGGGGAATGAAACTTATCGGGAACGATAACGGTATTTTGAAGCCATCGGCTTCCTCGTCCAGGCATCCGGGTGAAACTCCGGCAAAACAAGCTGCGTCGGTGAAAGGGAGTCGGAATTCCACTCGGAGACTTCAATGCTAAACTATATAGTGATCTCTGTCTCACAAACACTTATGGTCGCTTTTCTGTCCCCCTTTTCACTCCCCCCTTTCCCCCCACCTCCTCCTCCTCCAACACCACCACCTTCGACTCTTTCCTCTCTCCCTCTCTCTCCCTCCCTCTCTCTCTCTCTCTCCCTCTCTCTCTTCCACACTGGTTGGGTCTCACAGCGATCTAGAGATTTCCCCCAATGGATGGGTTGGTTTGGTGTTCGTTTGTGAAACTAGAAAAATCACACCTAGGCTACGGTGAGTTTCACTTTCTCTTGATTTCCCTGGCGTTGATGGTTTGGCCTTGGACAAGGGTCTGGCCCCGAAGAAGAAGAAAGGCCCCTTTCACATATTTCAAGCGGTCGGAAATGAACTACGGGGAACTATCAGCAGCTGGTCGTTGTGGCTGTCGCAGCAGAGGCCCCATTCGGGAATGAATTTCCGTCACTTTTA
Source organism: Oratosquilla oratoria (assembly GCF_046742065.1). Taxonomy (NCBI): domain Eukaryota; kingdom Metazoa; phylum Arthropoda; class Malacostraca; order Stomatopoda; family Squillidae; genus Oratosquilla; species Oratosquilla oratoria. The sequence continues at coordinate 17,245,101 of NC_134799.1, forward strand.
AGAACAACACTCAAGAGTCTTTCTCCGTCTCACACTCTCTTTGCAACGTTACTTACCAGTGCCGATAAGGGCCAGGCAAAGAACCACGATTCTAACACGCGTCATCGTGGCTTTGGTCTCCAGAACGTACTGAGACGGGTTTGGGTCCCGGCCGCTTATATACCCACCCCTCACCGCCACCCTCCTCCTCCTCCTCCTCTCCTCCATCTAGGACACCGAGAATGGGATAAAGAAACAGCACATATACGCTGTACACCTTCTGCACTGTTAAAGTTTTTGGAATCCTCCTCTTGGTCAGCGGGAAGGAGTTATGGACACTCGGAATAAGTTTGACGAAAAGGGGAGAGACGAAGGAGCTGGAGGAGGAACGGGGAGGGGGGGAGGAGGGGGGTTGGTGGGGGGAACCAGGGGCACAAGATGAAGGAAAGAGAAGAAGGGTGGAACTTGCAAGGTCAAATCGCATGGCTCAGCTAGGAGGAAGAGGAGGAGGAGGGCGGTAAGCTGAACGGGAGTTGAAAATGTCCAATATACGCAAATGGTCTAGAAGAAAAGATTTTAAGCTCAGATGAGGATTAAGAGTTGTACCGAGTCAAGTTCTTTAAGGAATGAAGTTTGGAGAATGAGGATGCGTTCTAAGTTGGACGAAATTTCTCTTTGGAAAATAAGAATTCCAAAACGAAAAATAAAAATCTAGTATAATCGTATGTGCATATGACTTACGATTAACAAATCGAAAACACAAAAAAGGTTCCTAATATAATTACATATGAATATTTGATTTATGATTAGTTTCGTACTTTGAAACGCATGGCTGTTTATCATACAAATATTACAAAATTGGTTACACATATATACATGACCTTAGTTGCTATAAATGTATAGACAGATGATGTTTATTGAAGAGAATTTTTATTGAGTCTATGAAAGAAAGGATAACATAAAGGAGACGGCGAAAAGACGATAAAACTTTTAAGGTAAATTGCAGCCACACACTAAAACAGGAGGTATAGTGAACACACACTTCCTATGTATATGATTTATTTCTATTAATAGGTTGGGTTAGGTTAGGATGGGTTAGGTTAGGAAGGGATAGGTTAGAATGGGTTAGGTTAGGTTATAGGATGGGTTAGGTTAGGTTATTATAGGGTAGGTTAGATTATTATAGGATAGGTTACGTTAGGATACTGAAAACCATTAAGATACACTTCCTCTGTATCTTAGATTATATGAAATTTAACGTGACAGAACTGTATAAACCGAAACAAAAATATTGAACGGTATACTTTCGAATCTGTTGTATAATACGTACTTATATTCAACCATCATGCACGCGCGCACACACACACACACACACACACACACATACACACACACACATACATATATACACATACATATATTTAGGGTCAGAATCGACCACTGGGAATGCAAAAACGAGACCATGAGAGCACAGTTTTTATCCTGTATGCCAAAACTTGGTAGGTAGAGACACACGTACACATATACTCATACACACACGCTCACATCCGAACGCATAAGCACACACACATGCACACAAACACGCCCATACGCGCACACACGCGTACATATACACACACCCGCATGCACGCGCATGCGCACCCACACATGCACACAAACACGCCCATACGTACACATACATGCACGCATACCCACATACATCCACGCACATAAACATACGCACTTACTTACAAGAACATAAGGTTCAGTATATATATATATATATATATATATATATATATATATATATATATATATATATTAGAGAGAGAGAGAGAGTAAGCTGGAGGAGGAAATGCTATTATAAATAAAAACGTGCAGACCATATGGGGAAGGGACAGAAGTGGTAAAAATGGACACGGGTACGATATGGAAAGTTCCCGTGGAAGAGGACACTACAAAGGTCAGACCACTCGCATCGATTATGTACTTGACTCTAGAACAAACTGAGAAAGGATAGTTAGAGGAAGGGTCTAATTCGGAGGAAATGGAAAGGACTGCAAGAGACCATAAGGCTCATACTAAGCAGTTTCATGTCCCTTACCACCAGTCATCCCTATCAGTAAAGCTATCTCATCTTCTCTAGAACAAACTGAGAAAGGCTAGTTAGAGAAAGGACCTAATTCGGAGGAAATGGAAAGGAATGCAAGAGACCATAAGGCTCATACTAAGCAGTTTCATGTCCCTTACACCAGTCATTCCTATCAGTAAAGCTATCTCATCTTCTCTAGAACAAACTGAGAAAGGCTAGTTAGAGAAAGGACCTAATTCGGAGGAAATGGAAAGGACTGCAAGAGACCATAAGGCTCATACTAAGCAGTTTCATGTCCTTACCACCAGTCATCCCTATCAATAAAACTATCTCATCTTCTCTAGAACAAACTGAGAAAGGCTAGTTAGAGGATCTAATTCGGAGGAAATAGAGAGGGCTGCAAGAGACCATAAGGCTTATACTAAACAGTTTCATGTCCCTTACCACCAGTCATCCCTATCAATAAAGCTATCTCATTTTCTCTAGACTAAATTCAGAAAGGCAAGTTAAAGGGAGGATATAATTTGGAGGGAACATATGAGACCAACGGTAACAGTAACAGGTATTAGGGACCCAGAAGAAGTAATGCTTGTTACCTTGTCTTTCGTTGAGTCCGAAGCCTCACAGCAGGTGGCAACGGTCCCTGGGCCTTTCCATATATTATTCTAGAAAGAAATTTTGAGCTATTGTATATATTGTGCGAGTGTGAGATGTTTCTTTGTCACAGAATGAAAGCACTGTAGTTGGAGGAAGGCGAGCAGTCGCCGGTTGTCAGCTTTCCCTATATGAACATAAGAACGGAGGAGACTGCAAGAGACCATAAGGCTTACATTAGGCAGTTCCATGTCCCTTAACACCTGTCATCCCCATCCATAAAATTACCCAAATTACTTTTAAAACAACAAGGACATAGCAAGGGAGGAGACTGCAAGGGATTATAAGACTTACACTAGGCAGTTCCATGTCCCTTACTATCTGTCATTCCCACCCATAAAGTTATGTAATCTTCTCTTAAAACAACCAATAGTTTCAATGCTCACTACATGGTTACGAAGTCTATTCCATTCATTAACCACCCTATTGGTAAACCAGTTCTTGCCTATTTCCTTGTTAGACTTAATTTTATCTAATTCAAATCCATTTTTTGAGTCCTGCTTTAGTATCTTGATTTGATGACCTTGCCTGCATATCTCTTGGAGGAAATATACATGAGATTAATGGAGACAAACATCTTGGACCCGGCCCGGGGAGCGAACGTCAGCCGCTCGTGAGTTTTGGAGTTTGACAGTAGGGAGATGATTCTCTATGACATCCGTCATGCAGGAGCTCCATTAGCGTCTCTGGTTCCTACAAAACAAGAAGACAATAGGGGACGAATCGGAGAGAGGGACAAAGTTGAAAAAAAAAAAAAAAAAATTATGATGATATGGTTTAACGCCACAAACTCCCTCCTATCGGAAGGCTAGGACGGTACCCCTCACAGAGGACTTTGTAACGTGGAGTTTAATGAACCATGCCTTTGGTTCAACTTTGCCGGTGGCAGGGTTTGAACCGCCACCCCCTCGGCCTTCGCCGCAAGTAACGACGCCCTAACCCGCTCAGCCAGGGAGCTTCATGATAATGATAGTAAAGATAATAACTAAATAATAAATAGATAAACGTCTTGTGTGCTTACAACAGCAAAATGGTCAAGACATAGGGTAAAACAGAATATGAGAAGAGGTGGAAATTATGAAAAAAGGTGAAATGTGTCAGGCCGTAAATGATGAACTCCATTTGGTATTTACATCAGGGAGGGGGTGGAAACGTGAAAGAAACAATACACACACACATACATATATATATATAATTGTGTGTGTATATGTATGCGTGTGTGTATATGTGTGTGTGTGTGTGTGTGTGTATATATGTGTGGGGGAATAAGGACCTTGGTCATTGTTTCAGAAATGTTGCTGAAAGAATGTTCAGAGAATCTGAGCGACTTAATGACAGAATAAAACATTCAAAGGTCAGCACCATGGATGGAGGGGAGAGGCGGGGGTGGAGAGGAAGGGTCACCAGCCAGACCTCTTAGGTTCTTCGTCCGTAAGTCTACGCGGAAACCAATCCGAATATGACAGGGCGCTGCCAAATGCCCTGTGGCAAGGGAGACTGCGGAACGTGATTCGTCAGCAATAACCAGCGCTTCTATCCTTGGCCAACTCGTACAAAAGGTCAGGGAGAGATTTAATTGGGGACAACAGAAAGGAGGGGGAGTTTCCCCCCCCCCCGTCGTTACAGAATGCTGCGTGACTCGGGTCCATTGGGGTGTCACAAAAATCCCTAAAAGATCGTTTGCATAAAATTAATCCATTCAGCACCCTTTTCGGTGGATAGCAATGGATTGGCAATGGAGGTAATGATAAAGAGTAATAATAATGATGATAATGGTGGTGATTGGTGAAGATGATGATAATGGTGATAATGGTAATGATTGGTGAAGGTGATGATAATGGTGATGACGATGAAATATTTTAAGACATGGAGGCACAGAGGAAAGTGATCCTAAAAAAAAAAAAAAAAAAAAAAAAATTGAAACATAAGCAAATGAAGTAAGCAGAGTTCTAACCACGTTTTTGCTAACGTGTGTATCTATATATAGATATATATATATATTATATATACACACACATAGATCTATATAGATATATATATATAAATACACATATATATATATATATATACACATATATATATATATATATATATACATATATATATATATATACATATATATATACATATATATATATATATATATATTATATATATATATATAATACACCATGACTGTACCGGAAGTAATGAAACTACTTTAGAAATTTATTCCGTTTATCTGTCTCTTAATAACACATACTTAGGTAACAGCCACGAATCATCCATTTTCGGAAGCCCAAATAGAAACAGAAGACCTCTGTCGTCTTTTCAAGAACTCGAAGTGACTTCTTCGTGTGTTTGAGTGTAAAAACTGAGACGCAGGCGACACAGGTAAGGCAGCACAGGGCAAAGACAGCAGACTTCCTGTTGCTTGATTGAAGTACAATTTGAACTTCTATCTCACTAGAAATGCTGAGGTAGTGAATCTAGAAGCATTTCAAGCGAGAGAGAAGTTCAAACTGTACTTCACTTCAGCAACAGGAAATCTGCCTTGGCTGTGCTGCGTCGCCTGTGTCGCCTGAGTCCCAGTTTGCGCGTAGGCTTCGAGTGTGGAAACACAGATTGAAGGATGAGGCATAAGAGGAAGCTTGTAGGTTGGTTACGTTCATGACTTGGCTTGGGTTATCTCGCACACCTTAAGTTCTGTTCACACTAGCGGCTTCAACCGCGGAGGTTCAATTGCAATGTAAGCCAATGGAGGCCTTCACACATAACCGCGTAGTCTTTCCTTGACTATGCGGTACCGCCGCGGCTTCCTCGCTACTCAAACCGCTAATGTGAACAGGGCCTTACATTTGGAAAGAAGGTGAGGAGCATACCCCAGGATGCACTGAGTATCTTCGGCCGAAGCCGTCACCCTTTACCCCATAATGCGCTTGGGCGACTGCTGGGGCAGGTAACGGTCACTGCTGGGAATGGGAGAGGAGCGCGGGATTCGAACCCACAACTAAGCAAACGCGAGACCAGCGTGCTTCTGATGACGCCACCAGAGCACTCGGTTATTACTTCTGTTATTGACAAGAAGGAATAACGAGACATGATCCATTACCACCCCCTTTCCCCCTCCTTCCCCCTCCTTCCCATTCCTCCCCTTCTTCCCATCCCCCCATTTTCCTTCCACCTTCTCCTACACCCTTCTTTTGACCCCTTCCCCTCCATCCCACTCCCCCTCTCGCCCTCTCCCTCTCTCTCTCTTCCCCTTCCCCCCTTTTCCTTCCCCCTCCTTCTCTCTTTTCTTTTCCTCCTCCTTCCCCCTCCTCCCCTCCTTCTTCCTCTTCTCCCCTTCCTTCCTCCTCCTTCTCCCTTTTCTCCCCTTCCTTCCCCCTCCTTCTCCCTCTTCTCCCCTTCCTTTCCCTCCTTCTCCCTCTTCTCCCTTTCCTTTCCCCTCCTTCTCTCTCTTCTTCTCTTCCCCTTCATTCTCCCTCTTCTCCCCCTCCTTCCCCTCTCCTTCCCCTTTCATCCACTCCCCGGTGGATATTACCTGCAATCTAAATAATCTGATTACATTCTTCTTCTTATTATTATTATTATTATTATTATCACTATTATTATTATTATTTATTATTATTATAATTATTATCATTTATTATTATTATTATATAATCAACGTAAGGTTTATCACGAAGCGTGTTGCTCTCGTGTCTTCCTAGCCCTGGATTCGAGTCCCACACTTCTCTCCGTTTCCCATTATGGACTATGACCTACCACAGCAGTCTTCAAACCACATAGGGTCAAGGTGACGGTTTCAGCCTCAGCTACTCGGCTCCTCCTGGCGTAGGCTCCTCACCTTAAAGAGTAGTTGAATCGTAGTTTAGTGTAGTGATGGGATGATACCAAAACTGAACGATTCCGATACAAATTCCGATACTGCTCTAAACTTCCGATACCGGTTTGAATCCCGACACTCCTCTAAACTTCCGATTCCGATACGAGTCCCGATGCTGCTCCAAACTTCAGACTTCGATACGAGTCCCGATACTGCTCTGAACCATTCCGATGCGATTTCCGATACTGCTCTAAACTTCCGACTCCGACCGACTCCGATACGATTCCTTATACTACTCTAAACTTCCGATTCCGATACGAGTCCCGATACTGCTATTAACTTCCGATTCCGATACTGCTCTAAACTTCCGACTCCGATAAATGATTAATGAATGTACTTAATGGATAAAATGATTGTTTCCCAAACTGCAGGGCCTGAAAATAACAATGAATTATAAACCATTATTGCAGGTATCGGAATCGGAAGTTTAGAGCAGTATCGGGATTCGTAGTATCTGAATCGTTAAAATTCTTAGTAGCGTCCCAACACTAGTTTGGGACACAAAACTTAACTCTCAGCCTCCCCAGCTGAATGACATCGGTGACGAGCCTACGCCAGGAGACGCTGAGTAGCTGCGCCAAGACTTTTATCCTGTTATGCACTTTAGCGACCCTTGGGGCAGGTAACAGTCGCTGCTGAGAATCGAAGAGTGCGGGATTCGAACCCACACTTAAGCGAATGCAAGACCAGCACGCTTCCGATGACTCCATTAGTGTGAGCTAGAACAAAATCAGAAATGAGTGTCCTTGGGGGGAAATGGGAGAGGGGTGCATAGGTATCACCCCCCTAACCACTCCACTTTCCCCAACCCCGTCTATAATCTCGTTTGGGGGAATCGCTGAAAGCCTCCATCACTCATAAAACGCTACTGAAATAATGGGGGAGGGGGATACATAGGCTTTTCTCCCCAATCCATGTGTATGGGAGGGGATTCACCCCCCCCCCCCGTTCGGCCAGTATCCAACCCCACCCTGTCGCTCCCCATTACAGTTGGGTTAGGGGAGATCATGAATTATATTCACCCACAAAGCGGGCTTTGCATGATCAATATCATTGCGCAATATTCCGTATTGTACAATATTACTGACGGTGTGGGGATGGTTCGTGATGGTTGGGACAGGAGGCACTAGTCCCTGGGACCCCTTACATAGTCACAACTCAAATAGCAGATGGTGTTGGTCAAGTGGTCAATAACATTGTACAATACGGAATATTGCGCAATAACATTGATCGAGAAGGGCCCACTTTACAATTGAGGGAGAGGGGTGGTTGTATAGGGCACCCCCAAATGATAATAGTAATAATAATAATAATAATCGGATTTGGGGGGAAAGGGGGTTTATACTCTGAGCACTTGTCACGCACACAAGATCTACATATATGAGGCCCGGGAAAAGAGAGAGAAAGTGAGAGAGAGGGAGAGAGAGAGACCTTTAAAAAGAGGGAGATAGACCCTTGAAAAGAGACTTCCGCGAAGAGAGAGAGAGGGAAATACCGGGCGGCGGCGGCGGCGGAGGACGTTGGGTCGGAGACTCAGACGAGGATTTCGCGAAGTCGGCTTCCTTCTCCCGAAGTCGTGACGCGGAGGAGGAGGAAGCTTAGATACGATTTAATTAGGATCTTCCCCAGACAAGTCCTCTCTCTCTCTCTCTCTCTCTCTCTCTTTCTCTTTCTCTTTCTCTCTCTCTCACACACACACGCACACATCTCTATATCTCTCCTCTCTTTCTCTCTCTCTCTCTCTCTCTCTCTCTCTCTCTCTCTCTCTCTCTCTCTCTCTCTCCCCCTCTCTCTCTCTCTCTCTCCCCCTCTCTCTCTCTTCCCTCTCTCTCCCCTCTCTCTTTCTCCCCTATCTCTCTCTCCTCTCTCTCTCTCTCCTCTCTCTCTCTCTCTCTCTCCTCTCTCTCTCTCTCTCTCTCCATCCTCTCTCTCTCTCTTCCCCCCTCTCTCTCTTTCTCTCATTTCTCTCTCCCTCTCATCTATCATCTCCCTCACAACTCTATTTCTCTCTCTCTATCATCTCTCTCCATCTCATCTCTCTCTCTCTCCCTCTCATCTCTCTCTCATTCCACATCTATCTATCACTATGTTGTTTTGTTGTTGCTGCCTCCAGGTAATTCTATTCAGCAGAGTCAAGACCCCGGATTCAAGGTGCGTTTTGCTCGGTGGGGTTATCACTCAACGATCATTGTTCATGGCTCCATGATGATCGTCAAACGATTTTCTAGTAAATTATATCTTTGTTTTTGAATGACGGGGGTTGTTTTGCTTCTAGCTGCTTCAAAGTACGAAGTTGATAATAATTCTATTAGCCGAGCCTACAACCAAGGAGGGAGGTAGAATGCGCGTCACCCGCCATTAATGGCTGTGGTGGTGGGCTAAAGGGCCATTTACACGGTCAAACGGTTTGTCAAACAAGTGATTGAAGTGATGCTTGACTGTGTGTGAGTGGGCTATTTGGTTGTCAAACACATTCTACAGACGTCTTTGACAACCAAATACCTCATTCACACGGTCAAACATCACTTCAAACACTTGTTTGACAAACCGTTTGACCGTGGAAATTGACCTTTATGAACTTATCTCGAGCTTTATCTCGATGATGAAGTCTTGCTCCGTTTGACGATGCGAGATGTTTACGATCTCCGTCGCCAGTCAATCTTATACATCGAACTCTTCGTGTCAGCGGCCCTTTCTGTACGGAGGGTCTTTCCCTTGGCTGAAGAAAGTCTCCTGGTGGCGGCTGGGATTAAATTGTTGAGGTAAAGTCAAGCGGAAGAGGCCTGTCATTTGTTATTACTTATTTATTGTTTTATTATTTACTATTATTCATCATTATTTATTATATTATTATTTATTATTATGGAAGCCAGAGTTTCAAAAGGGACACTAATAACATTAATGTATTTCATTCTTGGTAATGGCAGACGATGTTGTTAAGCTTATAAAAACAAACCTTTCAATCTCGAATATATAAATCTATGCTTGATTTCCACTAGTTGTGTGTGTGGTAATGTATGCGTGCGCGCGCTCATGTATATGTGCGTGCGTGTGTGCGTGCGCTCATGTGTGCGTGCGTGCATGCGTGCATGTTTAGGAATACGCTATTGTTATGTCGTTTACCGGTGTTGACTGATGACTCAACACATCAATTATTATATATCTGTTATGTCTGTAATTCTAAATCCATCAAGTTAAATTATTACCTTTATTTTTCTTATGTGATTGCTTATATATTTATTCGTTTATTCATCAGTTTGTTTATTTGTTTATTTATTCATTCATTTATTCATTTAGCTAATATTTGTTAATTATTTATCATTTATCTACATATTCATTTATCTTTCTTTATCAATTTGTTTATTTGCTTATTTATTTATCGTTTATCTACTTATTCATTTAGTCATCTTTCTTTATCTGTTTATTTGCTTACTTATTTGTTTATTCTTTTCGAGTTCGAACACCATTCTTGCATAGACATTCGATGGGGAGACACCGGAGGGTAAGTACGATTATGGGAATTCCCGTGTGACCCAAATGATGTCGATTATTTGCGTCTACATGCATGTAGTAATAATAGTAATGATAATGGTTGTGATATAAAAGTAATAATAATGGTTATGACAATAACGTGATAAGAATAGAAAGTTGGATGGAAATTTCCTTTTGATTCGAATGGTCTCGTTTGTTTGTTTTATTATTATTCATATTTATATAATGATAATAGTAATGATAGAGTAATTGTAATTAGTGATAATGATATGATATTAGTAATGATTGTTAATGATAATAATAATAATGAGGATAATTATATTCATAATAATGAGGAGGAGGATAATGAAAATGATGATGAGGATAATGATGACGATAATAATGATAATAATCTGTATACCAAGAGCTTCTTTCCCCCTTATAAGAGAGGTAGCCAAGTCAAAGGCACGTCCCTATTCCCACCCATTCCACTCCCATCCACCACCCCTTTCCTCTCTTTCATCTTAGCTCCTCATGGATGACGGGTCATCCCTAACTCCCGCCCCACCGCCCGGGCCAGAAGCAACAATACCAACAAGAACAACGGAACAATGAAGTAGTTGTGCACCTCTGTAATAAGGTCAGCGGAGGAACCTTGTT
>NC_134799.1:17260803-17275803 GCF_046742065.1 Oratosquilla oratoria
GGAATTAAAGCGAACATCGCCTCTGTGGACCCCCGGCTCTCCGCAAGGCCAGGACCTGTGTCGAGTAAAGGTCACGTGATTAGAGTATGGAGCCCCTCCCTTGCGTCCTCCCCCCCACCTTAACGGTGTCCAAGGACGAGAGGATCATGTCCGAGGCAGTCTGGGGGGAGGGAGGGACAGGGAAGCTTCTCCCCATCCCCCTCCCCCCACACGCACACCCTCCCCGAGCTAGATCACTAGTCATGAAGACTAGGGAATCCCCCCTAAAGGTTGTTGTTGTTGTTGTTAGCGCCAGTTGATCACAACACCAGAGGTACCTGGGAAAATTATCACCTTCTCAGAATGCTGCCAGATTCCCTCCACTCCATATATATTGGGATCGTGAGACGCGGGGGCGGAGGGGCGAGGAAAAGCGTCGTGGCCGCCGAATCACGTCACGTCACAATAATGCTATGTCACAGGTTCACCTCAAGTGTCTGTGTTACATCACGTGACGTAACAGCGTCACATGTGACGTCACATCTCATCACATAACGTCACGTCATTTAATGTCTTAAATGACGTCAATTGACACCACAAGTTCACTTATTGTCACGTAATTCCAGCTAAGGGCGAGGACAAAGGATTATGACGTAATCAGAAGGAACAAGATGTTTGATAGTGCCTTGAAGAGAGAGAGAGTGTGTATGTGTGCCTGCGTGTGTATGTGTCTGTGTGCGTACGTTTTTTTCTTAAGAGCATAAATTATTACTTAATCCCTCATATAATTGTTACGCATTTACTTACACATATCAAGTGCTCATTTTTTTTTCTGCACCCAGTCTTATGATTTTTTTTTTTTTTTCATGAGGTCCATCGCTTCTTAGTTCCAGTCTGCCACAATGCATAAGTGGACAACCTACCGTCCCATTCCAACCCAACTTCCACGTCAGTGGGCCAACCTTGTCGAGGACCCTTGGGTTGGGGGGATGGTTCGAGGAGCGTGGTGTCGTGGGTCGTACAGTAGCCGGTAGTTATGTAGCCCAGGAGGCGACGAGGTGTCGACATGGGGCTCCTGGCTTGCGCAACAGCTCGACTCGAGTCCCGCTTGGGTGGGCGGCCTCCCGCGGGTAGGCCTCTATACATAGTAGTTATCTCTGTTTCTAGCTCTGTCTTTCTGTTACTGTCGCTGTCTCTCTTTTCTTCTGTCTCTTCCTATATACCTTTATCTCTCTAATTGGGTATTTCTTTTTGTCTCTAGCTCTGTCTTTCTGTTCCTGTCTTTGTCTCTGTCTCTCTTCTTTTATCTCTTCCTACATACATTTATCTCTATTGTGGCTATTTATCTCTAAATGTGTATTTCTCTCTGTCTCTATCTCTATCTTTCTGTTCCTGTCTGTCTCTGTCTCTACCTCTATCTTATTGTTCCTGTCTCTGACTCTCTCTCTTCGTTTATCTCTTCCTATATATCTATATCTCTATTGTGACTATTTATCTTGGGCTAGGCCTCTGTAATTGGGTATTTCTTTCTGTTCCTGTCTCTGTCTCTCTCTTCCTGTATATCTTTATCTCTAAGCTCTCTACCTCAAGACTGGCCTCTCTAATTGGGAAGTTCTCTCTGTTTTTATATCTTTCTCACTGTCTTGCTTTGTCTCTCTTCCTCTATATATATATCTCTCTCTTCTTTTATCTCCCTCCACCTCTGATCTTACTATCTCTATCTTTTCATCTATTCCATAAATCTTTTCACAGCGGGACCTGTAGGCTAACCCAGTGGCTGTTGGCGGATTCCTTGGGGCCGCGGTTGTTTTTTAGCAAGAGAACATAGGAACGTAACGACGGAGGAGGCTGCAAGACACCATCAGACCCTACACTAGGCAGTTCCATGTCCCTTACCACCTGCCATCCCTGTTCATAAGATTATCTCATCTTCTCTTAAAACAGCAGTTTCAGCGCTGACTGCATTGTTACTGAGTCTATTCCATTCGTTAACCACTCTGTTGGTAAACCAGTTCTTGCCTATTTCCTTTTCAAACCTAAATTGATCCAATTTCAATACATAACTACAAGTCCTGTCCTGCTGTATTGATATGATGACCTTGACTGCATCAATCTTGTTAAAGCCTGGAACAAGATAATGACTGAATTATTCTCGGTGTTGTTTAAGTATCGTTTACTGAAAAAAAAATAGTTCTGCTTGAGACGTCAGCGAGGAAGTCTTACTTGAAGAGTGTGAGAGAATAAAAAGAGAAAAAAGAGAAAAGAAAAAGAGTAAAAGAGAGAAGGAATGGATGGCGTTAGTTGGTCTTACTCACTGCAATTTCGAAACTTCTATTCCGTAACGTAGAGGAGGAAGTAGGAAGAAGAAATCATCTGGAAAGTGACGAAGACGAAACGGCATTGACGTCGGCGGCACTGCGCGGAAGCTGGCACTAAAAGACACAGACAGAGAGAGAGAGAGACGTGGGGGGGGGAAAGGGAAGTAGAAAAGGGAGGAAGACAGGGAGAGAGAGAAGAAGAGCAGGGGAGGAGAGAATCGGGAGAGAGGGAGGAACAGAGAGAGAGAGGTGAAAGGGTTTGGGAGAGAGAATGAGATAAGTGAGAAAGACAAGGGAAGAAAATCAGCGTGGGGGAGAGGGAAGAGAGGAGAAGAGCAGGGGAGTAGGAGAGGGGAGAATATGAAGAGAGGGAGAGGGAAATAGAGAAAGTGGGGTGGAGGCATATTAGCAGTGATCACGACCAGACCTACTGCATTACAAGTGATGGTGCATGATGGAGCACGCTGGCGGCAAATATGAGAAACCCAGAAACAGAGGGACATCCCTGCCACTCTTACTGGTTTCGAGTTAAGAGCAGATCGTGAAGGGCGTCAGCCTCGTGTGTGTGTGTGTGTATATACACACACACACACACACACACACATATTTATATATATATATATATATAATATATATATATATATGTATGTTGAGACATTCTGACAGGGCGTAAGTGGAGTAGGAAACACAGGAGTCTTGGTCAGGAATAAACTCAGACTAAGACTCCTGTGTTTCCTACCACTACACACCCACTCACAGATACACACACACACACACACACACACACACATATATATATATACATATATATATAGATACATATATATATACATATATATATATATTATATATATATATATATATATATATATATATATATATATACGTGCTTAACTTGAAGCAGGTAAAAGTAGCGGGGATGCCCCTCTGTTTCTGGGCCCCTCATATATCGGTGGAAGAAGGCGTACAGTGACGAAATGAAAAGGAGAGAATGGGAGAAAGAGGAACAGCCAAGATCACCTCTGAGTACTACAATGCTCGATAGGGTCACTTCTGAGTACAACTACAGTACTTGACAGGTTCATTCCTAGGTACTACAGTGCTCAGTCTTACTAGCTCAGTGATTGTTGTGTGGAAATGGTAATTGCTCTTCCCAGATTTCTATTTTCTTTTTTTCAGTATCTATTTAATTATTTGTTTATCTTTATTTTTTCATTTGTCTATTTACTTTTTTATCTATTTATTCATTTATTTATTTATTTATTTTTCGTTCAATTATGTGACAATTTATTAATTTATTTATTTATCCATTTATTTAGTTAATTATCTATTATTTTTATTTTCATTTTCTGTAGTGATGGGTTGGTTTCGATCTCACTCCTCGAAGAACCACCAGTGGCTGTCACCAAGCAGTCCAAGCATGGAGGGCAAAGGTAAATGCCTCAGACACGCCACAACTGTAAAGAAATAAAAGCTATAATAATAATGATAGTAATAATAATAACAATAATGAAAATGATAATAGTGATAATAATAATGGCCATGATAATAGATGATGATGATAGGATTTCCCCCTCACATTTCGCAATGAAACCTACGGACAGTTAATGCCACTTTTTAATATTTTGATTTTCATTAACCCAGTAATTACTACCCCTGACAATTATTTTTTAAATCAATTTAAGTTTCTAGAATCTAATGTTTGGTTTATCATAGCCTCCCTACACTTCGGAGACATATATTCATACATTTTGAATTATTTTGGCACGACTGATGTCCGAGACATTTGTCAGTTTCGCCCCTCGCCTCACTAGAAGTTATCTATCAAGTACGCTGTTGGGGTCGTATTTAGCGTGCTTGTCTCGTATTCGCTTAGCTGTGGGTTCGAATCCCGCACTTTTCTCCGATTCCTAGCAGGTGACTGTTACATGCACCAACAGCGCCCATAGCGCATCACAGGGCAAAGATGACGGCTTCGGCCGCAGCTACGCGCCATCTGGCGTAGGCTCCTCACCTTCATCTATGCACTCACACAAACTATATGTATACACACACACACACACTTGTATGTATTTATATATATATGTATGTATGAATGAATGTAAGTGGAGTAGGAAACGCAGGAGTCTCAGTCTGAGTTTATTCCTGACTAGTTTCGCAGGTATGCTTTTTCAAAACTAGTCAGGAATAAACTCAGACTAAGAATCCAATGTTTCCTATTCCACTTACATCAACCTGTCAGAATGTCTCAACATATATATATATATATGTGTGTGTGTGTATTTGTGTATATATACAGTATATATATATATATGTATATATACATATATATATATATATGAAGGTGGAAAAAGAAGTCACGGGTCTAGTTCCGAGTTCCTGAGTTTATTCCTGACCGGTTTCGCTCTATGCTTCTTCTGAAGAAGCATAGAGCGAAACCGGTCAGGAATAAACTCAGGAACTCGGAACTAGACCCGTGACTTCTTTTTCCACCTTCATCAACTTGTCACAATGTACCAACATATATATATATATATATATATATATATATATATATATATATATATATATATATATAGATTGGATACTATCGGAAGGATATCAGGAAGTTGAAAACATTCCAGAAAAGCACACTTAGAGAAATATTGAATATCAAATGGGCAACAGAATAACCAACATCAATTTTAGAAAGAAATGGATGTGTCAGCATAGATAGTATTATCATAGATTAAGATGGACAGGTCATGCACATAGAATGAAGAACAAAAGACTTCCAGTGATGATGGGTCAAGGGCGATGCAGGTAAGGTCATCATATTAAGACAGCAGGGTAGGACCCGAAATTGTTGGTTTAAATTGGACGAATTTAGGTTTAAGAAGGAAATAGGCAAGAACAGGTTTACCAATAGAGTAGTTGACGGCTTAGCAGCCATATAATGAGCGCTGAAACAATTGGTTGTTTTAAGAGAAGATGAGATAACTTTATGGATGGGGATGACAGGTGGTAAGGGACATGGAATGGCCTAGTGCAGGGTTCATGGTCTCTTCCGGTCTCCTTCATTATTATGTTCTTATGTATAGTGAGCTAAACGAAGGGAGAAGAGATGTGGAAGCTCCAAAGTAGAAATACTGAGATCAGTTAAAGTAGAGATTTGTAATATCGAACTAAGTGATTTGGACCAAACAGCTATCGGCAGAAAGGAATGAAGAAGAAAAAGTGACATGAGGGTGCTGGCTTCTTAAACAAGAAAAGAAGCGACTGTTAAATGAACATAAAGAGTGGAAGAGACTGCAAGAGATCATAAGGCCTACACTAGACAGTTCCATGTCCCTTACCACCTTTCATCCCTATTCATAAAATCATCTCGTCTTCTCTTAAAACATTTTTTTTTCAGCGCTCGCTACATGGTTACTAAGTTTAATCCATTCGTTAACTACTCCGTTGGTAAACCATTTCTGGCCTATTTCCTTCTTGAATGAAAAATTGTCCTATTTAAATCCTTTACTATCGCTAGAACTAGGGAAATGCTCCTAGCGTAGTGCCATGTGTGCGTGTGTGTGTGTGTGTGTGTGTGTGTGTGCAAGTTTGCATGCATACCTCTACGTGCTTGCTTGCGTGCGTGCGTTTCCTCGGCAGGAGTAGGTCATGAGCACGTGGTCATGCATTGGCTGAAGGTGTTTACGCACGTGTTCCCTGCACGTGCGCCGATGGCGTTGATAATAGGTTCTCCCGCAGCATAGTTTTGCATTCTCCCCCCCCCTCACACTCCCTGACCCATCTTCCCCCACTCCTTAACCCATATCCCCCCACTCCCTAACCTGTCTTTCCCCCACACTCCCTAACCCATCTTCCCCCCACTCCCTAACCCATCTTTTCCCCGTATTTCCAACCAATCTTCCCCACATTCCCCAACCCGTCTTTCTCACATACACTAACCCATATTCCTCCCCACATTCACTAACCCATCTTCCTCCTACACTCCCCAACCCGTCTTCCCCACACTCCCCAACCCATCTTCCCTCCCACTCCCTAACCCATCTTCCCCACACTCCCCAACCCATTTCCACACTCCCCAACCTGTCTTTTCCCACTCCCCAACCTATCTTTCCCCCATCTCCAATCCATTTTCCACCCTTCCCATCCCATCTTTCCCCACTCCCCAACACATTTCCCCCCACTCCTCCCAACACATTTTCCACCCTTCCCAACCCATCTTTCCCCCACTCCCCAACACATTTCCCACACCCCTCCCTACCCATATTTCCCCATCCCTCCCCAACCCATCTTTCTCCCTAACCCATCTTTACCCCCACTCCCCAACCAATCTTCCCCCACCCCTCACCAACCCATTTTCCTCTCACTCTCCATTCCATCATCCTCCAACTCCCCAACCCATCTTCCTCCATCCCTAACCGATCCATCTTCCCCCATCCCTCCCCAACCCATCTTCTCACCTTCCTCCTCCCCTTCCCCCACACCACCTTGACCTCTGCCCTCCCAGTTCCTTTCCACCTTACATCACCCAACCCCCTTTCTACCTCATCCTTTACCCCCTTATCCCCCCAAACCCCGATTTACCTTCCCGATTCCCCCCTCACCCTATCGAAGCTCAACAGTCCTTTTATTTATTTATTTATTTATTTATTCATTTTTTATTTTTATTTTTTTTATTTTTTTAGGATCTGCCCTCCCCCCTGTACCATCCATTACTGTCCATGGGAGGGAGGCGGCGTTGCCCCTTCCTCTAGCGGGAGAGCTCTGGTGTTGCACATCACCGAGGACAGATACAAGGAAAATCACGGTGTCAATAACAACATCGACAACACCAAAAATTCTTATATTTTTTCTCCTCTTTTTCCTCTTCCTCGATTTGCTCTTCCTCCTCTTCTTCTTCCTCCTCTTTTTCATCATACTCTTCTTCCTTTTCCTCCTCTTTTTCATCTTATTCTTCTTCCTCTTCCTCTTTTCAGATTTTTCTTTTTCTTCTTTTTCCTTTTCCTCGTTCTCATCTTCCTCTTTCTCCTCTTCCTCATCTTCCTCTTCCTCCTCTTCCCCTTTCATCAGATCTTCTTTTTCCTCTTCCTGAATGTCATCAGCCTTCCACCCACACTCACCCTCATCCTCATACCCTCATGTTCAGCCTGATCCTTCCCATCCTCCCACAAGGGGTGGGGGGGGGGAACGTACGAAGCGTAGGAGAGCGGGTCAACGTGAACGGTTGCCCCGGGGGTTGGGGTCGGTGGTGGTGGGGGGAGGTGGGAGTCGGAATCCTTGGCCCCAAACGCACTTCGGGGAAGAAGCAAGTTTATGAATGGAGGCTCTCGTCTGCCGGTTCTTCTTCGGTTGGGGGGAGGGGGAGGGGCAGGATGGAGGCAGAGGAGTAGGGGGTTGAAGGGGTAGTGGGATGGAGGGGGAAGGGAGGGGGGAGGGTTTGGAAGGTGAGGTAGAGGGGCTGGAGGGGAGAGGGAGGAATTAGAAGGGGAGGGAGTGGGGTTGGAGGGGAGAGGGAGGGGGAGGGGTTGGCGTGGAAGAGAGAGGAGGAGGAAGAGGGAGAGAGAGTTTGAGACTCCTGGTACTCGGACACGGCCACGAAGACATTGGGGACGATTCATCTTCGAAGACCATTCGACTTCGCGCGAAGTACACCGGCCGTTTCGTCAGCGGCCTTCGGGTGCCACGAAGAGCGGAAATGCCTTTCCTTCCACAGGTGCCACCTCGGTGAGGTCATGATTCTGCTGCTGCTGCTTCTGACGGACGAGGAAGAAGAGGAGGAGAAGGGGAGGAAGAGGAAGAGGAGGAGGAGAAGGGTTAGGAGGAGGAAAAGGGGAAGGAGGAGGAGGTCCTGAAGTGTCAGCTGGTGGTTTCCCTCCCTGCCCCCAAACTTCAACTGAATGAAATTGCCCTTACACACAGGAGGCATTTCCTCACCCTCTCATTTCCTCTTTAATTGTCGCATCTTCCTTTATCTTTCCTTACTCTTCTTCCTCTTTCTCTTCTTCCTCTCCCTCCACCTCCTCCTCCCCTTCCTCCTCCTACAACCTAACGACTCACTGCCTTCCACATCTTCCTCACCTCCTCCTTTATTTCCTCCTCCTCCTCCACTTCCTCCTCTTCCACTTCCTCCTCCATCTCCTTTCAGTTCCGTTCCCTACCCCATACTCCCCATCGCCCTCCCCCTTGCCTGTCTGGTCATGACATAACAAAGAATTATGCCGTTTATAGCGGACAAATGCTCTTGGTTCGCACTCTTTCAGTTATAAAAACATGTTTTCAGATTATCGGGATGTAATATGTGTCAGTATTCAGTGACTTCGCTTTTTTCAACTCTGGTCTTATTCTGACTCTGGTCTTTAAGGATGTCACCAAAATGATATCAATGGAGGAGGACCAAGGTTCGAATCTTCAAGTCACTTGTGCTTCCTGTCTTGCTGTACGACTGTGAGACATGGGCAGTGAATGCTTACCTGATGAGGCGTCTCGATGTCTTTGGTGCCAAGTCCCTTCGGAGACTCTGTGGACCATCGCTGGAATGACTTCGTATCAAACCAGAGACTACTGTGAGACTCAGTCCAGGCCAATTGGTTACCAGCATAACCCATGAAACTAAACTTCGGCTATATAGACATGTGGCACGTTTCCCTGATGTTGACCCCGCTTACAGGATCATCTCCACAAGAGACAACCCCCAATTGGAGGAGACAAAGAAAGGGAACGCCCACTGAATTCATGACTGGGGCAAGTGGATCGAACATGTCGAGACTTGTTTGGAGTGGGATGGAAGGGTGACTGCATGGGAGTTATGATTCTATTGTACAGATACAGTGGAGATTTTTATATCAGATGCCCACTTACACACACACAAACACACATACACATACATACACACACACACACACACACACACACACACACACACACACACACACACACACACACACACACATAGATATACACACATAGACACACACAAACATACACAAATACACACACACACACATACACAGACATACACACACACACATACACAGACATACACACACATACACAGACATACACACACACACATACACACATACACAGACATACACACACACACAGACATACACACACAGGCAGACACACACACACACACACACACACACACACAAACACACACGCACACACAAACACACACACACACACTCCAGACTATTATCCGCAGCTGAGCAAAGCAGATTATTAGTACCAGCCAGAAGAACGCTCTTAAAGCTCACCACCGTAACGAAAGTATTAATTGCAAAACCGCTCTTTGCTACCGGAACCACTATTTCTGTATTTCCTATTTCAGCATTTATATTCATATATTCATTAAATTTATTATTGTGTATGGACACTATTATATATATTTAAATATTCAGTATGTTCAGTATTTTTTTGGGTGTCACTATCGCTTCTATCCGTGGGTATTTATCGTGTGCTGCGTGACACTGATCCGTAGGGGTGTTGTCCTGGATTCCCCTGGAATATTGATAACATGATTCTTAAGCAGTCCATACCCCATACGGTGGACCTTGACAGAAAGTCGAAACAAGAAGAGGTCGATTCGCTACGGAAAGT
Organism: Oratosquilla oratoria; assembly: GCF_046742065.1. NCBI lineage: Eukaryota > Metazoa > Arthropoda > Malacostraca > Stomatopoda > Squillidae > Oratosquilla > Oratosquilla oratoria. The sequence continues at coordinate 17,270,697 of NC_134799.1, forward strand.
AAACATGACGTCATGAGGAGGGACGAAACTCGACTGCCTCGCGTTATTAATCTCCTCCGCGCCTCCCTTGTGACGTCACACCGTTCGTTTGTTTTCCTAAGTGAACTGACCTGTTCTTGTATTGACTTCTCCCTGGAGAGCGTCAACAATAGATCTGGGAAACCACATGACGTCATGATGTTGTGACGTCGTGACGGTGTGGGTGGAGGAGAGAGGGTAAAGAAAGGATGGAGGGAGAGAAGGAGAGGGAAGGAAGGAGGAGAAGGGAAGGAGGGAGGGAGAGGGAAAGAAGGAGGAGAAGGGAAGGATGGAGGGAGGGAGGTAAGGGGAGAGACAAGAGAGGGAGAGAGAAAAGGGAGGGAGGGGTAGAATGGAGGGAGATGAAGGAGGGTTAGGAGGGAGGGGAGAGGGAGGGATAGGAGGGAATGGGTGGTGGAAGAGGAGACAGGTGTAGGAGGGGAAAGAAGGAGGGAAGGTGTGGAGAGAGGAGGAGAAGAAAGAGAAGGGTTAGGAGGTAGAGGAAGGAGAGGGGCTCTCTCTCCCTCCCTCTCTCCCTCCCCTGTCTCTCCCACTCCCTCCCTCTCTCCCCCTCCCTCTCTCCCCATCCCTCTCTCCTCTCTCTCCCCTCTCTCTCCCCCTTCTCCCTCTGCCCACCACAATCTCCTCAAGTGTCACAGTTGGTCCTTGCCGTCCGGCACCCACCGGCCTACAGGAGTCTCTGGCCCACCTTGGTGGATATCTTCGCTTCGCTTCGCTTCTCTTCCTAGTCTCCGAGCTGCCGCCGGCGCCGCCTTGGGAAGACCAAAACATCAAGGCCTCTTGTCTTGCAGCGCCGTGAGGAGCTTCGTTTGGGCCAAGGCTCTCGTCACCTTTGCCCTGAGTGCTTGGGTGGCCGATGGTCTCTGGGTTCGAACCCAGACCCGGGGATTGTGAGGTGGGACCCCCCCCTTCGGAAAGTTTTAGCCAGAATGAAATGTTTGAGGAGTTCCGCAGAGTAAAATGGAGGCGTCTTTGTGTAGCCATTGTCTTTTGCGTGTGTGTGTGTGTATCTGTACGCTATATATATATATACATTTGTATAGACACACTAACACACAATGGGTGCTGCCTTTTTATTATTATTATTATTATTATTATTATCATTAAGATGATGATGGACGTGTTGGCAAGTGTTACCGTTAGTGTTGTCATCTTTAGTGACACTGAAGTTCCTCCTCCCGCTCGCTCGAGCAGCTGTGATACGGCTCGTCCTCTGCCGCATGCGCGGCAGGTCAGTTGTTGTCCTCGAGGAGGAGGAGGAGGAGGAAGGGAGGAGGAGTCTTGTGACTCACATTTTTTTTTTCTTTCTTTTTTTGCGTCGGACAGTACATTCCTCCATTATCATTTTCTTTTCCTCATTCCTGTTCCTCCTTTAACCTTCCTACTTTTCCTTCTCATCATCATCCCCTGCTCTTAATCATCATCATCCTCTTTTTCCTCTTCTTCTTTCCTCCTCTTTCTCCTCCTTCCTTCTTTCTCCTTCACCTCCTACTCTTCCTCATCTTTCTGCTCCTCTTCCTCCTCCTTCCTTCCTTCCTCCTTCACCTCCTCCTTTTTCTCCCTCTCCTCCTCTTTCTCCTCTTCCTCCTATTTCTCCTCTTCCTCCTCTTTCTCCTCCCTTTCCCCCGCTTTCCTCCTCTTTTCTCTTCCGCCTCTCCCTCCTCCTCCTCTTTTCTCCTCTTTTCTCCTCCTCCTCTTTTCTCCTCTTCCTCCTCTTTCCTTCTCCGCCTCTTTCTTTTCCTCTTATTCCTCCTCCTCCTCACTCTTGTTCCTCTTCCTCCTGTTCCTCCCCCTCTTTCTCTTGTTCCTCGAGCACATTCCTGGCGCCAAACGGATCCTCGATGGACTGGTGCCAAACCTTTGATTTATTTTATTTTACTTTTGTTGTTTTTGCTGGCCGAGCCGGTTAGAGCGTCGCTACTTGCGGCGGAGGTCGATGCGACGGCGGTTCGATCCCTGCTACTGGCGAGTTGTTCCAAGGGCATGGTTCATTACATTCCACGATACAAAGTAAAGGGGCATCGTCTCAACCTCCTGATAGAGGAAGTTGGCACCGTTAAAGAGGTTTTTTTTGTCAATTGATCTTTTACCACCTACATAATCCTAATCAGGGGTTATATAGTGAATATATGGATGCCGTTTCCCCCCCCCATTCATTTCATTAAAGAAAAATAAATAAATAAATAATTGAAATTAATTGCATTGATAGAAATTCAGATAATAAGAGCAAATCATTGGGAGAGCATACTACCAATAATCCCCATGAAAATATGTAGACCTCTGGTAAATTAAATAACTATTCGTGGTATACATAAAGTATATAAATGATGGCATATATCAAATACCATTTCTCCCATGGAATTCTTGTATTCCTCCCAAGGGGGTGCAGGCCCCCCCAGTGAAATAACCACGGGGAACTCATCCTTCCGTGAACCGCGGGGCGCTAAGTTAATATTTTCTTGCTATGTAAGCGCTTTCTTGACAGGCTCTGACTTGATCACAGGAATGGTTATCGAGAGAGTTTGTATAACAGCAATTGAACTAATGAGAGAAAGCAGACGCGGACAGTGACCCCTCTCCCTTCCCCCCGCCCCCTCCATTGGGTCACGTGACTTGGTCATCCCCAGAACGAGCAATTAGAAGTAAAGAAAGTCCCCGGACGGGTTTTCTAGCCGTGTGTGTGTGTGTGTGTGTGTGTGTGTGTGTGTGTGTGTTTGCGTGCGTGCGTCCTCACGCTTATATATACGAGTTGCCTTGAGTTGAAATAAGATTTTCAAGCCCAGAAAAGGGATACAAAGAGAGAGAGAGAGAAGAGAAAGACGAAAAAAAAAGGAAGAGAGATAGAAGAGAGAGACAAAGAGAAAGAGAAAGGAAGAGAGAGAGAGAGAAAGAGGGTGGGGGAGAGAAGAAAGGGAGAGGAAGACCGAGAGAGTATTTTTCGTGATTAGGAAGACCAGAGAGACTTCGCAAATGAGAGGGAAGGGGAGGGAGGGGGGGCATGGAGATGATTAAAATCCCCTGACGGCAGACATTGTCAAAGGAAAAGGAGCATCCGATTGGGTAGGAGCTCTCTGGTCTCCTCTGTGCAAGACCAAGAAACTAAACATTGACGCGATCAATGAAGAGAAAAAACAAATTGTCGGAAGAAAAAAAAATATTCCCTTGGTAGTTCCTAGGATGGGCAGTGAGTGAATGGGATGAGAGAGGGGGGGGAGAGAGAGAGAGAGAAAGAGAATGTGAAACTGTCTCGTCTGTCGGCGGCGAATTATGTAAGTCTTTTCGGGAGAAAATATGTACATGTATGTACACATACATATATGTGCAATACATGTATACGTGTATGTACGCATACATATACCAAAAGCCCCTTCCCTATTATAAAATGCGTGCGTGTTTGTATGCGTATTTTAGGTATATTTACAGACAAACTTACAAAAAATGGGGTAATAAAGATTTTATTTCATTTTTTTAATTTTTTATTAATTAATTTATTTATTTATTTATTTATTGCACTAGATGGAAAGTGAGGGGGTAGGGATTAGGACAGGACCGTTTCTGTTCGGAATTCCCAAATCCCAAAAGAGTTCGACCCAGAGACGGAGGAAGGAGAAAGAAGACAGAGGAGAAGAGGAAAAAGACGAAAAAGAATACGGAAGAAGGAGAGAAGAAACATAGGAGAAGGCGAAAAAGTCGAAGAAGAAGATTAAGAAGATGAAAGCGAAGAAGGCAAAGGAAAAGGAGAAGACGAAGAAGAAGAAAGAATAGAAGATGAAAAAAAAGGAGAAAGAATAAGAAAATACGAAGGAAAAGAAAAAGACTTAGAAGAAAAAAGTAGACGAAGGAGAAAAAGAAGAAAGAAAAAGAAAATACGAAGGAAAAGAAAATTACTAAGAAAAAAAAAAGAAGACGAAGAAGAAGAAGAAGAAGAAGAAGAAAGAAAGAAAAGAGAAGAATCCAGAGGTGACCAGAAGGAAAGGTCTAAGACTGGCGTTGTTGTTCTTCTTCACTTTTGTCGACACGTCGGTCTCGACGGCAGATGTGCGGCGCCGAACCGCTGGTTCTTCTCCCCCCGCGCGCGGTTGAAGGTGCGCACAAGGGGGGGGGGGAGAGAAGTGATAATGTGTGGCGTCTCGAGAAAGCCCAAGAACTCCAGTTGTTGTTGGCCCACGTGGCGCTCTCCCGAGTTTACTACCGTGAAAGGGGGGACCTCCAGGAGGCGATCAAATGAGGAGGAAGAAGAAAAGCCCTAACGTGAGTCTTATGATATTTTTTTTGTAGAAGGATATATATATATATATATATATATATATATATATATATATATTATATATATATATATATATATATATATATATATATATATATATAATACTTTATTTTATTTATTTATTTATTTATTTTTTGCGGACAGTCAAACCTGACCCATCACGTAGCATAACGATACGCATACATTGTACGTTGTCGACGATTTGTTCTATTGGTTCTGTAAATAAAATTATATTAATGGAATAGCAACGACATATAATATATATGTGTGTGTGTGTGTATACATGTATGCATATTGTTTTGATGTTCGAAGGACGATGTTGCGACAAGTTCCGTGGCCAGTGACCTGACTGGTCGACAAGATTGATAGACGACCTGTCTCTCTTACTGACCGGACAATTTCTCCTTCTGCAGTGTGTCACGACAATGTACTAAGCTGACAATGTGGTAACCGCAAAAGAGAGATGGATAGAGAGAAATACGAGATATCATAAGTTTAGAGTACAGAAAATCTCTCTCTCTCTCTCTCAAATTATATCTAAAACTGTTTCGCCTCTTTATAAAAGTTGCATTATCGAACAGGATTTCCTGCTAAGGTTTCATTATTATTATTTTTTTTTTAAATATCTGTGCAATTGAAGACACAAATTGGGCAGAAAATTTAAAGAAAAATAATATCCAAGAGTAGTACCTACGACTTATTCACTTTAACTTTATTTTCACACAAATTCAACGTACGTTGACTTAGTTATTACCTTCATAGGCAAGAAAGTAGTTTCGGTGTTGTGTGTGTGTGTGTGTG
>NC_134799.1:17280803-17308303 GCF_046742065.1 Oratosquilla oratoria
TACAAGACCTTGATACCAATAATTCTGGATGTGCTAGTTAGCAGAGAAAATACACTGTTAATTTATTGTATTTATTCTCAGTTATGTGTACCATGACTATGTGCTTGAGAAAGCTACAACAACCGAAACGTCGAACTAACAAAGGCACTTCGAGTAGAAGTGTCACACAAAAGCATAAGAATGAAGGAGACTGCAAGAGACCATAAGGCCTACACGATAACTTACCATCTACAAGAAACATTTCGTCACCTGTGGGAATCGACCCTGGACCTCGCAGATCCGACCCGGGTTCGGAAGTGTTCGATTGGCAAGAAGCGGACTCGAGCGCTGCCCCAATGTCAGACAGAGCCTGCGGTGCCAGGACCGGAAGTGCTTGATGCTGGCCCCGGAAACAGGAGGACGAGATTAAGTTTCTATTATCTTATCTCTCTTTATCTTCGTCCGTTTTATCCTTTGGTTTTATGAAAAGAACTCTAATGAGATTAGACTTGTTAGTTCTCAAAGTGGGCAACCCACTAGGACACCTCACCCACTCCTCGACAGTCCTTCCTCAAGGATGACAGCAATAACAACAACAACAATGTGAATTCCTCATTTCTTGCTTGATTGTAATTATAGAGGAAGTGAGCTCGTGTGTGTGTGTGTGTGTGTGTGTGTGTGCGTGCGTGGGTGCGATAAAAATCCCCTAGTGCATGCTAGCAGTTCCTACGTTTATAAGAACCTACAGATTTGTGTAACAACAAAACTGTCGCCAAGTTTTTTTGTAAAAAAAAAAAAAAAAAAAAAAGATGAAGAAAAGACTATTTTCATTGTTAATCGAATGGTTCTGATGTAATATTTGTTTTGTGGAAGCTTACATGGCAGAGGCCGAACGTAAGAAAGTAGGAAAATGTTGGCACTTAGTCAGGTGCAGAGAATTCAACAAGCTAATCTTTTGGAAATGCATCGTAATCTTATCTGGCGTGTGTGTAACTATTCATTCTATGTCTTTTATCTCTTCTATCTCTCTTTCTCTCTCTTACTCATTCACTCTCTCTCTTACTCTCATATATACAAGTCACATGAGAATGTTATCTTTGGGGAATAGCGTGTGGCTACAAAAAATGTCTTGTTCCACACTGACCGCATACCGACTTCCATCCTCCTCTTCCTCCTCCTTCCCCTCCTCTTCCCCCTCCCCTCCTCCTTCCCCTCTTCCCCCTCCTCCTCCTTCCCCTCCTCCTCTTCTTCCTCTTCCTTCTCCTCCTCCTCCTCCTCTTCCCCTCCTCCTCCTCTTCCCCCTCCTCCTCCTCCTCTTCCCTCTCCCCCTCCTCCTCCCCCTCCCCCCCCAGGCACCGTTATGACGTAGCATGACGTCACGGCAGTTGTGCTTGAACTGGGGTTGGTAGTGCCTGTCTAACGAGGCACTCTCTACCAGAGCCACCTGCTGTCCTTTCTGGTGGCCAGCTGACAGATGGAGAGGCATGTACTACCTGGGCCCTCCCCGCCTCAGACCCGTTAAGTTGGATTCCCTGAGATGCAGTAAATAAGTGAGTAGAATAAACAAAAAATAAATAGAAATAGATAGATGAAAACAGAAATGAAGTGGAAGGTCTTAAGGTCTCTTCAGAGGCGAGACTGAACATTTTATGGGTTAGTTGGTGATTATTTTAATTCCTTCAACCCCCAGATCTTCATCTAAGATCATTTGAGGTTACCCAGAACTAGATCTTTGAAGGTAACGTTTTTTTTTTTGTTTTTTTTTTATCAGGAAGTCTTTGTTGGGTTGTTCGATTCATTGTGTGGGTATGCGAGTAAGAAAAAAAAAATAATATAAAATCCTTGAGCTGAAATTCCGGTGTAAACGAAAGTATGTTTACAATGTCCGATCTTGGGCGACAGCCTACCTGACCTGCTTGAATACGATTTCCTTACTGAGGTCTCCAGTGGACAAAGTTTCTCCATTTATTAAGGAAATGTCGACATGACGTCATGTCGACTGCAGACTCGAAGTGATGTGACGTCACTCGATAAGCCCCGCCTCCCTGCGCGTGCGCGCACATATTTTGTCTTTTTTTACAATCTATTGTAGAGAAAGGATTGACCTTACGGTAGAAGGCGCTTAGTTGTAGGAGAAGCAGTCTTTTTTAATTATTTATATATTTATCTAAGATGTGTTTTTCTTTGCCCATCTGCTTCTCTACTTGTTCATTTGCTTGTGCGTTTGTTTGTTTTTGTTCCACCGTCGGTGTGCATACAACTCGATGTAGGATAAAGATATGTACACATTAGTAAGAGCACACACACACACATACACACACACACACACACACACACACACACACACACACACACACACACACACACACACACACGTAATTTATGTGTGTATCTCAGTACATACCTTATATTGTTCATGTACTATAAAATTCATTTTCAAGGGTTTGGATTCAGTCCCAGTGGCTATGACTTGTGACGAAGATAACTTAGATATTATCTAATCCCATTGTTACAATTAATAAAATCACCTGGCGACAACAGCCAGAACTTGATATAATGACAACCGAATACTCCCCTCCCACCTGGTTAAGACACTCTCATACCCTTTGGAGTCAAACGACTCCTAATAAGGGAGGAGACTGCCCCACGGAACAACAAGCCGCATCGGCGATGCCGGACAGTGTGACGCCGGCCTAAGCTTACTGAGGAGTTTCATAAGTGGATAATATACGAAGAGGAAAAACAAATGGGGGTGTGAGATGGGTGAAGAGTGACTGCATGCCTTGGGTTGTCCACCTACCTTACTGTCTAAGTGGAAGGGAGGGGGAAATATCTTTCGATATATGTATGTATTATTGTTACAGAGATCCTGCTAAGGCGATGCGAAAATTCCTCTGCTGCATTGCATCACATTGATGATGCAGGAATGTTGAGAGAGGTAGGCCGCAAAAAAAAAAACCACTTTTAATCTTCTCTACTTTCGATCAGGTCTTGGGAAAGATTTTGGGTTTTGGTCTCTCTCTCTCTGCCTCATCATCATCATCGTGGGACGACCTGGCTCTCGATGAACACCGCCGTTCTCATGCTCGAGTACAGGACTGGGTGATTTACCTGAGAACCTTTTTTTTTTCTGAATATTTCTCTCTCTCTCTCTCTCTCTCTCTCTCTCTCTCTCTCTCTCTCTCTCTCTCTCTTTCTCTTTCTCTTTATCTCTCACTCCGTGGAACTTGGTCACTTAACCATCAAGAGAGAGAGGGAGAGAATATGGAGTTTGAATCTCTCTCTCTTTCTCTTTTTTCTCTTTTTCTTTTTCTTTCTCATTCTTTCTTTATATTTTATTTATTTCTCTTTCTCGCTTTCTGTCTCTATTTCTCTTTCTCCGTCTCTCTCTCTCTCTCTCTCTCTTTCTCTCTCCCTGTCTCACTCTCGTTTTCTTTCTCTCTCACTCTTTCGTGGAATTTGGTCACATAAACATCAAGAGAGAGAGAGAATATGGAGTTTGAATTATGTCCTCAAGCCCCCTTCGCCCCTCCTACCCTCACACGTACGACAGGAAACGCTACCGTAGAGCGAGTTGAAGGAAACTGAATTATCACACAGGAAATTCTTTTACTTTTTGCTATATATATAATTCGAAGAAATGAAGAAACGACTTTCTCGTCACGGGGATGGGGGGAAGGGAGCGAACAGAGACCCGACAGGTTTCTAGCCTTCGATGCTAACCACCTACGCACGGTGGAGATTCAGTTAATCTGTCTGTCTGTGTGCAAAAGAAATCTTGGTTAAGAAAAATCTATGCAAACAGAGGCACTTCGTCCAGAAACACTGAGGTCTAATCTTAGTCAAGCATACGTACACGCACGCACGCACACACACACACACACACACACACACACACACACACACACACACACAAACACACACATATATATATATATATATATATATATATATATATATATATATATATATATATATATATATATATGCTAATAAGAACACGGGTACGTGTGTTCACTTATGCAAAGTAGACCACTTGGAAAAAAGAAACTAACGAAGCAGAGCGCTTTCGTATATTACATCTTCAGTGCAACAAGTACATAGTGATAGGAATACATAGACAATATATACATGATACAAAGGGACAAGGACAGTTTGAATAAGCGTAGCGACCAATTACCCCCTGGAGAGCGGAAGGTCATTGTCAATTATCTTACGATGGTCGGGCGACATCAGGTCACATTCGTCAAGGAGAGCGGAAGGTCATTGTCAATTATCTTACGATGGTCGGGCGACATCAGGTCACAGTCGCCAAGGGTCACTGTTTCTACTACTTATATAGGGCGACATTAAGTCAATTCGTTGGATTACATTTTACCTGATATTATCTTACTAATTTATTGACAAATGAAATTATCAAGTTTGTACAAGCCTTTATGTAGGTTGGTATTTTGATTACTAGTGGTATGAATCAAACTGCACTCTATTAAATTTCTTGCTATTATGTTGTTGGTATAATAGATTGCCTGGGCATTACCCCAATCAACTGGATGATTATTTAATTCAATATGCTTGAATATACCACTAGAATGATTGCCATCCCTAACATTTTTCTTGTGTTGTTCAATTCTAATGTTTAAGGGTTTGGCAGTTTGACCTATGTAAAATTGATTACACATTTTGCAAGGAATTTTATAAATGCATCCTTTTTTTTATTTCAATACTATTGTTGATAAGTTTATGTTTTACTGTACTATCATGTTTAAAAAGTACCTTTACGTTAAATCTTTTTAATAATTCTGTGATACTTAACAAATTTTCTTGAAATGGTAAAATTAAAACATTATGATAATTGAAAGGTGATTTAGGCTGAGGAGTTAAAAATGATTTCCTTGCAAAATTGTAAGCAATATCAAGGAATTGCTTAGGGTATTTTAATTCTAGCCCAATGTTAAAAACATTTCTGATTTCTTCATCAATAAATTCAGGACTACAAATACGAAAAGCTCTTAAATACATTGAGGCAAATACTGTACGTTTAATATTATTTGGATGAGAAGAATAATAATGAATATATGAACTTACATTGGTTGGTTTACGATATACTTTAAATTTAAGGCTATTGTCATGATGTAGGATAGTGCAATCTAAGAAAGGTAAGGTAAAATTTTTCTCAATTTCTAAAGTAAATTTAATAGAATCAACAAGGGTATTCAACTTAGTTAAAAAATTATGGACATTTTTATCTTCTGGCCAAAAACATAAGATGTCATCAATATACCTAAGCCAAGGGATGTTAGGGGGGAAGATTGTGCGTAATATTTTAGTTTAAAAAAATTCCATGTATAAATTACTTAAAACTGGAGATAAAGGGTTTCCCATACTCATGCCGAATTTTTGGGAATAGAAATTACCATTGAATTGAAACTTACAATCTTTGACACATAATTTAATTAGTTCAATCAATGTAGATGATGGCAATGGAAGAACATGTTTATTAAGTTCATCTTGAAGGTAAAATAATAAATCATTTATGGGAACTTTTGTGAATAAACTGACTATATCAAAACTAACCAATGTAAACTTATAATTAGGTTTAATATTATGGAGTTTGTCTATTAAATCAGAAGTGTTTGTAACATGAGAAGAAGAGATTGTACCTACTAAATGGCTAAGGATAGTAACTAGCCATTTGGAAAGCTTGTAAGAAGCGGAACCAATTGACGAAACAATAGGTCTAGCGGGGTTGTTACATTTATGAGTCTTAATGAGACCATACTTATGTGGCAAAGGGGGACTAATTGAAGTGAATTTCTGTAAGAGGTCTCTATTCTTATGAAGCAGTTCTTTTAATTCCTTATTATAATAACTACAACCCCGCTAGACCTATTGTTTCGTCAATTGGTTCCGCTTCTTACAAGCTTTCCAAATGGCTAGTTACTATCCTTAGCCATTTAGTAGGTACAATCTCTTCTTCTCATGTTACAAACACTTCTGATTTAATAGACAAACTCCATAATATTAAACCTAATTATAAGTTTACATTGGTTAGTTTTGATATAGTCAGTTTATTCACAAAAGTTCCCATAAATGATTTATTATTTTACCTTCAAGATGAACTTAATAAACATGTTCTTCCATTGCCATCATCTACATTGATTGAACTAATTAAATTATGTGTCAAAGATTGTAAGTTTCAATTCAATGGTAATTTCTATTCCCAAAAATTCGGCATGAGTATGGGAAACCCTTTATCCCCAGTTTTAAGTAATTTATACATGGAATTTTTTTAAACTAAAATATTACGCACAATCTTCCCCCCTAACATCCCTTGGCTTAGGTATATTGATGACATCTTATGTTTTTGGCCAGAAGATAAAAATGTCCATAATTTTTTAACTAAGTTGAATACCCTTGTTGATTCTATTCAATTTACTTTAGAAATTGAGAAAAATTTTACCTTACCTTTCTTAGATTGCACTATCCTACATCATGACAATAGCCTTAAATTTAAAGTATATCGTAAACCAACCAATGTAAGTTCATATATTCATTATTATTATTCTCATCCAAATAATATTAAACGTACAGTATTTGCCTCAGTGTATTTAAGAGCTTTTCGTATTTGTAGTACTGAATTCATTGATGATGAAATCATAAATGTTTTTAACATTGGGCTAGAATTAAAATACCCTAAGCAATTCCTTGATATTGCTTACAATTTTGCAAGGAAATCATTTTTAACTCCTCAGCCTAAATCACCTTTCAATTATCATAATGTTTTAATTTTACCATTTCAAGAAAATTTGTTAAGTATCACAGAATTATTAAAAAGATTTAACGTAAAGGTACTTTTTAAACATGATAGTACAGTAAAACATAAACTTATCAACAATAGTATTGAAATAAAAAAAGGATGCATTTATAAAATTCCTTGCAAAATGTGTAATCAATTTTACATAGGTCAAACTGCCAAACCCTTAAACATTAGAATTGAACAACACAAGAAAATTTTTAGGGATGGCAATCATTCTAGTGGTATATTCAAGCATATTGAATTAAATAATCATCCAGTTGATTGTGGTAATGTCCAGGCAATCTATTATACCAACAACATAATAGCAAGAAATTTAATAGAGTGCAGTTTGATTCATACCACTAGTAATCAAAATACCAACCTACATAAAGGCTTGTACAAACTTGATAATTTCATTTGTCAATAAATTAGTAAGATAATATCAGGTAAAATGTAATCCAACGAATTGACTTAATGTCGCCCTATATAAGTAGTAGAAACAGTGACCCTTGGCGACTGTGACCTGATGTCGCCCGACCATCGTAAGATAATTGACAATGACCTTCCGCTCTCCTTGACGAATGTGACCTGATGTCGCCCGACCATCGTAAGATAATTGACAATGACCTTCCGCTCTCCAGGGGGTAATTGGTCGCTACGCTTATTCAAACTGTCCTTGTCCCTTTGTATCATGTATATATTGTCTATGTATTCCTATCACTATATACTTGTTGCACTGAAGATGTAATATACGAAAGCGCTCTGCTTCGTTAGTTTCTTTTTTCCAAGTGGTCTACTTTGCATATACATATACATATATATATCTATATTTATATGTACATATATATATAATACATATATATATATAAAAGCGTGGATATTCGCCGGCATCACTAATACATGTATATCGGACTTCCGTATGTTTTTCGTGTATCACCCTATGTACTCTCTATATCTACTGTATATCTACGAGTATGTCTAGTATAATATGCGTGCACACACACACACACACACACACACATATATATATATATATATATATATATATATATACACATATACATGTGTATGTCCATCCTTGTGTATATGTATACGTATAATGAAATTTGAGGCAATTCTACGAGTGCACATGTAATGGCCATATATATAAGAACTTATACATCATGTACGAAATCCTACAAACCTGAATGATGGAGCCCCGTCTTTCTTTAGCTGGTCTGGTTTGCAGCATCCTCGATTGCTGCTGAGTACGAAGAACTTAGGAAATTTAGAATCGTGAGAGAAAATACGAACGCTCTGCGCGCTGTTGTGACGACAGAATGGATCTAGCAAGCCATTGTCCACAAGAATGGATAGATAAGAACAGAGGAACATAAGAATGGAGGAGAGTGCAAGATACCATGAATCCTACACTAGGGAGTTCCATGTCCCTTACCACCTGTCATCTCTATCCATAAAGTTATCTCATCTTCTCTTAAAACAACCAATTATATTGTTTCAGCGTTAACTACTCTGTTAGTATGTATGTAATATGAAATAACATAAGAACGTAAGAATGGAGTAGACTGCAAGAGACCACAAGGCCTACACCGGGCAGTTCCAAGTCCCATACCACCTATAATCCCTATCCATAAAGTTATCTCATCTTCTCTTAAAACAATCAATTGTTTCGTCGCTCACTAAATGGTTACGAATTCTATTCCGCTCGTTAACCACTTCTTGTTGGAAGATGAAGGAGAAAGGGATGAACTAAAGTCTAGGTATACAGAGTTTGTTTCTTCAATAAGCTCCGAGCTGATATGACGTCACGTGGACCTCTGACGTTTTGGTGACGTCACTGGTAAACTCAAGCCTCCCTGTACGTATGTGGAGTTTTTTGTCTCTCAAGAACTGTTCTTGATCATCGAGGTGCCGGCTTGTGATGGCAACAGTCTTTCTCTCTCTCTCTCTGTCATATATATATATATATATATATAAATATATATATATATAATATATATATATATATATATATATATATCCATCCACCCATACGTCTATTTATCTGTCTGTCTATCCATCCATCCATTTGTCTATATATCTGTCTATCTCTTTATCTATCTTGGTAACTACTCTCTCCTCTCTCTCTCTCTCTCTCTCTCTCTATATATATATATATATATATATATATATATATATATATATATACACATATATATATATATATATATATATATATATAATATCCATCCATCCATCCATTTGTCTACTTATATGTCTATCTCTCTTTATCTAATTATTAACTACTCTGTGTGTGTGTGTGTGTGTACGCGTGCGAGCGATCTCGTTCTCTCGAGGAACAGGACTTTACGATCTCGTGGTCTCCTCGTTCGTGAAAGGTTCTTCGTGACTCGGGTACTGGTGTAAATAGCGCCGAGAAAAAGTTTCGTGATGCGAAAGTGGTCGGCCTCTTTCTCGTGCACATTGTGTAAACTTTCATACTTTCTAACGCCTCGGTACAGCAGCAGGACCCAAAAGGACTACAACAGGAAAGAAAGGAAAAATCTAACAAGCGGATTTTTTTTTAACTGTAACAAAATTATTCTTATCTGTCTATTCATTTATCTACCTTTCTGGCTATCTATCTATCTGTCTAAATGTCTATCTATCCATCCTTCCATCCATCTATCTGTGTATCTATCTATCCATCTGTCTGTCTGTCTGTCTATACCCCCACCCATCCACCCATCCATCCATCCTTCCATCCACCCATCCATCCATCCACCCACCCATCCATCCATCCTTCCACCTACTCACCCATCCATCCATATACTCATCCATCCATCCATCCACCCATCCTTCCACCCGTCCATTCAACTATCCATCTGTTCATCTGTCTACCTACCAAGGGCCTCGTCCACCTTAAAAGGGGGCTAGCCAGCCAAGCCACGCACCCATTCCACTCCACTCCCATTTTATCAAGAGGAAACTTGTGAGGCTCTTAAGTCACACAAAGGAACACAAAGTTAGAACAAACAACAGCAGGCCTACTGGCCCTAACAAAGTTGTTTGTGTTTACTAAACCTAGCTACAGTTAAGAAAACAGGGCGGAAGATGAACTAACACTACTGCTGCCACTGTCCTATTCAATTGCAATTAAATGCCGGGTTGTCAGATCTTTTATTCCAAGGGATAATATTTTATTTATGTCCGTCTTATTGATCAACGACAACTGGATAAAGACACGACAGGTCGTCGTCGGGTTGCTTCCCCACCATTCAGGATGAGGTGATGTACCGTAGGGGGTACAAAGCCTGGGAACGACCGAGTTGCGGTCGCCTTACTACCTTCAGGGTGGTTTGCGTCACTGGCTGCCGCGTTGGATTTCCTGGACAATCATTTGGGGGGACGACTTCCGCAGTGTTTCTGTCTTACAGAGCTTTTTTTTTTTTTTTTTTTTTTTTCTCTTAGGACTTCTCGAGAAGCAATTCGAGGACTTCGTCTCTGGAGGACGAGGTACTGTGTGCGAGTCACGAAGGCGCCGAGCGACTTCGAAACCGAATGACTCAATTCGGGAGGAGTGGGGGAGTGAAGAAGAACGAGTCATGGTGTGACGAAGGACTCTCTTCCCGAGTGACTCATGAAGAATGCGACTCAGAGAGGGAGGGGCGTTCGTCATGACTCCTGTGTGTTAGTCAAGTGGGACTCAGACCTATGAATATATTTATTTGTCTGTTGTCTGTGTGTGTGTGTGTCTTTCTGTCTTTCTGCCTGTCCCAGTCTGTATGTCTGTCACTATAGACTTTTTTAAAAGAAATGGGACGATTCTCCATGTATAAAAAAGTATTCGTTGAGCATTAATCAGCGCTTCTATCTTTGGGGACAAAATGACACCGAAGAGGTCGATTTGGAGAGGAGATGGCCAAGGAGGAAGATTTAGGGAAGGCAGGGGCAGAACGAGGGATTTAATAGTAGCGGCCTTGCTGTGGATGCACTGTGTCTTGCTGCATTGCATTTGACCCAAGGAAGTTAGCGGATGCAGTGATGACCCGTCATCCATGAGGAGCTGAGATGGGAGGGGCGGAAAGGGGAGTGAATAGGGGTGGAGGGGTGGGAATAGGCACGTGCCTCTGACTTGGCTACCTCTCCTATAAGGGGGAAAAAGTTCTTGGTATATAGAATAGGAATAGCTCAGCATTTCATTCAGCTATCTATCTATATAACAAGAGCTTTCCACCCCTTATAAGAAAGGTAGCCAAATCAAGGGGACGTACCTATTCCCACCCATTCCACTACTCTCCACCACCCCTTCACCCACCTCTCATCTTAGCTCCTCATGGATGACGGGTCATCCCTGTATCCCGCCCCCTGCCTATTGATTTATCAGTTTGTTCTGTTTTGTTTTTAGATTTAAAATTAATTTTGTTTTATTTTTGGTTTTTGGTTTGAACTATTTATATTGGTTAATTTATTTTGTTTTATTTTTTATTTTTTTGTTTGAACTATTTATATCGGTTAATTTTTATCTATTCGTTTATTTATTTGTTTATTGACTTATTTATTCATTTGTTGAGATTTACCTCTACTCAGAAGAAAAATTGTGTGTGACTCTGGTCCTTATGGGTTTCCTTGAATTCACTGAAATACTGACTACATGAGAACACAAGAACGAAGGAGACTGTAGGATACCATAAGGCATACACTAGGTAGTTCCATGTCCATGACCACCTATCATCCCCATCTAAAAAATTATCTAACCTTCTCTTAAAACAACCGATAGTTTCAGCGCTCACTACATCATGGTTACTAAGTCTATTCCATTCGTTAACCATTTTGTTGGTAAACCAGTTTTAGCCTATTTACTTCTTAAATTAGTATAGACAGTCAGTAATGCAAGCGAGGAAAGGCAATTAGGAAATCATGGTACGTATCTACGTCAATTCTGGATTCTCTTTGCCATGTGAATGGTGACCTTTCTTTAAGCGACACTGACTTCTCTGTCCGTTCCTTTACGTGACGGATGACGATGCTGGAGCGTGTCATATGGTTGGCGTGATGCCCGGACATCACAGTGTCATGTGGCCCGGACCTCACAATGTCACGTGACCCGGATATCAGTGTCACGTGACCCGGACGTCACAGTGTCACGTGGCCCGGATGGCACAGTGTCGCGTAGCCCGGATGGCACTGTCACGTGACCCGGATGTCACAATGTCATATGGCCTGGACGTCACAGTGTCACGTGGCCCGGATGTCACAGTGTCGCGTGGCCCAGATGTCACAGTGTCGCGTGGCCTGGATGTCACTGTGTCACGTGGCCTGGATGTCACTGTGTCACGTGGCTCCGATGTCACAGTGTCACGTGGCCCGGACGTCACTGTGTCACGTGACCCAGACGTCACGGTGTCACGTGACCCGGATGTCATTGTGTCACGTGACCCGGATGTCACAGTGTCACGTGACCCGGACGTCACTGTGTCACGTGGCCCAAACGTCACAGTGTCACGTGGCCCGGATGTCACTGTATCACGTTTCGTGTCATGTGCAAGCATGGCCATCATCAGGCGTTCTGGAAAGAATTATTTTATCGAAAGAAATTTATAAAATATATGCAAGCCAATTTTGATGGGTTTTCGTGTATATGTGTGTGTGTGTGCACGTTGTGTGTGTGTGTGCACGTTTGTGTGTGTATGAGCGTATATGTGCGTGTTTGTGTGTGTGCGTGTGCGCGTGTATGTGTGTGTGCGTGCGTGTGCACGATGGTTTATACGAGCAACCATTTCGGGGACGTGGAAGATCACGTGACACGTGGTAATAGTTGGTTGGTCAGTCTGGTTTTGTTTGTACACAGAAAACAACAGTTTCACCTTCATGGGTTCGTGTGTGTGTGTGTGTGTGTGTGTGTGTGTGTACCTTTATTTCTCTCTTATGTGGTTGGTTGCTATGGAAACTGGGGCGGAAGAAGATGCCATTTTCCTAGTCACGCTTTGCTTCCTTTCTCATCTCTCTCTCTATCTATTTATCTATCTCTCTCTCTAAGTAGTCTAAAACCTGTACACGTCCAGATATTATATATATATATATATATATATATATATATGTGTGTGTGTGTGTGTGTGTGTGTGTGTGTGTGTAGATATAGATATATATAGACGTGTGTAGGTTATATACTACTTAGGCTTTAGGTCATTTTTAAGCTTTCATATGTCACAGATAAAAAATCCTTTTAAACATGTGTAAATGCACATGTATGTGTATCATTATGCCTATCTGTATTCGTAATATGTGTATGGGAGCATGTATATACATACATGCCTACATGTATGTGAAGATACATACAATTGTACGGCGCGCAAACGCACATAGGTGTACATGTAAGAGAATGCACATGTACCTTGCAGGCATGTCTGCGTGTGTACCAGTACATGTCTACGTGTCTAAAAACACATCTGGGTGTTTGGTGCATGATTACTCAACTTTTGCATGACTGTCGACACCCGGAAGGTCAGGCCGATCCGGACCATATGGATCGAGGGAACGAGCGAGGAAAGAGCAGCTCCACGGAGAGCTTCGCCCCCTGCTCCCCCCTGCCTCCCCCCTGGTCCATTCGTCCAACCACATGGGCTTTCACTCCCTCTCTTACTCTCTCCTCATGTGTATATGTACATTTGTATATCTAATTGTCTACATGTGTGTCCATATGTGTAAATGTTACGTACGTATATATATATATATATATATATATATATATATATATATATATATATATATATGTGTGTGTGTGTGTGTATGTGTGCGTGCGTGTGTGTAAAATGTAAATGTATATGAGTGCTTCTCTATATATGTATTTGTATCGTACATGTGAGTGTATTATAAATTTGTGTTCATGCATGCATGTTCTTGTGTACATTAAGGCAACAGTATTCTGAGAATTGATTTCATAAATCGATCCACGATCTTTTTGTGATTCATAATGTCGTTAAGGGACTCTTGTACGTTGAATATTTATTGATGAATATTGTTAATGACAATATCGAATTAACACGAAATAAAACATTCAAAGTGATCATCAAATAACATCATGTTCATCTGGTCCGTATGGGCGTTATGTAAGTCCATAAAATATTGACTGCACAAAGCTTGCAGTCAGTAATCCATAAGGTGTATATTTGTGTATAATTGTGTGTGTGTGCGTATTTATGTACATTGTAGCATTAGTTTATGCTTAGGATATGCTTTATGCTTACAATACATATATATATTTTTTTCTGTAAACGGAAGAGATCATTTTACGAAGCTGTGACCCACTTCACAGTCTTTGTTATGTCTGATATCAATCAGCTGAGGGGATGAACTGGGACCCACGGTCGATCAGGCCTCCGTCTCTTCTTGGGGTCCGCCTATCGCCTGAATGAATTCGCCTGGAATTATTGCCAGAATTAAGTATGTCAAGTGCACCACAAGTTCGATTTGCTACTTTGGTTTGTTTTTTATTTATATATTTTTTCTGCAGATAACGCGTTCAAAAGGTCGAAAAATAAAACCATATATATATATATATATATATATATATATATATATATATTTATATATATATTTATATACATATGTTTATATATATATAACAAATATATATATATATATATATCATACATATATATGTATATATCTGAGAAAAGAAAACGTCGCTTTGTGGCAACAGCGGGAAAATGGTGCGTGCGGCTATGTGATGTTTAAGAGTTTGTAATGTTTTTATTGATGTATCTATTTGTCCATTCATTTACTTATTTATATGTTGATTCATTTATTTGTTTATTAATTTATTTATTTGTCACTGGAAATATACGTAGTCGGATTTGGTTCTTTATAACTAACCGAATATAATTACTTTGACAATCCGCGGGAGACTGAGGCTTGTTTCACACGCACCGACTTTTCGCCGTGCGAAGAATAACCATGGGCGTCTATGGAAGATTTCACACGTGGCCGTGGTCGTGACATGTGAAAGCGTTCATAGACGTCGTGTCGTGGATGGCGCATGGCAAAAAGTCGATACGTGTGAAACGAACCTGAGACGCCGTGACAGCCCATAACCATACTTACCATTCTCTTCCATCCTCACCATTCACCCAGACCAGAGTTACCCACGTCACCAAGTAATCTAGTAGAAGTAACAGGACGGTAACTACATAGCTATAGAAGGGTATCTGGATGGCGTCCATGATTCTGCTCTTAGTCTGTGAAAGCTACAGAAAACTTCACCAGAATTAGACTCGTCAAGTGTGCCACAGAGTTGAGAGAGAGAGAGTTGTCAATTGATCTTGTGGCCTGATTTCTGTTGGCGGTAATTGCTACGCAGTTCAATGTCGCTGTTGTTGTTGTCGTCGTTGTCATTGTCACTATCGCTGTTGTCGTTGTCTTCGTTGTCATTATCGTTGTTGTCGTTATCATTTTCGTAGTCTTCGTTGTCGTTGTCATTGTCTTCTTTGTCTTCGTTGTCGTTGGCGTTGTCCTCTTTGTCTTCGCTGTCTCCAGGTGGGCCCAGTTCTACCAAGAGCTTGGGTTTAATTCGAACCAAATCCAGCCATCAACATCGTCGCCTAGACTCACGTTGACAGCGAAACCCGCAGCCCCCTAGCAGCTGGCACCAATCCTCGGGCCCAATCATAGATCTCTATGGGAAGAAACCTTGTACTGTTGTCTGTGTTGTGTGAGTGCGGGAGCAGTCACCGGTTGTCACCTTAAAATTGAAGGATATAAAGAAGTAGATAGAGAGGTCTTGGGCCCATTCTGAAGACCGAGTGTCAACCCCTCAGGGCCGCACCTCCGAATGGAAGCGAGCGGAGGGGGGGGGGTGACAAGCGGGAAGTGCTTGAGTTAGTTTTCTTCTTCTAATTCTGTTTCTTTTTCTTCTCTCTCTCTCTCTCTCTCTCTCTCTCTCTCTCTTTAATAAAATTAATGGAGCAAGCGTTCTTGAGTGTCGACAGTTATCTATATAATCATATATTTACTTATTTGTTTATTTATTGTTATTTTTTAATCGTTTTAAAAGTTAGAAAAACTCTAATTGATATCGTTACTCCTCTCATGCTATAAGTATTTAGTAACGTTTTCTTATTTGAATTAATTATTATTATTATTATCATTATTAATTTACTATTATTATTTGTCATTTATTTGTTTATTATTATTATTTGTCATTTATTTATTCATTATCATTATTTATCATTGATAGTATTTGAATATTTACTATTATCACTATTATATATTTTTATTTATCATTTATTATAATTATGATTCATTTGTAATTTTTAGATAGTACTTGATTATTCATCATTATCATTACTAATAGTTTACTTATTAGCTGTTATTATTTGTTGTTTTTATTAAACAGTATTTGAATATTTTATCATTGTTGTCTTTCATTGTTATCATTGTTGCTGTTATTGTTGCCTTTTTTTTTTTTTTTTGTAGATCCGTTTATTTATTTATTTCATTTTAATATGTTTTCCCCCAGGCGGCAGTTTCGCTAAATGGTTAACCGCAAGACGATAACTATGCTAAAGTGATTGGCCTACTCATGAGTGGGGTCCCTCAAGGTGCCTCTCTCTCTCTCCCCTCTCTCTCTCTCTCTCTCTCGCTCTCTCTCTCTCTCGCTCTCTCTCTCTCTCGCTCTCTCTTTCGCTCTCTCTTCCCCCCCCCCTTTTTTTTCTCCCTCCAGTCAATTCTGTTAATTAGAGGCAAGACCCTGAATTCAAGGTACGTTTTGTTTGGTGCAATTATCGCTCAACAATGATCGTCAAACGACTGTCTAGGGCACTGATTCTTTGTTTTTGAATAATGGGGCTGTTTTGCTTCGCACTGTATATGTATATATATATATATATATATATATATATATATATATATATATAGGGGAGGGAATATATATATATAAATATATATATATATAGTATATATATATATATACATATATATATATATATATATATATATATATATATATATATATATATACAGGGGAGGGAACGCCTACTGATCATAGTTTCCCTTTATTTGGCAAAAAATAATAATAAATGGCGTCCTTTAAGAAAAAGAAAAAGAAAAATGTATCGAGAGGTCGAACAAAGTTGGGAAAGGGGGCAGATTGCCTTGTTGGCAAGTAGTACGGCTTCTTCTTTTATATAAATTAGCAAATTGACTAGTTATTAGATTAATTGTTTTTATGTTATGGCGTCAAGACATTGTCTTCTTTATAACTAAGATTTCGCGTAAAAGAAATAAAGAGAATTGACTATATGGGATATTTCGTAACCTTAGATTAAGTAATTGATTAATCAGTTAAGTAATCAATTATTAATCCTCACATTTCCACTAATGGTTGTGGGTGAAGATTTAGCTCTAGCACCTTTTTTATTGTTATTATTATTATTACTTATTGATTCATTTATTTATCCATTTATTTTTTCTAAATGAAAAGATAACACGTGAACACCAAATGTATTGTCCCGAGGTTTTTCCCTGGCATTTCTTGGCCAAATTATTATTACTATTATTATTATTATTTTATTCTTGTTTAATAATCAGGTTGAGCTACTATGTACGCATACATTCTCTCTCTCTCTCTCTCTCTCTTTCTTTCCTCTCTCTCCTTCCTCTCTCCTCCCTCTCTCCTCTCTCACTCTCTATCTCTTTCTTCTCCTCCTCCTCCTCCTCCTCCTCCTCCTCGTCCTTCTTGTTCTTCTTCCTCCTATTTCTTCTTCTTTCTTCTTCTTCTTCTTCTCCTGCCTCTTCTTCCTCTTCTTAATGAGGAGTAAGAAGATCACGGTACCAGAGTGACTTTCTCCATTTAGGGCTCCAAGCCTGACCTTTGTGGCCTCTTTGGTCATCACCCCCCTCCCCCCAATCCTCCACCCGCCCCACCCCCCTTGTTTGGAAAGAGATGTGAAGGCTGAATATTGTTGAGTATTAAAAAAAAATGGTCCTTGCCCTAGGCTGGAGGCAGAGTAAATGGTTTAACTGACAAATCGAATAAGAATAGATAAGTATGCATATATAAATACGTGCGTGTACACACATCACATACACACACACAATGACTTCAGCCCCTCCTCCTCCCCCTTCCCCCATCCCCCCCTTTTTTTTCGGGCAGGAACGTCTGTCGGAGGCGTCACCTGTCGCGGAGACGGACGAAAAGACGGACAGACGGGGAAACAAACAAGAAAGAACCAAAAAGGCAGCCGAGCGAACCAACTTTCACTGATTCTTCAAGATTGTTGTTGTTGTCGTCAACGCTTCCTTCTCCTCCTCCTCCTCCTCCTCCTCCTCCTCCTTCTCTTCTTCCTCCGCCTCCTCCACCTCCTTTTCTTCCTCCTCATCCTCCTCTTTCTCTTCTTCCTACTCCTCCTCCTCTTCCTCTTCCACCTCCTCCTCCTCTCCTCCCCTTCCTCCTCCCCTTCTTCTTTCCCCTGCGCCTGCTTCTCTCTCTCCTCTCCTCCTCCTTATCATCCCACTTCTACTCCTCCTCCTCCTTCCCCTCCTTCCCCTCTTCATCCTCCTCCTTTTCCTCCCACTCCCACCTCCTCGTCCTCCTCGTCCTCCTCCTCCTCCTCCCCTTCCCCTCCCACCTCCTCCTCCTTTCCCACGCCCTCCTCATCCCCCTCCTACTCCTTCTCCCCCTTCACCTCCTTCGCCAACTTCTATTCCTCCCCCTTACCTCCTACTCCTCATCCTTCTTCCACTCCTTCCCCCTCCTACTCCTTCTTTGCCTTTACCTCCCCCCTTACTTCCTCCTCCTCCTTCTCTTCTTTTCCTCGATCTTTAGATCCCACTCATGTCTAACACCTTCCTCGCTCATCTTCATTGAGGAAGAGGAGGAGGAGAAGAGGGAAGGAAGGTCAAAGAGAAGGATAAAACGTGGATGATTATAGTGAGAGTAGCTTGGTTGTATATGTCAAGAAAATATATAAAAAGCGCGTTTGCATCCGTTTTTGTATATTTTGTACATGGCGTGGGTGTAATCATTATCATCATCATCATCACTATCATCATCATCATCATCACCATCACCATCACCACCATCATCATCACCATCATCATCATCACTATCATCATCATCATCAAGAGAGAGAGAGAGAGAGAGAGAGAGAGAGAGAGAGAGAGAGAGAGAGAGAGAGAGAGAGGACATAAGGCTTTCCTTCCACCATTACCATCGATAAAATGAAAATATTCACACACAGCTCACATATGCATATGTAACACTTGTGGGAAACTTAACTTTCCTTTGGTTATGCTCGAGGCAAGTAGTATCATTACCGAGTAATTGTGACTGTGAAGTTTCATGAGGCCCTGTTCACACTAGCGGTTTGAACCGCCCGAAAACCGCGGCGGTACCGTATAGTCAAGGAAAAACTGCTCTGTTGTGTGTGAACGCCTCCAGTGACTTACATTGTAATTGTGTCACTGCGGTTGGAACCGCTAGTGTGAATAGGGCCTTATCGTCCCACAGTCAAGTGGACAGTCCCTCACACCACCCCTCCCAACACACACACCTCCCCCTACACCCCCCTCTCACTCACTCCCCTTTCCCCTACCTCCCCCTTCCCCTACCTCCCCCTTCCCCTACCTCCCCCTCTCCCTACCTCCCCCTCTCCCTCCCCCCCTTCCCCTACCTCTCCCTCCCCATCCCCCTACCTCCCCCACTACCTACCTACCTCCCCCACTACCTACCTACCTCCCCCACTACCTACCTACCTCCCCCACTACCTACCTACCTCCCCCACTACCTACCTCCCCCTCTCCCTCCCTTCCCCTCCCATACCTACCCTTCTCCATACCTCCCACTCTCCCTACCTCCTTCTCCCCCCACCTCCCCCTCCCTTCCTACATCACCTCCCCCTATCTCTCCCTCCCCTTCTACTTCCCCCTCTCCCTACCTCCTCCTCCCCTTCTACTTCCCCCTCTCCCTACCTCCCCCTCCCATCCTACCTCTCCCTCCCCTCCTACCTCCCCCTCACCTACTCCCTCTCTCCCTCCCCCTCCCCCTACGTCACCTTCTCCCTCTCTCCCTCCCCCTCCCCCTACGTCCCCTTCTCCCTACCTCCCCCTCTTCCTACCTCCCACTCCCCCTACCTCCCCCTCCCCCTACCTCCCCCTCCCCCTACCTCCCCTTCCCCTCCTACTTCCCCCTCTCCCTACCTCCCCCTCCCCTCCTACCTCCCACTCTCCCTACCTCCCCTTCCCCCTATCTCCCCATCCCATCTTACTTCCCTCTACCTTCCTACTTACCCTACCTCCCCCACTCCCTACATCCCCCTCTCCTTCCCTCCACCTCCCCCTCTCCCTACCTCCCCCTCTCTCTACCTCCCCCTCTCCCTACCTCCCCTCCCCCTACCTCCCCCTCTCCCTACCTCCCCCTCTCCCTACCTCCCCCTCTCCCTACCTCCCCCTCCCCCAACCTCCCCCTCCCCTCCTACTTCCCCCTCCCCCACATCCCCCACCCCCTACCTCCCCCACTCATCACCTCCCTCTCTCTTCGTCCCTCCCCCAGCCCCTACCTCCCCTTCTCCCTACCTCCCCTGCCTCCCCCTTCTCCCTACCTCCCCCTCTCCCTACCTTCCCCTCTTCCTACCTCCCCCTCCCCCTACTTCCCCCTCCCCTCCTATTTCCCCCTCTCCCTACCTCCCCCTCCCCTCCTACCTTCCCCTCCCCTCCTACCTCCCCCTTCCCCCAACATCCCCCTTCCCCTACCTACCCCTTCCCCCTACCTCCCCTTCCCTTCCTACTTCCCCCTACCTCCCCCACTCCCTATATCCCCCTCTCCCTCCCGCCTCCCCCTACCTCCCCCTCTCCCTACCTCCCACTCCTCCCTACCTCCCCCTCTCCCTGCCTCTCCCTCCACCTACCTCCCTCTCTCCATACCTCCCACTCCTCCTACCTCTCCCTACTTCCCCCTCCCCCTACATCCCCTCTACCTCCCCTTCCCCTACCTCCCCCTCCTACTACCTCCCCCTCCTCTCCTACCTCCCCCTCCCCTACCTCCCCCTCCCCTACCTCCCCCTCCCCTACCTCCCCCTCCCCTACCTCCCCCTCCCCTACCTCCCCCTCCCCTCCTACTTCCCCCTCCCCCTACCTCCCCCTCCTACTTCCCCCTCCCCTACCTCCCCCTCTCCCAACCTCCCCCTCTCCCAACCTCCCCCTCCCCTACCTCCCCCTGCCCTCCTACCTCCCCTCCCCTCCTACCTCCCCTCCCCTCCTACCTCCCCCTCTCCCTACCTCCCCCTCCCCCTACCTCCCCCTCTCCCTGCCTCCCCTCTCCCCCTACCTCCCCTCTCCCCCTACCTCCCCTTCCCCTCCTACTTCCCCTCCACCCCTACCCGTGACCGACATCGACAAGCTCCAGGATACGGGACAACAATAACAACAACAACAACAACAACAACAATAACAGCCACGGCTACAACTTTAATCAACTATAATTTGTAATAGATAACTGCACCTTGACATTAGTAAGTAATCACCACCAATAACAACAGCATTAATCAACAACAATTGGCAATCAGTGGTAACATTAACCAACAGTAGTTGGTGATCAGTAATAACAACAATAACAACAACTAATGAAAAAACAGAAATGCCTTAATGTAAACTGTCGAGGGAGGGGATAGAGGGAAGAGAGAGAGAAAAGGGGGAGAGAGAGGGAGAGGAGATAGATGAGAAGAGAGAGGAAGAAAGAAGTGTGTCCGTAAGAGAGAGAGCGAGAGAGAGAGAAGGGAGGTAAGACTATTTGCAATTAGGCCCAGCTAGTAGGCAACCTCCTCTGCTGCCTGTGACGTCATACTCACGTTAGCAAACCTGATACATATCATTATGGCTAAGGTTGGTGACGAGGTGAATAAAATTGCCTGGCGGCGACTGGAATGAATGACTGAAGTTGGATGTTGTCTGTCTTGAAGGGGTTGAGGCTGAACGCGTACCACCTCCACCCCACTTCCAACCTCCACCTCCACTTCCAACCCCAACACCATCCCCACCTCCAACCCAAACTTCACCTCCAACCGCATCTTCAACCTTAACCCCACCTACACCTCCAACCCCAACCTATCCCCAACATCCTAAACCCCCTACATCCCCAACCTCACCTCCAACCCCAACCTATCCCCAACCCCCACTTATATCCTAAACCCCCTACATCCCTAACCCCAACCTTACCTCCATCCCCAGCCCCACCTCCAGCCCCATCCCCATCTCCAGCCCCACCTTCACCCTCAACGCCACCTTCACCCCAACCCCGCCTCATCTCCATCACCAACCCCACCTCCACCTTCCCTCTCAACCCCACCTTCACCCCAACCCCACCCCATCTCCATCACCAATCCCACCTCCACCTTTAACCCCACCATCTCCAACCCTAACTCCATCCCAACCTAATCTCTACCTCCACCTCCACCCCTAACCCCACCCACCCTCGAACCCACCTCCACTTCTAACCTCACCTCCACCTCCACCCTTAACCCCGCCCACCCCCGACCCCACCTCCAACCTCACCTCCATCCCAACCTCCACTTCAGCCTCTACCTCAACCTCCAATTCCACCTCCACACCCACCTCCTTCTCCAAACCCACCTCTACCCACAACCTCATCTCCACTTCCACTCCAACCCCACCTCCACCTCCGACCCCAACACCACCTCCACCACCTCCATGCCTAACACCACCTCAGCCTCAAACTCAAACTCAAACTCCAAATCCAGCACCACCTCCTTTCCCAATCCCACCCCAAACACCACCTCCACCACACCTTCACTCCACCCCTCCATCCATGTAAAGTTGCGTTGAGAAGCCTACGCCAGGAGGCGCTGAGTATCTGCGACCGAAGCCTTATGCGCGGTAGGGACTGTTGCGACAGGGAACAATTACTGCTGGGAATCGGAGGGGAGTGCGGGATTCGAACCCACATCTAAGCGAATGCGAGACCAGCACGTTTCCGATGACTTCACCAGCGCACATCCATATATGGACGACCAAGAAATATCTTTACTCAAACAGTTCGAAACTTTGTGGAACAGAACGATGGTAGTGAACATGTCTTGGAGGTGAATGAAATGTCCTGGCAGTACCGGAGTTCTGTGTCTCAGTGCTTTGTGTCTGTGGCCTCTAGTTTCAGCTACAGTGGGACAAGGAACTTCAACAACAACAACAACAATGACAGTAACAATAACAAAACCTCTTCCTTCACTTCCTTCTCCTACTCTTTCTCCTCCTCCACTTCCTTCTCTTTTCTCTCTTCCTCCTCCTCCTCCTCCTCCTCCTCCTCCTCCTCCTCCTCCCTTAACCATGTAAGGATGAATAGGTCTGTTGCTGTTCGTTTGGACATGTAACTCCATGTAACTCCTCCTTCTCCTCCTCCTCCTCTTCTTCCTCCTCTTCTTCCTCCTCTTCCACCTCCTCCTCCTCCTCCTCCTCCTCCTCCTCCTCCTTACTTTGACTTGCAATCCCCCTCGTTCACACAACCACTCCTCTTTCGTCCCTCCCAGGGGTCGTATTGTCCTACGAAGGGATAGTACGGTCCTGTAGGGGGAAGACGGCCTTCTCGACTCTCTCTCACTCCTCCACTTCCACTTCCCCCTCGTTTACGCAATAACTCCTTCTCCGTCACTCACACTCACTCCCAACTTTTACCGACCTATGATCCCTCGCAAATCGAGGTTAGAATTTCAATTTCAAAGTGCCAACGTCAGTGATAGCCTTATGCTCTTTTCACACGTATCGATTTTTTGCCATGCGTCTCCCACGACACGACGCCGTGTTCTCAAATAATCATGGTTGTCTATGGACGCGTTCACACGTCACGACGACATGTCAAAACGTCCATAAACACCCATGGTTACGTAAGAGCTCGACGTTGTGTTGTGGACGGCACACGGAGAGTAGATACATATGAAAAGAGATTTAGCGCTAGTGCTGAGGACGGCAATCCTCAACGAAGAAGTCAACTTAGTTGTGAGTTCTGTTAACTTGACATCTACACTCTGACTGGTTCTAATTACCCTCCCTCCCCCTCCCCCTCCCCCACATCCTCCCCCTCCCCCACATCCTCCCCCTCCCCCACATCCTCCCCCTCCCCCCACCCTCCCCCTTTACCCGTCACACATTCAAGAATCTCATCAAATGTTACCAATTTGAAAAGCTGGAAGACGACTTCCCAAAAGACAATTCAACAATGTTCCTAATGTTCATGTAGTTTTAACTTCTCTTAGTTCGTCATTCATCTTCTCAGTATATGACGCAGAGGTGATTTGACACTTAGAGATTCTAAAAATTAAATATTGCAACCGAAGTCGTTTCTACTCAGACGAACTCATTTGAGTCGCGTGGGTGCGACAGTAGGGGCTCAGACGGGAATAAAATGATCATTCGGCGGGAGAGAGAGAGGAAGAGATCCGGAAGACCCGTGACATGAACAAATTCTTCTATCTCGGGAAAGGATTTTCTTTTGTCTTTTACGCTCATATGCAAGTGTGTGTCTGTGCGTGTGTGTGTGCGTGTGTGTGTGTGTGTGTGTGTGTGTGTGTGTGTGTGTGTCATATACAAATGTACATATATTTACCGTGAGTACATACATGTGCGTATGTGTATGCACATGACCAAATATATATGTACATGTAAGTGTGCATTGATATGCATGCGCATATGTATATGGGTATATTTACATATATATAATTGTGTGTGCGTGTGCGTAAGCGTACGTGCGTGTTAGCGTATGTACATATGTATGCGTAATTTACCCCCGCGTGTCGACCACATTGGAAAGCGGCCACGCCTTGCCGCCCATTACTGCCCAGAGATCTCATCGACATCGCCATAATGGTCGTAAGTGCAGCCAGCGACCCGTTGTCATGACAACGACTGCATTCCTCTTGCGGCCATGGAAGACGCCCCTTTCTTCGCCAGAAAGCCGTCAACGAAGAGCGAGTAGTCAATGAATTGATAGAGAATTCTGCTCCCACTCCTCCTCTTTCTCCTCCCTTTCCTCCCCTCCCCTCCTCATCTTCCTCCTCCTCCTCCTCCTCCTCCTCCTCCTCGTCCCCCTCCCCTTCCTCCCCTCCCCTCCTTCACTTCTCCTCTCCCTCCTCTCCTCCGCTTCCTCCTCCTCCTCCTCCTCCTCATCTTCCTCCTCCCATTCCTTTCCTCCCCCCCTTCCCTCCTCTTCTTCCCTCCCCCCCTCCCCTCCTCTTCTTCCCTCCCTCCTCTTCTCTTCCTCCTCCTCCTTCTCCTCCTCCTCCTCTTCCTTCTCCTCTTTCTCCTCCTCCTTTTACCTCCCCCTCCCCACATTCCCCCCAAGAAGACAAGCGAGTGTAAGAGTTCGGGTTAGTTAGGCAGTTGAGTCATATAATCTAAAATGAATTAATGTGTCCTTCATAACCACACAAAATACACACACGCACACAGACACACACACATACACACACACACATACACACACACACACACACACACACACACACACACACACACACACACACACATACAGACGCACATACATACATACATACAGACATACGTACACACACAACACGCACACACACGCACTTCAACATACACAATCTCTCTCTTTATATATCTTTTTCTGTTTCTCTTTCTCTCTCACTCAGTCACTCTCCCTCTCCCTCACCACCTTTTCCGTCTGGTATGCCATTTAAGGGGATTTGTGTTGGGGAGCGTCACCTAGAGGCACAGAATATCTGAGAAAAAATGACAAACAACTTTATTTTCAGCTCGTGAAGTCGAGCCTTGCTTAAGCCTCGTTGACATGGGGCTAGTTTAGTAGCCTCTAGTGCTAACTGCAAGTTAATTAATCCGGTTAATATATGTTTGGAGGTAAGTTGACTAACTTTGCTTTGACGTTGGACAAGTAGAGGGCTAGTTTGCAAGCCTCTCAATGAGGCTCTAGGACAACACAGATCTCTTTGTCTTCTTACAACGAAACCTCTTCCAGTTCTTCCCCCTCCTACTCTTCCACTTCCTCCACTTCCTCCTCCCCTTCTTCCTGATTCACCTCTTCTTCCTCCTCCTCCTCCTCTTCCTCACACCTCCTCTTCTTCTCCCTTCTCTTCCTCCTGTTCGAGAGCGATCTCGAGAATTCGCTCCTAGATGGCGACCTCGAGAATTTGTTCTTCGAGGACAACTTCGAGAATTTGTTCCCCGAAGACGACCAGGACAACTTACTGCTTGAGGACGACCTCGAGAACTTCGTCATGAGTCGAGAACAAAGAGGGAGTTCGCGCATGCGCACTTCCGCCTTTGTGCGTCATAAGTTCGGGATCTTCCATCCTCCCTCTCCCCCCCCCCTTCCCCTCCCCCTCCCCCACCCCCCTAAGGAGAAAGAAACAGTCGTGTGTTGTGGTTTGCGGGAATGATGTGTGTCATATTTTGGCAGCCACATCAGGGACATGTTTTTTATTTTATTTATTTATTCATTTATCTGTTAACTAATCTATTAATTTATTTAGTCTTAACCATTTGTTTATCTATCTATTTATCTATTTGTTTATTAGAAGAGGGCGGTTGAGGGTGACGGGTTGGGAAGTGCCGCGTGTGTTTGGTGGTGGTGTTGATGGTGGTAATAGTGGTGGTGGTGGTATTGGTGATAGTGGTGGTGGTAATGGTGTTAGAGTCTATTTAGGAGTTTGAGGTGGGTTAGAATCACATAGGCAAGTTGAAGAAAGAATATTAGAAGGAGGAGGTGAAGCAACTGGAGAAGGAAGAGGAAATGAGGAGCCTGTGAAATCTGAGTAATTATAGAAATAAGTGGGTAATTAAAGAGTAATCAATCAGTGATTTCCCTCAAGAGGGGAAGCATGAAGAATCACAGGGAAAATAGGGGAAAACATAAAATAAGAATAAATATTTATTCAATTTAACGTCACGAATTCCCCCCTTATCAGGAGGCTAGGACGGTGCACCTTATAGAGGACTTTGTAGCGTGGAATGTAATGAACTATACCCTTGGTCCAATTCGCTGGTGGTAGAGTTCCAACCGCTTTCTCCTCGACCTCCGCCGCAAGTAGCGACGCTCTAACCCGCTCGGCCAGCGAGTATTCATAAATGAAATCTAAATAAGATAAAACGTAAATATTAGAAAATAATAATGTTGCTTCACTGCTGAAGGAATGTCATGGGTATGAATAAAATCGCCTGGTGGCAACGTGCAGAAAAGTCAAATGCCACCCGGTATGGATGGGGACATAATAACAAAAGCATGCAGAAGACCATAAGGCTTACACTATGAAGTTCCATGTCCCTTACCACCTGCCATCTCTATCCATAAAGTTATCTCATCTCCTAAAACAACCAATTGTTTCAGCGCTCACTAAAGGGTCACTAACTCTATTCCTCTCGTTAACTACTCTGTTGGTAAACCAGTTCTTGCCCATTTCCTTCTTAAACCTAAAATTGTCTAATTCAATTCTATTACTTCGAGTCCTACCCTGCTGTCTTAATATGATGACCTTGCCCGCATCACCATTGCTATAGACCTTGACAGTATGAAGTATGAGGAAAGGGGAGGAAAGAAGGTAGTAGCAGGAGGAGAGGGGGAGTTAAGGAAGTATTTAGTCAGTAATAACCAGCGCTTCTATCCTTGGGGGGGGGCAATATCCCACTGTAGAGGTGGAGTCGTGGATGTGGAATAATGGATGTGGAGTCGTGGAGATGGAGACATAGAGGTGGAGTCGTGGAGGTGGAG
>NC_134799.1:17313303-17315803 GCF_046742065.1 Oratosquilla oratoria
AAGAGTATAATACATCACTATCTTGGATCACTTGCTGGACTCGTGATTGACTGCTATTACCCTTCCTGATGAAAGCTTTGAGCTGGTATATGCTCGATCTGTGGCTGATGCTGTGATCTTACATACACACACACAAACACGCACACACACACGCGCACACACACACACACACACACACACACACACACACACACACACACACATACACACACACACAAACAAAACTCTTTGACCATCAGAGTTGGAGTGCCGGCTCGCAGTGCAGTGATGATGAAATTATTTCAACCCTGGGCGGAAATCGAACTCGGACCGCTGGATTAACGGTTGCGAACGGTACCACTGTGCTGCCTCTACATCGTATGGGCGTGCAGGCGTGAAGAGGAAGAAGAGATGGAACCGTCACCTTTGCCCATTGAACTTGGATTGCCGGAAGCGATAAGGAGACATCGAAGGCAACTATAGAGCTATGCCATTGTACACATTGTTACTCTCTCTCTTTTTCTATTTCTCTCTCTTTCGTTCTTTTTATCTCTTCTCTCTCTCTCTCTCACACCCTTTCACTCTCTTGTTCTTCTTCTTTTTCCCTTCTTCTTCTTCTTCTTCCTCTTCTTCTTCCTTTTCTTCTTCGTCTTCTTCGTCTTCTCCTTCGTTTTCTTATTATTATCATTCTCTTTCTTCTATATATTTATCTATTTGTTTATCCAAATATTTGCTTGTTCATTCTATATGATTCCATTCTATTGAATTTTTTAGCAACTGAAGTGCAAAGAAATTGGAAACATGAATACACAGAGGAGGCTGGAGGAATTCTACAGGGGTGGGAGGCGATAAAAAGATCAAGAAGGCAACTAAAACTCGTGCATACGATACTTCATACGTTTTGTTATGTTCTGTTGTCATCGTCATGATCATGGTCGTCGTCATCATCGTCATGATCATCATCATCATCGTCGTCGTCATCATCGTTGTCGTCGTCATCATCATCGTCGTCGTCGTCATTGTCATCATCATCATCACCATCACCATTATTATTATTGTCGTCGTTGTTGTTGTTATTTTATTCATTGATTTACCTTTTCCGCGGCGAAGCCATTAGGACAAGGAATGCGAGGAGGGCGAGCGAGCGAGTGAGGAGAGAGAAAGTGGCGGCGGCGGAGAGGAGGAGGAGGAGGAGGAGGGTCCTCCTGCTGCTGCTGCTGCTGCTGACGAACGAAAGGGACAGGATTTTGACACAAAAGGCAGAAGTGAAAGTGCGATGAAAGGAAGACTTTAGGAAGCTTCTGAGCGTAGGTAATGATAAGGAGACGGCTGTGACAGGATTTCGAAGTGGTAGTGAGGGTGGAGGGGGAGGGTAGAGGAAGAGGGAGGAAGGGGAGGGTAAGGGGAAGGGTAGAGGAGGGGAGGTTAGAGGGAGTGGGGAGTGGGTGGAGGGAGGAAGGGAAAAGTATGTGCTTGGGAACACGAAAGGCAATGCGATATGCTAAGGAGATGCAAAGCACCGGGGGTGGATGGTGTGATGCAGGGGGGATAATCCTTAATAAAAAACTTATGTATTAATGCTTAGGTGAGGAGTTTTTGAAAGTGTAATGCCTTGGAGTCTTTATTTTCTTTTTCTTTTTTTCTTCTTTTTTGTATTTTAAAAAGGGTTTGAATAAAACAAATTACAGAAATCTGGCTTTCCTAAATATACCAAAAAACGTGTGCGGATTTTTTTTTTTTTTTTTTTTTTATGAATAAGGAAGAACCGAAAAAGTAGAAGAGTAAAAAGAGGAAAAAATGACCCAAAATAATAGGAATAATAGGGAACATGGAGGGAACCAATAGGTATAATAGGGACAAGAATAGAACCACTTGAGAATTTTGAGAAGAAATTTTTAAGAAATGAAAAAAATTCTAGAAGTTTGGGTTCTAGGAATAGCAGACGAAATATTGTGTAGTGTTGCAAATTGTTGTTTTAAATAAAATAAAAAATGTATTTGAAACTGGATATATGGGAATTTGAGTTTGAGGGGGAAGACCTCCAAAAAGAAATGTGTGCAAAATTCATTTCAAGATAAAGAAAAAATGAAGACAATGTTATTATTATTTTTTTTCTACTGTAGTGATTTTGCTTCCATTGTTTCGCGGTAATATGAAAACACTGAACATGTGTGTATATATATATATATATATATATATATATATATATATATATATATATATATATATATATGTTGAGAACGCTCCACTCTGTTTTACTGTGCATTTTGGCAGTAGTATTTCTGTGCTTAACTCTACGCATAAGTCTACATTTCGTAAACCAGAGAACATCAACAAGATCATAAATGCAGAAGTCGCTGTGTTTTTAACCACATATATATATGTGTATATATATATATATATATATATATATATCGAAAAATTGTAATAGATAGGTGAAGGCGAGTGAAGAAAGAGACACACTGGTTTTAAATAAAATTTTGTTCTCAACTAGTTACGTACAAGGGTTTCGTCAGTCTTC
>NC_134799.1:17318303-17378303 GCF_046742065.1 Oratosquilla oratoria
TCATTTGTTCTTTATTTACTTATTTATTTTACCTATTTATTCACTTATTTTACTTATGCATTTATTTATCTATCAGTTTATTGATTTGTTTATCAATTTATCTATTCATTTAATAATTTCTTTTATCTATTTATTTACTTATTGAT
The DNA here is from genome assembly GCF_046742065.1 of Oratosquilla oratoria. NCBI lineage: Eukaryota > Metazoa > Arthropoda > Malacostraca > Stomatopoda > Squillidae > Oratosquilla > Oratosquilla oratoria. The sequence goes on from NC_134799.1 coordinate 17,318,450, forward strand.
TTATTAGTTACTTTACGACCGAAAGGGCAGTGTTTTAGGATATCTATTTATTTTATTTACTTATTTATTTATTTTCTATCTATTTTTTATTTGTTTATTTTAGTTTGGTACATGGATTAAAATTTAGTTTTGTCATTTTAAAAAAAATCAGTGAACCGTGGTGATAACAAGAGAGAAATCTTCTCTTTTCAGTGTGAAAAGAAGTGGTTTCTGAAATTTGAGGAAAGCGTGAAGTGGTTTTCTAAGATGAATTTTAGAAAATGGAAATGATGCATAAAAAACAGAATGTTTGTGTAAACGCGGAAAGAGAGAGAGACATAGAGAGTGAGAGAGATAGAGGGAATAGGAGAGTGAGGGAGTTAGAGGGAATGGGAGAGAGAGTAGGAGAGTGAAATAGAGGGAATGGGAGAGATATAGAGAAAGAAAGAAAGATAAAAAGGGAAGGTGAGAGAGTAGGAGAGTGAGAGAGATAGAATGGAAAATAAAGAGGGAGCGAGAATGGAAGAGAGAGAGAGAGAGAATGGGGGAGAGCGAGAGTGGCAGAGAAAAAGAGAGAGAGAATGAAAAAGAAAGAGAAAGAGAGAGAATGGGGACGAGGTTCCCTTGTTTCTGCAAGTTTGAGAAATTTTAGATTTACGCGTATGGCAACACCAGTCAGCTGACGGTATTGCCATACAAGTAGGTCTGACTTTTCTCAGACTCTTTGAAACAGAGTACAGAATCTGCCTCCAGCGATCAAACCACACATTACTCCTCCAAACCCTCTAGAGACTTGGGATTGATTCCCAATAGCCTGTGTGCTTCTGTCTCTGTACACACATGTATGTGCACACACACACACACACACGTGTGTGTGTCCTTTTTCTCGCTTGTTTGCACACACTCGTTTATTGGCGTAAAGAGACGGTACCCCATGAGCGTAGCTCTCTCTCTGGACTTTACGACTGTGAATATACAGTTAGGTAAATACGGGTGCGCACGCGCATGTAAAATATACCTTTCTGAATATTTGTAAATTAGGATAATTTTATCTTGTGTAATGAAAATATTGAGGAAGGGAACGGAGAGAGAGAGAGATTCAAAAAGAGAGAGAGGGGAGATGGGGAGAAGAGGTGGGAAGAAGAAACGGAAATAATAACGATGAAAAGTAGAGATGGAATGGAAGAGGGAAAAGGAAAGGGAAGGGGAGAGAGAGAGAGAGAGAGAACGAGAGAACGAGAGAGAGAGAGAGTCGAGCCTTGACCTCTGTTTTGGAATTCCGTTTGCCTTGATATTTTGAGAAAAACGTTATGTGTGTCTCTGGTCTCACCTGTGTACACTGTCAATCAGGTTGCAATAACACGTAGACATCTTATTGTACTCCACGTGTAGAAGGCAGTGTATGACACTATCTTACACTTTTTTGTGTTGCTTGAAGGTTAAGCTTCGTTGACACGGGGCTGGTTTAGTAGCCGCTAGTGCTAGTTGCAAGGTAACTTACCCTGCATATAAGTGTTTACACTAGGATAGATTGAAGGCAAGTGGACTAACTTTCTGTTCACATTGGGCAAGTAAAGGGCTAGTTTACAATTCGCTAGCATTAGCGGCTACTAAACCAGCCCCAAGTCAGCGAGGCATTAGAAGAACATTTTGAATGTTATTAGAATTGTTATTCAGGGAACATTTGGATTATTATTCCCTCCCAATTTTCTTAATGTTATGACGTTCATCTTTGGTATGTATTTATTGAATTTGAGCAATAAAATGTATTTCTGTATTTGTTGGGGGTCGGGGAAGACACTACCGCACCAAAGAGGAGATAATAAAGTGGTAGAACCTACAAGTGACCAGCATTCTTTTCTAAATGGAGACCTTTTTTGTATGTGTGTGTGTGTGTGTGTATGTATGTATGTGTGTGCGCGTGTGTGTGTATGTATGTCTGTGCGTATATGTGTGTGCGTGTGTGTATATGTATGTGTGTGTGCGCGTGTGTGTGTGTGTTTATGATTGGGTGGACGAGTTAAAATTCTCAGGACTTGTACCCGCCCGGTTACAAGTCTGAAATCATGAAAGAATGCAGAGTGGCTTTGGTCCGTAGGGAAGTCACTAAAGTCCCAAAGATATTACCTCCCCAAAGCTGATGCAGTCAATATCGCATACGGGGGTCCACCTCCGGTGCCTTGCCCATGTTCAGGACTTTCACTACCTATTTCTCTGCTTCTCGCTCTTTCCCCAAAGTTTTCGCTATCACTTACTCTTTGTTTCTCTTCCAGTATCACGCAAACACATTATGCATTTATTCTATTTTGCATTTGAACATTTTCTTTTTCTTTTTTGTGAAATGGTTGTGCTAGGTTAGGTTAGGTAGTTAAGTTAGGTCAGGAACTATTGAACAACGTAAGTTTCATGTTGAATATCTGTGTTTGCATAATTGTGGGAATTTATCCCTTTTCATTTTTTCTTCTAGAAACAAACAAACAAAAAACTGTGGCAAAAGAATCAAAGAAAATCTGGAAGTTACGATGACGGTAGAACACAAAGGGCGGACATGGCGAGCAGGATCTTTAACCTCCTCTGCACAGTCGACGGTCAGGAACGGGTTTAAGGGATTAAAGAGCTGGGGAAAGGGGGCTTAACTCCCTCCCTTCCACAAAAGGGGCCTCCACATGTTTTAACACTCAAAAATAAATTAAAAATATGAATAAGTTGATTAATCAATACAATAAGATGATAAAGAACGGAATTAAAATATCAATCGTCTGTATGGATAGATAAAATATATTAAGAGTGGAGCTTGAGTATAAGAAAGTACTAATGGGGATGGAAGGGAAAAAAAAGAATAATAAATGAATAGATTAAAAAAATAGGCCAAATTAAACGATCCAAAGGAAATGAAGGAAAAGGTACAAAGGGAGGTGAAAAGACAAACAATGTGTGTTTGGGTGTGTTTGCACGCGTGTTTGCGTGTGCGCTCATCTGCCTGGTGTGAATAATTATGTGCATATTTATGGGTGTACATGTTCGCGCGCATGCGCACATGGCCGTCGAATGACGTGGATGAATCACAGTTTACGGACTCGCTCGGTGAGCCAAACAACAACAATGACAATAGCAACAACCACGTCAATACCAACGCCAACAGCAACAACAACCACGTCAATACCAACCCCAACAGTAACAACAACGATGTCAATACCAACGCCGACAACAACAACAACAACAACAAAGTCAATACCAACGCCAACAACAACAGCAACAACAACGATGTCAATACCAACGCCAACAACGATAACAACAACAACGTCAATACCAACGCCAACAACAATACCAACAACAACAACCTTAATACCAACGCCAACAACAACGGTAAAAAACAACGTCGATAACAACGTCATTAACAAAAATATCTTCGTCAAAAATAACATTGATTACAACGTTAATAAAAAACACCGCCAACAACAAAAACAATTAATACCACGACTATTAATGTTTCTACCACCACCACCACCATATCCGGAGCATTGGGTCCACGACCCCCAAATAAGGACCGAAAGGGATCAGTGGGTCACACAGTGGCCTGGAAAGAAAACAAATAAATAAATAAATAAATAAATTGAAAAAAGAAAGTATGAAAGAAAAATAGGGAAACCGGTGCCTCTGTGTGCCAGGTTCCAACGACATGTGCCCGTGTTCGAATTCTGCTACCGACAGTGACGTTTAAATTGGAAGTCCGAGCACATAGGGCAAAGGTGGCAATCATAGTTGCTGCTAAGCTCCTCCAACTTTCTTCTTCTTCTTCTTCTTCTTTCATTTCTTCTTCTTCTCCTTCTTTCATTTTTTAGATGAGACCGAAAAAGAGGGAATAAAAGTTGGTTACTTCTGCGTAGACGTGCTAGAGAAATAAAAACAGTCCATAAAGAGAGTTAATGATGCTCTCTCTCTCTCTCTCTCTCTCTCTCTCTATATATATATATATATATATATATATATATATATATATATATATATATATATATATATATATATATATATATATTGATATGTATTTTCTCTTGTCCCTGGTCCCTTCTCTCTTGCTTATTTTCTCTCCTGAGCACTCCAGCGTTTTCGGATGAGCACAGGACGGAATGATTTGATCCAAGAGAGTGGAGGCGCGAGAACTCCCTCGGTACGCCAAAGATCTCCAAGGCCCCATTGGCGAAACGCCCCCACGAAGTAACTCCTGGTGAGCGTGGGTGCCAGGGAGGGTGAGCGTGGATGAGGGAGGGTAAACGTGGATGAGGAAGGGTGAGGGAGGGTGAGCGTGGGTGAGAGAGAGTAAACGTGGGTGAAGGAGGGTGAGAGAGGGTGAAGGAAGGTGAGGGAGGGTAAACGTGGGGGAGGGAGGGTGAGAGAGGGTAAGGGAGGGCGAGCGTGGGTGATCGTGGGTGAGCTGGCGTGCAGGAATGCTTCGCTTTCCCCACAACACCCATGTACCCTTCCGGAGGTGTAGACACACACACACACACACACACACACACACACACACACACACACACACACACACACACACACACACAAACACGCATGCACACACGCACGGACGCTGTAAGACCATAATTGACCATTGGGAATGCAGAGACGGTATCTCTCGAGCATAGCTCTTATCCTGTATACTTAAACTAGGTAATCACACACACACACACAAATACGCACACACACACAATTTTCATGCAGCAGTTCTATAGTGTGACACTACATTGATGAAATGAGAAATGTTTATAGAATTAATGAACAGATACTCAAGTATATGTTGTTTAATGAGCACATTTTGAAAATCGTCAGTTAGTGTTTTATGTGAGTGTTCCAACATGGATGTACTAAGATGTACAATGATGTAATTAACGCTATTGTGTACACTACCAGCACATTTTGTGTGTGTGTGTATGTGTGTGTGTGTGTGTGTGTGTTTGTGTGTGTGTGTGTGTGTGTGTGTGTGTGTGTGTGTGTGTGTGTGTGTGTGTGTGTGTGTGTGGATAGGCTGAAGGGCCAGTGACGTGTTACCCAGACAATGTGATCCTGTGAGTTGAACGTCAAGCAGAATCATCTCCATGCCGTCAATATTCTCATGTCCATCTTGAAATGCAACCCAGAGGGCGTGACACTCGTTTTCCGGTCTCACACTAATACAACGCAATTTAGTCTAAGGACCTGTTCACACTAGCGGTTTCAACGTAAGTTAATGGAGGCGTTCACACACAACTGCGGAGTTTTTCCTTGGCTAAGCGGCACCGCCGCGGTTTCCGCGGGTTCATACCGCTCGTGTGAACAGGGATTAAAGGTTCTTGGCAGGGAGATAAGTGAGAAGGACCGGGAACCGTTTCATCGGTCGCGGGAGAATGCCAACTACATTAGGGTTGTGGTTTTCTAGTAGGCAACAACAGAATGTAACCCTAAGCGCATACTGAGACGCAGGCGACACAGGCGACGCGGCACAGAAGAAAAGCAGACTTCCTGTTGCTGACCTGAAGTACAGTTTGAACTTCTCTTTCGTTTGAATTGCTTCCAGATGTACTTTTTACCTCAGCATTTCAAATGAGAGTGAAGTTCAAACTCTACTTCAATTCAGCAGAAGGAAGTCTGCCTTTGGTCTATGCTGCCTCACCTGTGTCGCCTGCGTCTGCGCGTAGGCTTAAGTTAATTAAAAGCAAGAATGTTAAGAAGAGTTTTGGAATACGTGGGTTGGGGGTGGAGGAATAAAGGCCATGAGGCAATTACCTTAAAAAGACTCTTTTAACTGTGAGTCATTTTTATGAGGGACCGAAGCAGTTGCTCACCAATTTTGGCAGAACGTGTGAGAGAAGAAAGTTACGGGTGAATGTGAGTAAAAGTAAATTTGTTAGATGTGAAAGGAATGTTGATAGAGTCAGGATGAATGTGTACGTGAAGGACGAGAAGATGGAGGAAGCAGAGAGTATTTGGGGTTGCATATGGCGGTGAATGGAGGAGTAGATGCGGAGGTGAATTGTGGAGTAAAAGGAGAGCGTAAATGTCTGTGTGGAATGAAAAGTGTGATGGGTATTAGGTGTTTGGTAATAGATGCAAAGAGAAAATTGTATGATGGAGTGATTGTGCCCCCACGGTAATGCACAATGCTTAGAACGCAAGAGAAACTTAATGCAGGGTGTAATTGTGTTGAGGTGTTTGAGAAGTTACTGAGTTTCAAGAATAGAATGAGAAATGTGGAGTCAAGATAGTAACTGGGTTTTTGTAAGCAAGGAACAACTTGCGAAGAGAACATAAGAACATAAGAATGGAGGAGACCGCAAGAGACCATAAGACCTACACGAGGCAGTTCATTGTCCCTTACCACCTGTCATCCCCATCCATAAAGTTATCTCATCTTCTCTTAAAACTAATTGTTTCAGCGCTAACTACATAGTTGCTAAGTCTATTGGATTCATTAACCACTCTGTTGGTAAACCAGTTCCTGCCTATTTCCTTCTTTAACCTAATTTTTTCCAAGAGAATGTGGATAGAAGAGGTGAAATAAGTTTGAGAGGAGGACCTAGAATGACATGGATGGATGGATTGATCAACGAACGAAAAGAGCTTTGTTTCCACGTGGTACTGTATGTTACACTATGGAGGAGAGAGTACAGAAAAAAGTGAATGAATAACTGGGTGACGCGGCCCAAAGGGATGTTCCTCACTTCTCCGTATGGTGAAGCGGTGGGGGTAAACCCACTTCAGCTGATGGGCACTGCAGCTGTGCTTCACCTCACTGCGTCTGACCCACACAGCATGGCGGTAGGGTGGAGGGAGGGGTTAGATTTGGGCGTGCAACTTTTCATCCATAAAGTTCTGAAATGGCATTTTTTTTATCTGTGTGTGTATGTGTATATGTGTGTGTGTGTGTGTGTGCACGCGCGCACACACTTTAGTTTGGCCAACCCTCTTTATGCGAGGATTGAGGCCGTTGTATTGTATTCCTCTGCTGTTTTAATGTTGGGTAGTGTAAGGTTACAAACAAGTTAATGAGCAAATAAACAAATAAATCAATGTAAGACTGTAACGCAGTATATCTCTTTGGTTCTCCAGTGCATTATGACATCCGGTTTATGTGCTCCAGCTCCTTTTTTTTTCTTTTTTTTTAACAATTTTGTTTTTTCCGACAACCAAGGCTGTGCGGCAGGCATACCCAAAGGACGAAACGTCAGTAATAAAACTCCGATGGTTTTTGGCGTTTACCTCACCACCCTTCCACTCATACCCAAAGTAGTTGATGAGGTTAGGTTAGCGTAACTACGATTTGAAAAAATAAGGAAACTATAAAAAAAAGAGGGGTTGGGTCAACAAAAATTACCTCTCTCTCTCTCTCTCTCTCTCTCTCTCTCTCTCTCTCTCTCTCTCTCTCTCTTTCTCTCTCTCTCTCTCTCTCTCTCTCTCTCTCTCTCTCTCTCTCTCCCTTTATTATTACTTCCAAGTCCAGCTAGCTCCTTTATAAGGGTGAAAAAGCTCTTGGTATATAGGAAGAAGTACAGCATTATATCCTGCAGGGAAGAGTTGTCTTTGCAGAATTCCAGGGGGATCTCCAGGTGAAGAGGAACAGTCAGGGGGGAGGGGAAACCAGGGAGGGAAGACATGGGGGAGAGAGGGGAGAACATAGGGGGAGATCAGGGAAGGAGACCAGGGTGGGAGAGGGGAGATCAGGGAGGGAGACCAGGAGGGGAGAAAGGGGCGACCAAGGAGGGGAGGGGAGGCCAGGGAGGGACGAGAGACCAGGGCGGAGAGGGGAGACCAAGGAGGAGGAGAGACCAGGGAGGGAAGTGGAAATCAGGGGGTGGGAAGAGAGACCAAGAGGGAGGTAGCGGACACCAAGGGGTGGGAGGAGAGAGGGGAGACCAGGGGGGAGAGGGAAGACAAGGAGGGGGGACAGGAGGGACCAGTGAGTGGGAGAGGGGAGACCAAGGAGGGAGAGGGGGGGGAGGAAAGCGTTAGTTCGTAGACTAAGGAGACCGCCATTGTTAGAAACCGCGGAAGAGGGAAGAACCGGGAGACATCTACCCGGAAGCGTGCAGAGGGTGGTTGGTGGTCACTGTCTAGCTCTCTTGGGGAAGAAATAGAAGGACGTCTGGTGGGTTGTGCCAACAAGAAGAAACAAAGCCGTGATCATTATTATTATTATTATCATTTTATTTTTATTTCTTATTGATTTATTTATATATATATTTTTTGCGAGAGTAAATGTGTGTGTGTGTGTGTGTGTGTTTACCAAGTTGTATCTTATGGGGAGGGGAGCTATGCTCACGGTGTCCCGTCTCTGTATTTCGCCATGTCTAATTTGTCCTTAAATACGTGTACAGTTTTTGCACACACTATTATTTCATCAAGTGTGTTCCATACATCCACTACTCTGTGGGGAAAGCTGTTCTTTTTCAGATCTCTTCTATAACTGTCCTTTTTGAGCTTCTTTCCATGTGTGTATATGTGTATATTTGTGTGTTCATGTCCCTGCGCGCGCATGCATTCAGATGCGTGCATACTCGCGCGGTCACCTACATATGTGACCATATATTGTAGAAAGCACCAGAAACAGTCTCACACTACTAAACACACTGACGGGATGATTCACCGCCTCCCTAAACGACGACGCAATACTCCATTAGCGATGAATCCTCCTTTTGAACTTTGTCGACGCGACGCGCACAGCAAATAACACGGGAAAGAGATGAACCATGTGTTATGTGAGTCATACGACAGGATGACGTGTAGGTAGCCTTGCAGGTGGAGGTGGGTGGGAGGGGAGGGAGGGAGGAGGCCGGGGGAGGGGGAGGGGGAGGGGCATGTCCTTCTTTCTGTTTTTCTTTTTTGGGAACCCGCAGAGGGTCGCTCACGGGCGGTATGATTTGCGGACGCTGGGCGGGGAAATTAGGGACAGGATTAGGCCCAGGAATGGGGTTAGGACAAGGGTTAAGGGTTGGATCAGAATTAGGGTCAGGACTGGGATTTTGATTGAGGTTAGGGAGGGGTGATCCGGTTTCTAAAAATACCAAGAGTGGGACTGTTAGCTACATGGAATGGGAGATGATTCCACTGTTGGATGCTGCGGGGGTAAAATGAGTACTTGAATATCTTGTTGCTTGTCTGGTATTTTAGATCATGACTGCCTCTAGTTGTTCTGAGCAATGGGCCTTTCATAAAAATGGCTGTGCTTTAGCCCCTCTTAGGTCTGATGTTGTCATTTATGTATGTTATCCTGCCTTGCTACATCCCTTCTGACCCAGGGCAGTTGGCGGGATACAGGGATGACCTGTCATCCGTGAGGAGCTAAGATGAGAGGCGGGGAAACGGTGGTGGAGGGTAGTGGAATGGGTGGGAATAGGTACGTGCCTTTGACTTGGCTACCCCCCTCCCAAGGGGAAAAAAGCACTTGGTGTATAGAAGAATAGACCCTGCCAGACAGCACACGACTTGGGTCAGCTGAGGGAATCTCTAAACGGGCATGAATGAAATAATCCGGCGTCAGCCAGAACGGATTTCCAAGTGGTCTCAAATACAGTCGGTCGGGGTTGCAATGATCACGTCAGAATAAACACATCCGGCTTAGCATAACCAAATAAACACATACATACATACATATACCAAAGGCTTTTTTTCCCCTTACACGGGAGGTAGCCAAAAGACAAAGGTATAGAAACCTCTCCCACCCATTTCATCCCCTACATACTCCACTCCCCTCTACCCTCTCCCTTATCTTGGCACCTCCTGGATAACGGGTCATCCCTGCATCCTGTCCACTGCCGTGGGTTATAAACATGTAAATGTTATATACACACACACACGCACACACACGCAAATGTGCTTGGCTTCAGAAGCCAGAGGGCTGTAAAAGTTCTGTATCGTTCAATAGTCAATGTAATCCTCGTGTTGATGACACCCTGTTATAGGCTTTCTTTATGGGCTTTGTGGAATTTCAATACTCAATGTAATCCTCGTATTGATGATATTCTATCATAGTTTATTTGTGGGCTGAACATGAATGTTTATGGAATTTCAACACTCAATTTGATCCTCATATTGATGACATCCCATCATGGACTTCATTTGTGGGCTGAACATGAATGTTTATGGAATTCCAATACTCAATGTAATCCTCGTATTGATGATTTTCCATCGTAGACTTTCTTCGTGGGCTGAACATAATTAGTTATGGAATTTCAATACACAATTAAATCCTCGTATTGGAGATATTCCATCATAAGATTTCTTTGTGGGCTGAACATGAATGATTATGGAATTTCAATACTCAATGTAATCCTCGTATTGGTGATATTCCATCACTTTCTTTGTGGGCTGAGTATGAATTGTTATTGAATTTCAATACTCAATGTAATCCTCGTATTGATTATATTCCATTGTAGAATTTCTTCGTGGGCTGAACATGAATGGTTATGGAATTCTAATACTCAATTCAATCCTTGTATTGGTGATATTCCATCACTTTCTTTGTGGGTTGAGTATGAATTGTCATGGAATTTCAATATTCAATTTAATCCTCGTATTGATTATATTCCATTGTAGAATTTCTTTTTGGGCTGAATATAAACGGCCTATGGGATCTCCAATACTCAATAGAATCCTCGTATTATTGACATTCCCATAAACGGGCCGTGGGGCTTAATGAGGCACTTGTCTTTGAAGGAGCTTCACTCCCAATCCTCGTCGTCCGAAGTGGGCTCGTCTTCGGAGTCGTCGTCCTGGATGACGACCGCTCGGCGCTCGAGTGCTTGCGCCAGGGCGTTGGCGAGGCCGACCTTGGGAGGAGGGGCCTTCTCCTTCTTCAAGTGTGCCGTGGGGTGCAACTTGACCCCGGCTCTGATCTCCGTCATGAGCCGGGATCGCGCATCCGAGGTCTCCTGCTTCTCAGGAGATCCTGCGGGAACCCACGTCGGGCTCTTCTTTGTCGGGGCTGGGTCCTCGGTAGGAGAGCTCAAGGGTGCTGTGGGCTTCAGCTTGATCCCTCTCCTAATCTGGCCCATCAGTTGAGCCCGTGCGTCGACGACTTGGGGCCCAGTTGTTTTTCTTCCACCTTCATCCCTCGTCACTCTTGGTGGAGGCGGTGGAGATGGGCCACGAAGCACTGGAAGAGGTGGTGGGACTGGAATGCGAGGCATGGGAGGAGGCGCAGGCGCCGATGGGGCTGGTTTCGGCCCTGCTGCTGCTGGAACGCCGTCGGTCGCGTTTTCGATCTCGGAACGCTCTTCTCGCAGCCTCTTGATCTCCTCCTCGTGCTGATCCAGTTTCTTCAGGATGAAATTTTCCTTCGAAAGGGCTTCAAACCTTGCTTCCACTGTGCCCTGGAATCGCTGGAGTGTCTCTTTTATTAGCTGTTCCAGTCGATTCCTGTGGTCGTCGATCTGTCCTAGGAGGGTCGCCTTCTCCTTCTTCCAGGCCGCAGCTCTTCGCCTGTGGATCCTCTTGAGCTTGGCGATGCGGGCGTTCTTCTCCATCAGGAGCTTGGCCTTGGCCAACCGCTCCTCTTCGAGTTGCTGGAGGAGCTCCTCCCGCTGAAGACGTTCGGTCTCCAGCTTGGCCTTAAGGAGGGTCCTTTGCTCCTCCAGGGGAGACTGGTGTCTCCTCCACTCCTGTCGAAGGACCTCCACGTCCTTGACAATTTCGCTAAACACGGGCTTGATTAGCAGAGGCATGGAGTGGACGTCTGGCCATCCTGAGAGCGCCGAGGTCGTTCCCCGTCGGAAGCTGTTCGAACTTCGTAGATATCCGTAGCGGCAAGGTTGTTCTTCAGCTTCTCTCCCCCCCCAAAAAAAAAAGATGTGTGTGTATATATATATATATATATATATATATATATATGCAAAGTAGACCACTTGGAAAAAGAAACTAACGAAGCAGAGCGCTTTTGTATATTACATCTTCAGCGCAACAAGTGCATAGTAATAGAAATGCATAGATAATATATACATGAAAAAAGGAACAAGGACAGTTTGAATAAAGGTAGCGGACAATTACTGTCCTTGTTCCTTTTTTCATGTATATATTACACGTACCCGTGTTCTTATTAGCATATATATGATATATACAGTATATATTATATATATATATATATATATATTATACAGTATATATAATATATTTATATATATATATATATATATAATGATAATAATAATAATTCTCGTTCATTATCATTTTAAGCTTTGTTGAGGAATTCCTCGTTCCATCAGATGACATTAACCTTGCTTGTTATGTTGCTCGTCAGTCATTAGAACAAATTTTCATCCTTCTTCAAAGCTCAGGTCTAAAAGAATTAAAGTAAAAAAAAAAAAAAACGACCAGCATATGATAAAGTTGATGGAAATGGTGATAAAGATAAAAATACTGAATGATACCAGTTTGTTTTTTCCGATACAGTCGAGTTGTGTATATTTGTATAATTCATGTTTAGGCGTTCAATATGTCACGCTATATCTGCATCCAATCGCTCAGTCCTTCTATAAAGATGACCGTGGGGAGGGGGGGTTCCTTTTCTTTGTAATTTGGATTAAATGAGGGAGCATACTCATAAGAGGGTATAACAAAGGTGAAATTACTTGCTTAATAAGATGACAAAAGAGAGAGAGAGATAGGGAGAGCGAGCGATAGATAGAGCGAGCGAGAGATAGAGAAAGTGAGAGAGAGATAGGGAGAGCGAGCGAGAGATAGAGAGAGAGAGAGATAGAGAACGTGAGAGATAGAGAGATTGAATGAGAGCGAGTTTATCTTTAGCATAATTCCCAACGTAGATCATCTCTGATGACGATTGGCCCTTCCGTACGACCAGGACGCGTCGTTGTGCTTTCCCGTCCGTCCGCCTGCCTGCTTGCGTATGCGTGCTTGCCTCTGCACCGTTTGGGAGAAGAGACAGCTCGTGATTGCCCTCGTCAGCGGCCAATTTGGGGAAATTACCATGGAAGGTGAAATCGCTCCCTTGTTGTTTGTCTCTCAACCTGCACGCGCGCGCGTGTGTGTTTATGTGTGTGTGTGAATGTGCCTTCCTACGTGAGTGTGTGTGTGTGTGTGTGTGTATGTGTTTGAATATGCCTTCCTACTACGTGTGTGTGTGAATGTTACTACGTGTGTGTGCATGTGTGTGTTTGTGAATGTGCCAGGGTGTAATTGTGTTGAGGTGTTTGAGAAGTTATTGAGTTTCAAGAATAGAATGAGAAATATGGAGTCAAGATAGTAACTGGGTTTTTGTAAGCAAGGAACAACTAGCGAAGAGAACATAAGAACATAAGAATGGAGGAGACCGCAAGAGACCATAAGACCTACACGAGGCAGTTCATTGTCCCTTACCACCTGTCATCCCCATCCATAAAGTTATCTCATCTTCTCTTAAAACTAATTGTTTCAGCGCTAACTACATAGTTGCTAAGTCTATTGGATTCATTAACCACTCTGTTGGTAAACCAGTTCCTGCCTATTTCCTTCTTTAACCTAATTTTTTCCAAGAGAATGTAGAACAATGTACCAGTATAGGACAAAATATAATTTTAGGATTTAATGTCGCTAGAGGACGAAATGTCACATTAGGATATAATGTCATAGGACAAAATGTCGCAATGGGATGTAATGACAGTGGAGGACAAAAGATCACGATGGGAAGTAATGATAGTGGAGAACAAAATATCACGATAGAATGTAATGATAATGGAGGGGAAAATATCACGGTAGGATATAATGTCATTGAAGGCCAAAATGTAATTTTAGGAAGGGATACCGGACAGAATGTCAATGAAGGCCAAAATATCATGATAGGATGTAATGTCGCTAGAGGACGATATGACACATTAGGATGTAATGTCATAGGACAAAATGTCACAATGGGATGTAATGACAGTGGAGGACAAAAGATCACGATGGGAAATAATGATAGTGGAGAACAAAATATCACGATAGGATGTAATGATAATGGAGGAGAAAATATCACGGTAGGATATAATGTCAGTGAAGGACAAAATATAATTTTAGGAAGAGATACCGGACAGAATGTCAATGAAGGCCAAAATATCAAGATAGGATGTAATGACAGTGGAAGACAAAAGATCACGATGGGATGTAATTATAGTGGAGGAAAAAATATCACGGTAGGATATAATGTCACTGGAGGACAAAATATAATTTTAGAAAGGGATGCCGGACATAATGTCACTGAACGATGGGAGGCCGGCGTGAATCACGGTGACGTAGGGGGACAAAATGTACAAAATAGATCGGATGACCGTAATCGACCAGATGTCCGTGATGGGGGAAATTTTAATTTTGATAGGAGAAATGTTAATGAGGCATTGAATGTCAATGAAGGACCAAATAATAATAATATAGAGCAAGGCATAAATAAAAAACAAAATGATAATATAAGACATGATATTGAAACTCAAAATGTGTCAAAAAGAAATAATCACGAGTTTCTTAAAACTATGTACTTTAATGCTCGTAGTATTAGGAACAAATTTCAAGAAATACAGGCGTATGTCAAAAGCGAAAATCTCGATATGATAGGAATAACTGAGACATGGTTAAATGGTACAGAGTTCGAAGCTGAATTTAATATTGCGGGATTTAAGCACTTTCATCAGGATAGAAACCACAAGAAAGGTGGGGGTGTTCTATTGTACGTTAAAAACAATGTTCATGCTTGTGTTTTAGAGAAAGTGAAACAGGATGCATATGACAGTTTGTGGGTTGAGTTAACCCTAACAAATGGACAAAAAATGAATATAGGTGTAATATATAGGCCAAAGACATTATCATTAGCAGACGACAAACTGTTATTTCAAGAACTGTCTAGTTTCTGCAACCGAGATTTATTGATAATGGGTGATTTCAATTTTACTGACATTGATTGGATGACCCTTGAACATGGCCATATAGGTAGTCGCTTGATTGATTTTCTTGGTGACAATTACTTAATTCAGCATGTAAAAGAGCCCACAAGATATGGAAACTTGCTCGATTTATTGATCACTAGCCGCGAAAGCATGGTAACTGATGTAGAAGTCGGTGAATCTGTTGCAAATAGCGATCACAATTTAGTCAGATTCAAACTCCTAAACAATTTTAGAATAGATACTTGTGCTTCTAAAATACCCGATTTCAGTAAAGCTCAGTTCATAGAACTACGTCAGGAGCTTCAGCTTACAGATTGGGAGGCAAAATTAAACGAAAGGCCTGTAGATCAGATGTGGGAAATATTTCAAAATACGCTCACTAAGATGATTCAAACTTATATTCCTTTTAAGGACAGACGTCCCCCAAATCAGGCTCGCCCAAAGTGGCTCGACAAAGAAACTGAAAAAAGTATTGCTAAAAAGAGACAGGCTTATAAGAAATATAAATGCTCGGGTGCATCTAATGACTATGAAAGTTATGTATCAATACAGAGAGATTTAAAAAAGACAATAAGAAAAAGAAAACGACAATACGAAATGAACATCGCTGATAAATCCAAAGAGAATCCCAAAGAATTCTATAGTTACATTAGAGATAAAAAAGTTGTTAGGAATCACATTGGTCCACTATTATCTGCTGACGGTCAACTTGAATATTCAAATGAAGGAATGTGTAATATCTTAAACAATTATTTTAGCTCGGTATTCGTAAACGAAACACCTCAAAGTGAATTCCAAACTGAAACCTGTGAAAAGTCTGGGGTAAACTTACTCACTACGGTAAATATAACAAAAGAAAAAATTAAAAGGTGTATAGACAAACTCAAAGTTAATAAAACACCAGGGCCTGACGGTTGGCATCCAAGAATCTTAAAGGAAATGAAAAATGAGATTGTTGTTCCATTAGAAATCATTTTCAAGAAATCCATCATATCCGGAGATGTCCCAAGAGAATGGAAGCTAGCTAACGTTACTCCCATATTCAAAAAAGGTGACAAAAAGAAACCAAATAACTATAGGCCTATAAGTTTGACTTCGATCGTAGGAAAAATAATGGAAACTATCATCAGAGATGATATCGAATATCATTTAGAAAGTAACCGTTTGATAAATGATAGCCAGCATGGTTTCAGACGGAAACGTTCTTGCGTGACTAACTTACTCGAATTCTACAACACAGTTATCTCGAATTATGACAAAAGAAACAATATAGATTTAATATATCTAGACTTTTCAAAAGCTTTTGATACCGTCCCACACGAAAGACTACTTACTAAATTAGCTTTGCATGGGATAAGTGGTAGCCTATTAGGTTGGACTAGTAATTGGTTGAAAGGTCGAAAACAGAGAGTTGTTTTAAATGGAAAAACTTCTGGATGGAAAAGTGTTGCAAGTGGAGTTCTCAGGGTTCCGTTCTTGGGCCACTTCTATTCATAGTATATATAAATGATATAGACCATGGACTAAAATCTACTGTTTCCAAATTTGCTGATGATACAAAACTGTGCGGAGTGGCAAATGATCACTCAAACCAATTAGATATTCAAGAAGATTTAGATCAATTACAGCAATGGTCTGAAAAGTGGCTAATGAAATTTAACACAAGTAAATGCAAGGTAATGCACATAGGTAAAAATAACAGTAAGTACGATTACAAGTTATTTGGAAATTCGTTAACAAAAGTGGATAGTGAAAAAGATCTCGGCGTAATTATCAGTAACGACCTCAAATCATCCAAGCAGTGTATTTCAGCCTCTGAGAAAGCAAATAAGATTCTGGGATTGATTGCGCGATCTTTTGATTTCAAAAGTCCATCACTCATTAACAAGCTATATAAATCGTTAGTTCGTCCACATTTGGAATATGCTGTTTCCGTATGGTCACCGAATCTCATTAAAGACATTGACAGACTGGAAAAAGTACAACGGCGAGCCACAAAACTGATTCCAAATATCAAAAATAAATCATACGAAAATCGACTTAAGCACATGAATCTGTTTTCCCTAAAAAAGCGTAGACTCAGAGGTGACTTGATACAGGTCTTTAAGATTTTAAAGGGAATTGACAACATCAAAAGTGACCAAATTTTCACATTGAATGAGAATCCGACAAGAAACAATGGTCTCAAACTGTCCGGAAATAGATTCAATTTGGAAGTAGGTAGAAACAACTTTGCCAACCGTGTAGTTAATGAATGGAATAAACTTCCTGCACAGGTAGTGCAATGTAGTTCAGTTCGAAGCTTTAAGAATCATTTAGATAAATACCTAAGTAAGATGCTGTAATGATTATAATTTATGTTATATTATTTGTTTTTGTTTTGTTATAATTTGTCTGTCTGATTTTCATTTATTATTAGTTATATGTCAATTTATAATCATTTACTATTTACCTTTTTGTTTGTTATTCAACTATACCTATGCATTTATTTATTTGTAATTTTTACATTATTATAGTTTTAATTTATCATTAATATGATTTTTTTTTTCTGCATCCGACCTAGATATGGATCAAAAGGTCTCCTGTCGGCATGCTTCGCCTTTGTAATCCTTTGTAATAGAAGAGGTGAAATAAGTTTGAGAGGAGGACCTAGAATGACATGGATGGATGGATTGATCAACGAACGAAAAGAGCTTTGTTTCCACGTGGTACTGTATATTACACTATGGAGGAGAGAGTACAGAAAAAAGTGAATGAATAACTGGGTAACGTGGCCCAAAGGGATATTCCTCACTTCCGTATGGTGAAGCGGTGGGGGTAAACCCACTTCGGCTGATGGGCACTGCGTCTGACCCACACAGCGTGGCGGTAGGGTGGAGGGAGGGGGTAGATTTGGGCGTTCAACTTTTCATCCATAAAGTTCTGAAATGGCATTTTTTATCTGTGTGTGTGTGTGTGTGTGTGTGTGTGTGTGTGTGTGTGCACGTGCACACACACTTTAGCTTGGCCAACCCTCTCTATACGAGGATTGAGGCCGTTGTATTGTATTCCTCTGCTGTATTAATGTTGGGTAGTGTAAGGTTACAAACAAGTTAATGAGCAAATAAACAAATAAATCAATGTAAGACTGTAACGCAGTATATCTCTTTGGTTCTCCAGTGCATTATGACATCCGGTTTGTGTGCTCCAGCTCCTTTTTTTTTTTTTTTTTTTATCCGACAACCAAGGCTGTGCGGCAGTCATACCCAAAGGACGAAACGTCAGTAATAAAACTCCGATGGTTTTTGGCGTTTACCTCACCACCCTTCCACTCATACCCAAAGTAGTTGATGAGGTTAGGTTAGCGTAACTACGATTTGAAAAAATAAGGAAACTATAAAAAAGTGGGGTTGGGTCAACAAAAATTACCCCTCTCTTTCTCTCTCTCTCTCTCTCTCTCTCTCTCTCTCTTTATTATTACTTCCAAGTCCAGCTAGCTCCTTTATAAGGGTGAAAAAGCTCTTGGTATATAGGAAGAAGTACAGCATTATATCCTGCAGGGAAGAGTTGTCTTTGCAGAATTCCAGGGGGATCTCCAGGTGAAGAGGAACAGTCAGGGGGAGGGGAAACCAGGGAGGGAAGACATGGGGGAGAGAGGGGAGAACATAGGGGGAGACGGGAGATCAGGGAAGGAGACCAGGGTGGGAGAGGGGAGATCAGGGAGGGAGACCAGGAGGGGGGAAAGGGGCGACCAAGGAGGGGAGGGGAGGCCAGGGAGGGACGAGAGACCAGGGCGGAGAGGGGAGACCAAGGAGGAGGAGAGACCAGGGGGGGAAGTGGAAATCAGGGGGTGGGAAGAGAGACCAAGAGGGAGGTAGCGGACACCAGGGGGTGGGAGGAGAGAGGGGAGACCAAAGGGGTTAAAGGGAGACCAGGGGTGAGAGGGGGGACAGGAGGGACCAGTGAGTGGGAGAGGGAAGACCAAGGAGGGAGAGGGGGGGGGGAGAGGAAAGCGTTAGTTCGTAGACTAAGGAGACCGCCATTGTTAGAAACCGCGGAAGAGGGAAGAACCGGGAGACATCTTCCCGGAAGCGTGCAGAGGGTGGTTGGTGGTCACTGTCTAGCTCTCATGGGGAGGAAATAGAAGGACGTCTGGTGGGTTGTGCCAACAAGAAGAAACAAAGCCGTGATCATTATTATTATAATTATCATTTTATTTTTATTTCTTATTGATTTATTTATATATATATATATATATATATATATATATATATATATATATTTTTTTTTTTTTTGCGAGAGTACATGTGTGTGTGTATTTACCTAGTTGTATCTTATGGGGAGGGGAGCTATGCTCACGGTGTCCCGTCTCTGTATTTCCCCATGTCTAATTTGTCCTTAAATACGTATACAGTTTTTGCACACACTATTATTTCGTCAAGTGTGTTCCATACATCCACCACTCTGTGGGGAAAGCTGTTCTTTTTCAGATCTCTTCTATAACTGTCCTTTTTGAGCTTTCCATGTGTGTATTTGTGTGTGCATGTCCCTGCGCGCGCATGCATTCAGATGCGTGCATACTCGCGCGGTCACCTACATATATGTCCATATATTGTAGAAAGCACCAGAAACAGTCTCGCACTACTAAACACACTGACGGCATGATTCACCGCCTCTCTAAACGACGACGCAATGCTCCATTAGCGATGAATCCTCCTTTTGAACTTTGTCGACGCGACGAGCACAGCAAATAACACGGGAAAGAGATGAACCATGTGTTATGTGAGTCATACGACAGGATGACGTGTAGGTAGCCTTGCAGGTGGAGGTGGGTGGGAGGGGCAGGGAGGGAGGAGGCCGGGGGAGGGGGAGGGGGAGGGGCATGTCCTTCTTTCTGTTTTTCTTTTTTGGGAACCCGCAGAGGGTCGCTCACGGGCGGTATGATTTGCGGACGCTGGGCGGGGAAATTAGGGACAGGATTAGGCCCAGGAATGGGGTTAGGACAAGGGTTAAGGGTTGGATCAGAATTAGGGTCAGGACTGGGATTTTGATTGAGGTTAGGGAGGGGTGATCCGGTTTCTAAAAATACCAAGAGTGGGACTGTTAGCTACATGGAATGGGAGATGATTCCACTGTTGGATGCTGCGGGGGTAAAATGAGTACTTGAATATCTTGTTGCTTGTCTGGTATTTTAGATCATGACTGCCTCTAGTTGTTCTGAGCAATGGGCCTTTCATAAAAATGGCTGTGCTTTAGCCCCTCTTAGGTCTGATGTTGTCATTTATGTATGTTATCCTGCCTTGCTACATCCCTTCTGACCCAGGGCAGTTGGCGGGATACAGGGATGACCTGTCATCCGTGAGGAGCTAAGATGAGAGGCGGGGAAACGGTGGTGGAGGGTAGTGGAATGGGTGGGAATAGGTACGTGCCTTTGACTTGGCTACCCCCCTCCCAAGGGGAAAAAAGCACTTGGTGTATAGAAGAATAGACCCTGCCAGACAGCACACGACTTGGGTCAGCTGAGGGAATCTCTAAACGGGCATGAACGGATTTCCAAGTGGTCTCAAATACAGTCGGTCGGGGTTGCAATGATCACGTCAGAATAAACACATCCGGCTCAGCATAACCAAATAAACACATACATACATACATATACCAAAGGCTTTTTTCCCCTTACACGGGAGGTAGCCAAAAGACAAAGGTATAGAAACCTCTCCCACCCATTTCATCCCCTACATACTCCACTCCCCTCTACCCTCTTCCCTCTCCCTTATCTTGGCACCTCCTGGATAACGGGTCATCCCTGCATCCTGTCCACTGCCGTGGGTTATAAACATGTAAATGTTATATACACACACACGCACACACACGCAAATGTGCTTGGCTTCAGAAGCCAGAGGGCTGTAAAAGTTCTGTATCGTTCAATACTCAATGTAATCCTCGTATTGATGACACCCTGTTATAGGCTTTCTTTATGGGCTTTGTGGAATTTCAATACTCAATGTAATCCTCGTATTGATGATATTCTATCATAGTTTATTTGTGGGCTGAACATGAATGTTTATGGAATTTCAACACTCAATTTAATCCTCATATTGATGACATCCCATCATGGACTTCATTTGTGGGCTGAACATGAATGTTTATGGAATTCCAATACTCAATGTAATCCTCGTATTGATGATTTTCCATCGTAGACTTTCTTCGTGGGCTGAACATAATTAGTTATGGAATTTCAATACACAATTAAATCCTCGTATTGGAGATATTCCATCATAAGATTTCTTTGTGGGCTGAACATGAATGATTATGGAATTTCAATACTCAATGTAATCCTCGTATTGGTGATATTCCATCACTTTCTTTGTGGGCTGAGTATGAATTGTTATTGAATTTCAATACTCAATGTAATCCTCGTATTGATTATATTCCATTGTAGAATTTCTTCGTGGGCTGAACATGAATGGTTATGGAATTCTAATACTCAATTCAATCCTTGTATTGGTGATATTCCATCACTTTCTTTGTGGGTTGAGTATGAATTGTCATGGAATTTCAATATTCAATTTAATCCTCGTATTGATTATATTCCATTGTAGAATTTCTTTTTGGGCTGAATATAAACGGCCTATGGGATCTCCAATACTCAATAGAATCCTCGTATTATTGACATTCCCATAAACGGGCCGTGGGGCTTAATGAGGCACTTGTCTTCGAAGGAGCTTCACTCCCAATCCTCGTCGTCCGAAGTGGGCTCGTCTTCGGAGTTGTCGTCCTGGATGACGACCGCTCGGCGCTCGAGTGCTTGCGCCAGGGCGTTGGCGAGGCCGACCTTGGGAGGAGGGGCCTTCTCCTTCTTCAAGTGTGCCGTGGGGTGCAACTTGACCCCGGCTCTGATCTCCGTCATGAGCCGGGATCGCGCATCCGAGGTCTCCTGCTTCTCAGGAGATCCTGCGGGAACCCACGTCGGGCTCTTCTTTGTCGGGGCTGGGTCCTCGGTAGGAGAGCTCAAGGGTGCTGTGGGCTTCAGCTTGATCCCTCTCCTAATCTGGCCCATCAGATGAGCCCGTGCGTCGACGACTTGGGGCCCAGTTGTTTTTCTTCCACCTTCATCCCTCGTCACTCTTGGTGGAGGCGGTGGAGATGGGCCACGAAGCACTGGGAGAGGTGGTGGGACTGGAATGCGAGGCATGGGAGGAGGCGCAGGCGCCGATGGGGCTGATTTCGGCCCTGCTGCTGCTGGAACGCCGTCGGTCGCGTTTTCGATCTCGGAACGCTCTTCTCGCAGCCTCTTGATCTCCTCCTCGTGCTGATCCAGTTTCTTCAGGATGAAATTTTCCTTCGAGAGGGCTTCAAACCTTGCTTCCACTGTGCCCTGGAATCGCTGGAGTGTCTCTTTTATTAGCTGTTCCAGTCGATTCCTGTGGTCGTCGATCTGTCCTAGGAGGGTCGCCTTCTCCTTCTTCCAGGCCGCAGCTCTTCGCCTGTGGATCCTCTTGAGCTTGGCGATGCGGGCGTTCTTCTCCATCAGGAGCTTGGCCTTGGCCAACCGCTCCTCTTCGAGTTGCTGGAGGAGCTCCTCCCGCTGAAGACGTTCAGTCTCCAGCTTGGCCTTAAGGAGGGTCCTTTGCTCCTCCAGGGGAGACTGGTGTCTCCTCCACTCCTGTCGAAGGACCTCCACGTCCTTGACAATTTCGCTAAACGAGGGCTTGATTAGCAGAGGCATGGAGTGCACGTCTGGCCATCCTGAGAGCGCCGAGGTCGTTCCCCGTCGGAAGCTGTTCGAACTTCGTAGATATCCGTAACGGCAAGGTTGTTCTTCAGCTTCTCTCCCCCCCCAAAAAAAAAGATGTGTGTATATATATATATATGTATATATATATATATATATATGCAAAGTAGACCACTTGGAAAAAGAAACTAACGAAGCAGAGCGCTTTTGTATATTACATCTTCAGTGCAACAAGTGCATAGTAATAGAAATGCATAGATAATATATACATGAAAAAAGGAACAAGGACAGTTTGAATAAAGGTAGCGGACAATTACTGTCCTTGTTCCTTTTTTCATGTATATATTACCTATGCATTTCTATTACTATGTACTTGTTGCACTGAAGATTTAATATACGAAAGCGCTCTGCTTCGTTAGTTTCTTTTTTCCAAGTGGTCTACTTTGCATAAGTGAACACACGTACCCGTGTTCTTATGAGCATATATATATATATATATATATATATAATATATACAGTATATATAATATATATATATATATATATATATATATATAATGATAATAATAATAATTCTCGTTCATTATCATTTTAAGCTTTGTTGAGGAATTCCTCGTTCCATCAGATGACATTAACCTTGCTTGTTATGTTGCTCGTCAGTCATTAGAACAAATTTTCATCCTTCTTCAAAGCTCAGGTCTAAAAGAATTAAAGTAAAAAAAAAAATCGACCAGCATATGATAAAGTTGATGGAAATGGTGATAAAGATAAAAATACTGAATGATACCAGTTTGTTTTTTCCGATACAGTCGAGTTGTGTATATTTGTATAATTCATGTTTAGGCGTTCAATATGTCACGCTATATCTGCATCCAATCGCTCAGTCCTTCTATAAAGATGACCGTGGGGAGGGGGGGTTCCTTTTCTTTGTAATTTGGATTAAATGAGGGAGCATACTCATAAGAGGGTATAACAAAAGTGAAATTACTTGCTTAATAAGATGACAAAAGAGAGAGAGAGATAGGGAGAGCGAGCGATAGATAGAGCGAGCGAGAGATAGAGAAAGTGAGAGAGAGATAGGGAGAGCGAGCGAGAGATAGAGAGAGATAAAGAACGTGAGAGATAGAGAGATTGAATGAGAGCGAGTTTATCTTTAGCATAATTCCCAACGTAGATCATCTCTGATGACGATTGGCCCTTCCGTACGACCAGGACGCGTCGTTCTGCTTTCCCGTCCGTCCGCCTGCCTGCTTGCGTATGCGTGCTTGCCTCTGCACCGTTTGGGAGAAGAGACAGCTCGTGATTGCCCTCGTCAGCGGCCAATTTGGGGAAATTACCATGGAAGGTGAAATCGCTCCCTTGTTGTTTGTCTCTCAACCTGCACTCGCGCGCGTGTGTGTGAATGTGCCTTCCTACGTGAGTGTGTGTGTGTGTGTGTGTATGTGTTTGAATATGCCTTCCTACTACGTGTGTGTGTGAATGTTACTACGTGTGTGTGCATGTGTGTGTTTGTGAATGTGCCAGGGTGTAATTGTGTTGAGGTGTTTGAGAAGTTATTGAGTTTCAAGAATAGAATGAGAAATATGGAGTCAAGATAGTAACTGGGTTTTTGTAAGCAAGGAACAACTAGCGAAGAGAACATAAGAACATAAGAATGGAGGAGACCGCAAGAGACCATAAGACCTACACGAGGCAGTTCATTGTCCCTTACCACCTGTCATCCACATCCATAAAGTTATCTCATCTTCTCTTAAAACTAATTGTTTCAGCGCTAACTACATAGTTACTAAGTCTATTGGATTCATTAACCACTCTGTTGGTAAACCAGTTCCTGCCTATTTCCTTCTTTAACCTAATTTTTTCCAAGAGAATGTAGAACAATGTACCAGTATAGGACAAAATATAATTTTAGGATTTAATGTCGCTAGAGGACGAAATGTCACATTAGGATATAATGTCATAGGACAAAATGTCGCAATGGGATGTAATGACAGTGGAGGACAAAAGATCACGATGGGAAGTAATGATAGTGGAGAACAAAATATCACGATAGAATGTAATGATAATGGAGGGGAAAATATCACGGTAGGATATAATGTCATTGAAGGCCAAAATGTAATTTTAGGAAGGGATACCGGACAGAATGTCAATGAAGGCCAAAATATCATGATAGGATGTAATGTCGCTAGAGGACGATATGACACATTAGGATGTAATGTCATAGGACAAAATGTCACAATGGGATGTAATGACAGTGGAGGACAAAAGATCACGATGGGAAATAATGATAGTGGAGAACAAAATATCACGATAGGATGTAATGATAATGGAGGAGAAAATATCACGGTAGGATATAATGTCAGTGAAGGACAAAATATAATTTTAGGAAGAGATACCGGACAGAATGTCAATGAAGGCCAAAATATCAAGATAGGATGTAATGACAGTGGAAGACAAAAGATCACGATGGGATGTAATTATAGTGGAGGAAAAAATATCACGGTAGGATATAATGTCACTGGAGGACAAAATATAATTTTAGAAAGGGATGCCGGACATAATGTCACTGAACGATGGGAGGCCGGCGTGAATCACGGTGACGTAGGGGGACAAAATGTACAAAATAGATCGGATGACCGTAATCGACCAGATGTCCGTGATGGGGGAAATTTTAATTTTGATAGGAGAAATGTTAATGAGGCATTGAATGTCAATGAAGGACCAAATAATAATAATATAGAGCAAGGCATAAATAAAAAACAAAATGATAATATAAGACATGATATTGAAACTCAAAATGTGTCAAAAAGAAATAATCACGAGTTTCTTAAAACTATGTACTTTAATGCTCGTAGTATTAGGAACAAATTTCAAGAAATACAGGCGTATGTCAAAAGCGAAAATCTCGATATGATAGGAATAACTGAGACATGGTTAAATGGTACAGAGTTCGAAGCTGAATTTAATATTGCGGGATTTAAGCACTTTCATCAGGATAGAAACCACAAGAAAGGTGGGGGTGTTCTATTGTACGTTAAAAACAATGTTCATGCTTGTGTTTTAGAGAAAGTGAAACAGGATGCATATGACAGTTTGTGGGTTGAGTTAACCCTAACAAATGGACAAAAAATGAATATAGGTGTAATATATAGGCCAAAGACATTATCATTAGCAGACGACAAACTGTTATTTCAAGAACTGTCTAGTTTCTGCAACCGAGATTTATTGATAATGGGTGATTTCAATTTTACTGACATTGATTGGATGACCCTTGAACATGGCCATATAGGTAGTCGCTTGATTGATTTTCTTGGTGACAATTACTTAATTCAGCATGTAAAAGAGCCCACAAGATATGGAAACTTGCTCGATTTATTGATCACTAGCCGCGAAAGCATGGTAACTGATGTAGAAGTCGGTGAATCTGTTGCAAATAGCGATCACAATTTAGTCAGATTCAAACTCCTAAACAATTTTAGAATAGATACTTGTGCTTCTAAAATACCCGATTTCAGTAAAGCTCAGTTCATAGAACTACGTCAGGAGCTTCAGCTTACAGATTGGGAGGCAAAATTAAACGAAAGGCCTGTAGATCAGATGTGGGAAATATTTCAAAATACGCTCACTAAGATGATTCAAACTTATATTCCTTTTAAGGACAGACGTCCCCCAAATCAGGCTCGCCCAAAGTGGCTCGACAAAGAAACTGAAAAAAGTATTGCTAAAAAGAGACAGGCTTATAAGAAATATAAATGCTCGGGTGCATCTAATGACTATGAAAGTTATGTATCAATACAGAGAGATTTAAAAAAGACAATAAGAAAAAGAAAACGACAATACGAAATGAACATCGCTGATAAATCCAAAGAGAATCCCAAAGAATTCTATAGTTACATTAGAGATAAAAAAGTTGTTAGGAATCACATTGGTCCACTATTATCTGCTGACGGTCAACTTGAATATTCAAATGAAGGAATGTGTAATATCTTAAACAATTATTTTAGCTCGGTATTCGTAAACGAAACACCTCAAAGTGAATTCCAAACTGAAACCTGTGAAAAGTCTGGGGTAAACTTACTCACTACGGTAAATATAACAAAAGAAAAAATTAAAAGGTGTATAGACAAACTCAAAGTTAATAAAACACCAGGGCCTGACGGTTGGCATCCAAGAATCTTAAAGGAAATGAAAAATGAGATTGTTGTTCCATTAGAAATCATTTTCAAGAAATCCATCATATCCGGAGATGTCCCAAGAGAATGGAAGCTAGCTAACGTTACTCCCATATTCAAAAAAGGTGACAAAAAGAAACCAAATAACTATAGGCCTATAAGTTTGACTTCGATCGTAGGAAAAATAATGGAAACTATCATCAGAGATGATATCGAATATCATTTAGAAAGTAACCGTTTGATAAATGATAGCCAGCATGGTTTCAGACGGAAACGTTCTTGCGTGACTAACTTACTCGAATTCTACAACACAGTTATCTCGAATTATGACAAAAGAAACAATATAGATTTAATATATCTAGACTTTTCAAAAGCTTTTGATACCGTCCCACACGAAAGACTACTTACTAAATTAGCTTTGCATGGGATAAGTGGTAGCCTATTAGGTTGGACTAGTAATTGGTTGAAAGGTCGAAAACAGAGAGTTGTTTTAAATGGAAAAACTTCTGGATGGAAAAGTGTTGCAAGTGGAGTTCTCAGGGTTCCGTTCTTGGGCCACTTCTATTCATAGTATATATAAATGATATAGACCATGGACTAAAATCTACTGTTTCCAAATTTGCTGATGATACAAAACTGTGCGGAGTGGCAAATGATCACTCAAACCAATTAGATATTCAAGAAGATTTAGATCAATTACAGCAATGGTCTGAAAAGTGGCTAATGAAATTTAACACAAGTAAATGCAAGGTAATGCACATAGGTAAAAATAACAGTAAGTACGATTACAAGTTATTTGGAAATTCGTTAACAAAAGTGGATAGTGAAAAAGATCTCGGCGTAATTATCAGTAACGACCTCAAATCATCCAAGCAGTGTATTTCAGCCTCTGAGAAAGCAAATAAGATTCTGGGATTGATTGCGCGATCTTTTGATTTCAAAAGTCCATCACTCATTAACAAGCTATATAAATCGTTAGTTCGTCCACATTTGGAATATGCTGTTTCCGTATGGTCACCGAATCTCATTAAAGACATTGACAGACTGGAAAAAGTACAACGGCGAGCCACAAAACTGATTCCAAATATCAAAAATAAATCATACGAAAATCGACTTAAGCACATGAATCTGTTTTCCCTAAAAAAGCGTAGACTCAGAGGTGACTTGATACAGGTCTTTAAGATTTTAAAGGGAATTGACAACATCAAAAGTGACCAAATTTTCACATTGAATGAGAATCCGACAAGAAACAATGGTCTCAAACTGTCCGGAAATAGATTCAATTTGGAAGTAGGTAGAAACAACTTTGCCAACCGTGTAGTTAATGAATGGAATAAACTTCCTGCACAGGTAGTGCAATGTAGTTCAGTTCGAAGCTTTAAGAATCATTTAGATAAATACCTAAGTAAGATGCTGTAATGATTATAATTTATGTTATATTATTTGTTTTTGTTTTGTTATAATTTGTCTGTCTGATTTTCATTTATTATTAGTTATATGTCAATTTATAATCATTTACTATTTACCTTTTTGTTTGTTATTCAACTATACCTATGCATTTATTTATTTGTAATTTTTACATTATTATAGTTTTAATTTATCATTAATATGATTTTTTTTTTCTGCATCCGACCTAGATATGGATCAAAAGGTCTCCTGTCGGCATGCTTCGCCTTTGTAATCCTTTGTAATAGAAGAGGTGAAATAAGTTTGAGAGGAGGACCTAGAATGACATGGATGGATGGATTGATCAACGAACGAAAAGAGCTTTGTTTCCACGTGGTACTGTATGTTACACTATGGAGGAGAGAGTACAGAAAAAAGTGAATGAATAACTGGGTAACGTGGCCCAAAGGGATGTTCCTCACTTCCGTATGGTGAAGCGGTGGGGGTAAACCCACTTCGGCTGATGGGCACTGCGTCTGACCCACACAGCGTGGCGGTAGGGTGGAGGGAGGGGGTAGATTTGGGCGTGCAACTTTTCATCCATAAAGTTCTGAAATGGCATTTTTTATCTGTGTGTGTGTGTGTGTGTGTGTGTGTGTGTGTGTGTGTGTGTGTGTGCACGTGCACACACACTTTAGCTTGGCCAACCCTCTCTATACGAGGATTGAGGCCGTTGTATTGTATTCCTCTGCTGTATTAATGTTGGGTAGTGTAAGGTTACAAACAAGTTAATGAGCAAATAAACAAATAAATCAATGTAAGACTGTAACGCAGTATATCTCTTTGGTTCTCCAGTGCATTATGACATCCGGTTTGTGTGCTCCAGCTCCTTTTTTTTTTTTTTTTTTTTTTTTCTCCGACAACCAAGGCTGTGCGGCAGTCATACCCAAAGGACGAAACGTCAGTAATAAAACTCCGATGGTTTTTGGCGTTTACCTCACCACCCTTCCACTCATACCCAAAGTAGTTGATGAGGTTAGGTTAGCGTAACTACGATTTGAAAAAATAAGGAAACTATAAAAAAGTGGGGTTGGGTCAACAAAAATTACCCCTCTCTTTCTCTCTCTCTCTCTCTCTCTCTCTTTATTATTACTTCCAAGTCCAGCTAGCTCCTTTATAAGGGTGAAAAAGCTCTTGGTATATAGGAAGAAGTACAGCATTATATCCTGCAGGGAAGAGTTGTCTTTGCAGAATTCCAGGGGGATCTCCAGGTGAAGAGGAACAGTCAGGGGGAGGGGAAACCAGGGAGGGAAGACATGGGGGAGAGAGGGGAGAACATAGGGGGAGACGGGAGATCAGGGAAGGAGACCAGGGTGGGAGAGGGGAGATCAGGGAGGGAGACCAGGAGGGGGGAAAGGGGCGACCAAGGAGGGGAGGGGAGGCCAGGGAGGGACGAGAAACCAGGGCGGAGAGGGGAGACCAAGGAGGAGGAGAGACCAGGGGGGGAAGTGGAAATCAGGGGGTGGGAAGAGAGACCAAGAGGGAGGTAGCGGACACCAGGGGGTGGGAGGAGAGAGGGGAGACCAAAGGGGTCAAAGGGAGACCAGGGGTGAGAGGGGGGACAGGAGGGACCAGTGAGTGGGAGAGGGAAGACCAAGGAGGGAGAGGTGTGGGGTGGAGAGGAAAGCGTTAGTTCGTAGACTAAGGAGACCGCCATTGTTAGAAACCGCGGAAGAGGGAAGAACCGGGAGACATCTTCCCGGAAGCGTGCAGAGGGTGGTTGGTGGTCACTGTCTAGCTCTCATGGGGAGGAAATAGAAGGACGTCTGGTGGGTTGTGCCAACAAGAAGAAACAAAGCCGTGATCATTATTATTATAATTATCATTTTATTTTTATTTCTTATTGATTTATATATATATATATATATATATATATATATATATATATATATATATATTTTTTTTTTTTTTTTGCGAGAGTACATGTGTGTGTGTATTTACCTAGTTGTATCTTATGGGGAGGGGAGCTATGCTCACGGTGTCCCGTCTCTGTATTTCCCCATGTCTAATTTGTCCTTAAATACGTATACAGTTTTTGCACACACTATTATTTCGTCAAGTGTGTTCCATACATCCACCACTCTGTGGGGAAAGCTGTTCTTTTTCAGATCTCTTCTATAACTGTCCTTTTTGAGCTTTCCATGTGTGTATTTGTGTGTGCATGTCCCTGCGCGCGCATGCATTCAGATGCGTGCATACTCGCGCGGTCACCTACATATATGTCCATATATTGTAGAAAGCACCAGAAACAGTCTCGCACTACTAAACACACTGACGGGATGATTCACCGCCTCTCTAAACGACGACGCAATGCTCCATTAGCGGTGAATCCTCCTTTTGAGCTTTGTCGACGCGACGCGCACAGCAAATAACACGGGAAAGAGATGAACCATGTGTTATGTGAGTCATACGACAGGATGACGTGTAGGTAGCCTTGCAGGTGGAGGTGGGTGGGAGGGGGAGGGAAGGAGGAGGCCGGGGGAGGGGGAGGGGGAGGGGCATGTCCTTCTTTCTGTTTTTCTTTTTTGGGAACCCGCAGAGGGTCGCTCACGGGCGGTATGATTTGCGGACGCTGGGCGGGGAAATTAGGGACAGGATTAGGCCCAGGAATGGGGTTAGGACAAGGGTTAAGGGTTGGATCAGAATTAGGGTCAGGACTGGGATTTTGATTGAGGTTAGGGAGGGGTGATCCGGTTTCTAAAAATACCAAGAGTGGGACTGTTAGCTACATGGAATGGGAGATGATTCCACTGTTGGATGCTGCGGGGGTAAAATGAGTACTTGAATATCTTGTTGCTTGTCTGGTATTTTAGATCATGACTGCCTCTAGTTGTTCTGAGCAATGGGCCTTTCATAAAAATGGCTGTGCTTTAGCCCCTCTTAGGTCTGATGTTGTCATTTATGTATGTTATCCTGCCTTGCTACATCCCTTCTGACCCAGGGCAGTTGGCGGGATACAGGGATGACCTGTCATCCGTGAGGAGCTAAGATGAGAGGCGGGGAAACGGTGGTGGAGGGTAGTGGAATGGGTGGGAATAGGTACGTGCCTTTGACTTGGCTACCCCCCTCCCAAGGGGAAAAAAGCACTTGGTGTATAGAAGAATAGACCCTGCCAGACAGCACACGACTTGGGTCAGCTGAGGGAATCTCTAAACGGGCATGAATGAAATAATCCGGCGTCAGCCAGAACGGATTTCCAAGTGGTCTCAAATACAGTCGGTCGGGGTTGCAATGATCACGTCAGAATAAACACATCCGGCGGAGCATAACCAAATAAACACATACATACATACATATACCAAAGGCTTTTTTTCCCCTTACACGGGAGGTAGCCAAAAGACAAAGGCATAGAAACCACTCCCACCCATTCCATCCCCTACATACTCCACTCCCCTCTACCCTCTTCCCTCTCCCTTATCTTGGCACCTCCTGGATAACGGGTCATCCCTGCATCCTGTCCACTGCCGTGGGTTATAAACATGTAAATGTTATATACACACACACGCACACACACGCAAATGTGCTTGGCTTCAGAAGCCAGAGGGCTGTAAAAGTTCTGTATCGTTCAATAGTCAATGTAATCCTCGTGTTGATGACACCCTGTTATAGGCTTTCTTTATGGGCTTTGTGGAATTTCAATACTCAATGTAATCCTCGTATTGATGATATTCTATCATAGTTTATTTGTGGGCTGAACATGAATGTTTATGGAATTTCAACACTCAATTTAATCCTCATATTGATGACATCCCATCATGGACTTCATTTGTGGGCTGAACATGAATGTTTATGGAATTCCAATACTCAATGTAATCCTCGTATTGATGATTTTCCATCGTAGACTTTCTTCGTGGGCTGAACATAATTAGTTATGGAATTTCAATACACAATTAAATCCTCGTATTGGAGATATTCCATCATAAGATTTCTTTGTGGGCTGAACATGAATGATTATGGAATTTCAATACTCAATGTAATCCTCGTATTGGTGATATTCCATCACTTTCTTTGTGGGCTGAGTATGAATTGTTATTGAATTTCAATACTCAATGTAATCCTCGTATTGATTATATTCCATTGTAGAATTTCTTCGTGGGCTGAACATGAATGGTTATGGAATTCTAATACTCAATTCAATCCTTGTATTGGTGATATTCCATCACTTTCTTTGTGGGTTGAGTATGAATTGTCATGGAATTTCAATATTTAATTTAATCCTCGTATTGATTATATTCCATTGTAGAATTTCTTTTTTGGGCTGAATATAAACGGCCTATGGGATCTCCAATACTCAATAGAATCCTCGTATTATTGACCTTCCCATAAACGGGCCGTGGGGCTTAATGAGGCACTTGTCTTCGTGGGAGCTTCACTCCCAATCCTCGTCGTCCGAAGTGGGCTCGTCTTCGGAGTCGTCGTCCTGGATGACGACCGCTCGGCGCTCGAGTGCTTGCGCCAGGGCGTTGGCGAGGCCGCCTTTGGGAGGAGGGGCCTTCTCCTTCTTCAAGTGTGCCGTGGGGTGCAACTTGACCCCGGCTCTGATCTCCGTCATGAGCCGGGATCGCGCATCCGAGGTCTCCTGCTTCTCAGGAGATCCTGCGGGAACCCACGTCGGGCTCTTCTTTGTCGGGGCTGGGTCCTCGGTAGGAGAGCTCAAGGGTGCTGTGGGCTTCAGCTTGATCCCTCTCCTAATCTGGCCCATCAGTTGAGCCCGTGCGTCGACGACTTGGGGCCCAGTTGTTTTTCTTCCACCTTCATCCCTCGTCACTCTTGGTGGAGGCGGTGGAGATGGGCCACGAAGCACTGGAAGAGGTGGTGGGACTGGAATGCGAGGCATGGGAGGAGGCGCAGGCGCCGATGGGGCTGGTTTCGGCCCTGCTGCTGCTGGAACGCCGTCGGTCGCGTTTTTCGATCTCGGAACGCTCTTCTCGCAGCCTCTTGATCTCCTCCTCGTGCTGATCCAGTTTCTTCAGGATGAAATTTTCCTTCGAAAGGGCTTCAAACCTTGCTTCCACTGTGCCCTGGAATCGCTGGAGTGTCTCTTTTATTAGCTGTTCCAGTCGATTCCTGTGGTCGTCGATCTGTCCTAGGAGGGTCGCCTTCTCCTTCTTCCAGGCCGCAGCTCTTCGCCTGTGGATCCTCTTGAGCTTGGCGATGCGGGCGTTCTTCTCCATCAGGAGCTTGGCCTTGGCCAACCGCTCCTCTTCGAGTTGCTGGAGGAGCTCCTCCCGCTGAAGACGTTCGGTCTCCAGCTTGGCCTTAAGGAGGGTCCTTTGCTCCTCCAGGGGAGACTGGTGTCTCCTCCACTCCTGTCGAAGGACCTCCACGTCCTTGACAATTTCGCTAAACGAGGGCTTGATTAGCAGAGGCATGGAGTGCACGTCTGGCCATCCTGAGAGCGCCGAGGTCGTTCCCCGTCGGAAGCTGTTCGAACTTCGTAGATATCCGTAACGGCAAGGTTGTTCTTCAGCTTCTCTCCCCCCCCCCAAAAAAAAAGATGTGTCTGTATATATATATATATATATATATATATGCAAAGTAGACCACTTGGAAAAAGAAACTAACGAAGCAGAGCGCTTTTGTATATTACATCTTCAGTGCAACAAGTGCATAGTAATAGAAATGCATAGATAATATATACATGAAAAAAGGAACAAGGACAGTTTGAATAAAGGTAGCGGACAATTACTGTCCTTGTTCCTTTTTTCATGTATATATTACCTATGCATTTCTATTACTATGTACTTGTTGCACTGAAGATTTAATATACGAAAGCGCTCTGCTTCGTTAGTTTCTTTTTTCCAAGTGGTCTACTTTGCATAAGTGAACACACGTACCCGTGTTCTTATTAACATATATATATAAATATATATATATATATATATATAATATATACAGTATATATAAGATATATATATATATATATATATATATATATATAATGATAATAATAATAATTCTCGTTCATTATTATTTTAAGCTTTGTTGAGGAATTCCTCGTTCCATCAGATGACATTAACCTTGCTTGTTATGTTGCTCGTCAGTCATTAGAACAAATTTTCATCCTTCTTCAAAGCTCAGGTCTAAAAGAATTAAAGTAAAACAAAAAATCGACCAGCATATGATAAAGTTGATGGAAATTGTGATAAAGATAAAAATACTGAATGATACCAGTTTGTTTTTTCCGATACAGTCGAGTTGTGTATATTTGTATAATTCATGTTTAGGCGTTCAATATGTCACGCTATATCTGCATCCAATCGCTCAGTCCTTCTATAAAGATGACCGTGGGGAGGGGGGGTTCCTTTTCTTTGTAATTTGGATTAAATGAGGGAGCATACTCATAAGAGGGTATAACAAAGGTGAAATTACTTGCTTAATAAGATGACAAAAGAGAGAGAGAGATAGGGAGAGCGAGCGATAGATAGAGCGAGCGAGAGATAGAGAAAGTGAGAGAGAGATAGGGAGAGCGAGCGAGAGATAGAGAGAGAGAGAGATAGAGAACGTGAGAGATAGAGAGATTGAATGAGAGCGAGTTTATCTTTAGCATAATTCCCAACGTAGATCATCTCTGATGACGATTGGCCCTTCCGTACGACCAGGACGCGTCGTTGTGCTTTCCCGTCCGTCCGCCTGCCTGCTTGCGTATGCGTGCTTGCCTCTGCACCGTTTGGGAGAAGAGACAGCTCGTGATTGCCCTCGTCAGCGGCCAATTTGGGGAAATTACCATGGAAGGTGAAATCGCTCCCTTGTTGTTTGTCTCTCAACCTGCACGCGCGCGCGTGTGTGTTTATGTGTGTGTGTGAATGTGCCTTCCTACGTGAGTGTGTGTGTGTGTGTGTGTGTATGTGTTTGAATATGCCTTCCTACTACGTGTGTGTGTGAATGTTACTACGTGTGTGTGCATGTGTGTGTTTGTGAATGTGCCAACGTGTGTTTGTGTGTATATGAGTGTGTGTCTGTGTGTACGTGTGTGTTTTCTTTTTTCTGTGTGTACGTGTGTAAATGTGTGTACGTGTGTGTGTGTTTTCTTTTTTCTGTGTGTACATGTGTAAATGTGTGTAAGTGTGTGTGTGTTCCTTTTTTCTGTGAGTGTGTGCGCGCGCGCGAGCACGCATGTTTACCTGTGCGTGTCCGCGCATACATTTGTGCGTTGCATGTCTACAATTTCGTGTAATCGCGTGTAATTCCCTTGCCAAAAAAACAACATCTAAGGTCACACATATAATTCACGAACACAACCCCGCAGCTATAAATCACACCGCACATTCGTTTAATGACCGAGTGAATACGTTGGCAACGTTCCACTCTTGTGATTTCCTGTCTGATACGAAAAAGAACAAGCGTGATTACATTATGAGTCACATTTCATTCCAAAGGTCTGTATCGGCCATTTCCCGCAAGAAAGGCTCTACACAAAGATTCGGAATCTCTCCTAATTGGACTTTATTAAGAGTTCGAAAACGCCAACCAATAAAGGTGTTTTGTGTTTATATATATATTTACTTATTCACTCCAGTGCCTGTTTTCAGGCAAATTGTATCTTGGTTAAAATGGACAAACGTAGTTTGGATCAACGCTTGAAATTGTTTTAGAAAACGATTTCTGATTACCATGCATTGATAATTCGGGCCGAAGGTTATTCCAGTGGATACCGTGTCGTGAGTTCAGTTCCCTAAACCCGATGCGGGCTCCCTGCATTGGCTCCCGACAGCCCTGGCCAGGAAGGGAAGCGACCCAAACATCGGGCTTAAAAAAAAAAAAAAAAAAAAAAAAAAAAACAAAAAAAAAAAAAAAAAAAACATTGCCAGCGGTTTCTCACTTCCCACTTCGTCGGATGATAAGTAATTCGTTGATGGAAATCAATTGATGTAATTTTTTTAACCTTTCTACAAAGTAGAATATATGGACACAACTGATGCAACAAATAGATTAATTAATTAATTGATTAATCAATAAATACAGAGACAAAGTAGATAGAATATAATAAATAATGAACACGTAATGAAACAAAAGAATCAAACAAAAATAATCAATCAAGAAATAAGATGAAATGAAAAACGAGTAAACAAGTGAGTAAATAAACAAAGAAATGTATAAATAATGATACTTTTTTAGCGGTTTCCAGCAGCGAAAGTTTAGAAGTCTTTGACGTCTGAGCAGTTTACTAATTAGCGCGTGCAAAGGAAAGCAAGGCATCTCGCCGTGACCCTTTTTTAAGCCTCCCCGCCCCCACCTCTCTCTCTCTCTCCCATCTCCCCCCCGCCCCCACTCTCTCCCCTCTCCCCCCTCTCTCTCCCCTCCCCGCCCCATCTCTCTCTCTCCCCTCCTCGCCCCCACCTCTCTCTCCCCTCTCTCCCTCTCTTTCCCCTCTCCCCCTCTCTTTCCCCTCTCCCCCTCTCTCTCCCCTCTCCCCCTCTCTCTTTCTATCTCTCTCCCCTCCCCGCCCCCCCTCTCTCTCTCTCTCTCTCTCTCTCTCTCTCTCTCTCTCTCTCTCTCTCTCTCTCTCTCTCTCTCTCTCTCTCTCTCTGTCTGTCTGCACGTGCGTATACATGCAATACGTGTAGTATATATGAATACACACACACATACACATGCGCACACAAAATATTTAATTTTCATTATGTCTTGGTATTTCTATTTTATAATTTTGTATAATAGATGTGAATTGTATTGATGCTCATCGTGCTCGAAAGTAGATATCTTAATTGTTGCTAATGCTGACGTTTACTGTGCTGCCGGTCAGCATATACTGTATATGCACAAGTGTTACCCAGAAGAAAGTCAGCATTGTAGGACTTGCTCCTACCCCTTTCCCTTCCTGGCGATTTTCTTCACGTCCCTGGCAAACCTTTTGCCCTCGGAAGGGATGGAGGAGGCTGAGCGTCTGTCTACGAGGAAGAGCTGTGAGGACGAACTACGAGGATGACCTAAGAGGACGACCTACGAGGACGAACTACGAGGATGACCTACGAGGACGAACTACGAGGACGACCTACAAGGACGACCTCCAACCAGTTGCTGGTTAGGACCTCTCAAGGACCAGCGTGATCTGATCCGCCACCTGTAACTGGGCCAATACCCCCCCTCCCATTCCCCTCCATCCCCCACATCCTCCATCCCCCATCCCCCCATTCACCTCCATCCCCCCCATCCCACCATCCCCCCATCCCACCATTCCCCCAACAATAACGAGTTATGCCTCCGAGTAGGTTTCTCCCGCAGGTCAAAGAACTCGGAACTCGTGCAGCAGTCCCTGGGGTCTGCCAGTGGGGAACCCGCTAAGGGTAACGAGTGGGTGGTAGGAGGTTTTCCAGATATGATTTTTTTTTTTTTTTTTAATCTATCGATATATGTTCTGTTTATCTTCTGCCTCATTGTTTTCTTTTTTCATTCACTTGTTTATTTTTTCATGTGTATTTCTGTTCATTTATCTTTATTAATTTGTTTACATTCGTATTTGTATCGTATCTATTCGTCTATTCATTTATCTTTTGACAAATGTATCCCTCTATCTATTTATTATTATCGATCTATTTTCATTTTCATTTTTTCATGTATTCATTTATATATCTATTCATCTATTGCTTTATTTCTATGTGTTTATCTTTAAACTATTTTCTATTCTGCGTCCGACAATGTTTTTGACCAAAAGTGTTTCTATCTAGTAGAAACAATTTTCTACTTATCTACCTATTAGCTCATTACTTTATTTCTATATGTTTATTTCTTAACCATTTATCATTCTTCTTCCGACGATATTTTGAACCAAAAGTGTTTCTGTCTAGTATAAACGAGCTTTATCAAATACATGATAAATCTTACATAAGTGAAACGTTGTACCATAAGTGATTTCGTCCTCCCATAGTGCTTTAGCTGGCCTGCTCGTCGCCAGTTCCCTCTCCTTCATTCAGGTATGGGTCAAGGGGCTTGAACAAGGGTGATGCAGGCAAGGTTATCATATTAAGACAGCAGGGCAGGACTCGTAGTAATGGATCTAAATTGGGGAACTTTAGGTTCAAGAGGGAAATAGGCAAGAACTTGTTTACCAACAGAGTGATTGACGAATGGAATAGTTAGCAACCAAGTAGTGACCGGTGAAAATGTTGGTTGTTTTAAAAGAAGATTAGATAATTATGGATGGGGATGACAGATGTTAGGGAACATGGAACTGCCTTGTATACTCGTAGGTCATTATAGTCTCTTCCGGATTCTTTCATTCTTATGTTCTGAAACTGAAGGAATCCAAAGGGCAGCGAGAAGAATGATAAATAGCCTGACAAGATACATGAAGAGAGATTGGAAAATGTAGGATTGCCCACGTTGGAAGAATGAAGAGAAAGAGGTGATGTGATGGTTTTCTTTAGAATAGACAAAGGAATAGGAAGATGACAGGAGTACGGGATGAAAGAACATGAATGGAAAGAATGAGAATTTGAAGAACACAGTATGCCTGGAGGATATTTTGGAATGAGATCAGAACACAAAGGCGTTAATTTATGGAATGGACTGAAAGAGGAAACAAACTAGGAAGACACTATATGTGAATTTATGATTAAGTTTGACAAATGGAGATGCAGAGACGAGACCTAATACACACGTTTGCATGTACATACATACACACACGCGTACGTACACACGCACACACACACACACACACACACACACACACACACACACACACACACACACACACACACACACACCTATACAAATGGTTCTTTTACTAAGTGATTCTAAATGGAGGGGGAGTGGAGGATTGAATACAAGGAAGTCTTTGAGGAAGTGAAAAGCGGGGTGCGCGGTTGGGGGAGGGCGGAGGGGGGAGGGTGGTATGCAAAACCCTATGGGGGGAAGAACTTGGGTGGAGATAAAGGAAGGGCGGTGGGCGTGTGAAGGAGGAGGGAGGCTACGTAACTCACCTTCCCTGAGGAGTCGCTGGAGGGTTTGTGCGAAGGTCATGGGAGTAGATGGGGAGTAGATATAGAGTGAAGGCCGCGGCACAAGAGCATTAGGATGCCAAGGCAGATAGACAGACAGACAGACGAAGAGGGGGAGGCAGAGAGACAGACTCGTAGACAGGGAAGCCAATAAATAGGCAAAGGAAAAGGCAAAGAGGAATGCACATATACGGAATGACAAGCAAACAGACACACAGGTAAACCAATGAATACAGTCATAGACAGACAAGAGTGTAGATATACAGGCAGACAGACCGATGGACATAGAGATAGACGGGCAGACACACACACAGGCACAAGGATAGGTCAAGAAGCAGGAAACCAAACACGCTAAAATACATAGACAGGCAGACAGACAGATACAACAAGACAGGTAGGCAGACAGAGACAAACATACAGAAAAACCTCAACATTACTTCCTTGTGAACGAGAGCACAAGAAGATGGGAGACCGATGGAGGTCGCTTCATCGTTGCAGAAAGTTCTAACGACCAATTTCCTCTTTTCCCAGAATGCAATTAAGAAAATTTATCTTCCCTCTTTAACCAGCGTTTCTATCCTTGAAGCATCGCACCGAAGATTTGGAGTAGTGGAGGAGGGAAAGGAGAGAGATTGAAGGAGGGATAGTTGAGAACGACCATCATTCTTTTCTTTGGATGAGGACTAGTCTGTAATTAATAGAAGAACCGTGCGTGCCTCTGGTCCTTAGGGGTGTTACTACTTCAGGGTAGAAAGTTCAGGCTGGATCTCCTGTTACATCGAAATAGTTCCATAATATGTATGTATATGTGTATATACATGTACAGTATGTATACGTATGTATATGCATATACATACGTATGGACTGTATACATATTTGTATTCGTATGTATGATATATGTATGCACGTATGTATGTATATGTGTACATCATTGTAATATACAGATTGAGAGCCATGTGTGTGTAGTCTCGTTCCTTTGTTTCTATTAGTCAAACCTAAATCTAAATTCACTTTCATTATCTGAATGTATATCTTCCACTCTACATATATGTATGTATGTAAGTATACATACTCGTATGTGCATGTATGTGTGTATGTATGTATGTATGTATGTATGTCTAGATAGTATTTCTAGAGCATATTAACTTAAAACTACCCATCGTGCAGCCATCACCATTTTAATATAGTCTATTTTATTTTGTTTCATCTTATCTTACTTTCTATTATTTATTCTTTCCTCATACTTTTTTCCACCTTTGGTGCCATACAATTTGTCTTCTTTCTGTTGATAAAGGTTACCCATAGGTCAAGGATTATTGCTTTAATATACACCTTTAGAAAAATAAATAGATAGAAAAAAGCCTTTGTACCTTTGTCGTGTAAGACGCTTCCTGGATTTTAATTGTATGGGAATTAATTTCTTTAGAATATCTCTCTCTCTCTCTCTCTCTCTCTCTCTCTCTCTCTCTCTCTCTCTCTCTCTCTTTCTCCCTCCCTCTCTTTCTCCCTCCCTCTCACTCTGTCTCTCTCTCCTCTCTCTTTCTCTCTCTCTCTTTCTCTCTCTCTCTTTCTCTCTCTCTCTCTCTCTCTCTCTCTAGCATATCCGTATGGCGGATTGACAAAGGTTTGGTATATCCGATATTTTAGAGACATTTCTGCGCATCTATGCTCATGGGGTCACAGTGGCGGTAAACTGGTGCTTTAACAAAGTAAAAGTTGGTCAGGATTCTCCTTTAATTGCCGCGGGGGTCTGGTCCGTAGGGGTGTTGCCAAAGTTCCCCCCGAAATATTGGTAGCATAAAACTTGTACAGTCACTACCACCACCATCACCACCACCACCATCATTATGACCACCATCATTACCACCACCATCATCATCACCACTACCACCATCATCACCATCACCACCAACACCTGCCACCATCACCACCATCATTACCACCACAATCACCATCACCCCTACCACCACCACCCTCACCACCACCCTCACCACCACCGCTATCACCACCACGATCGAAAGGCCAGGTCTCCTCCCCCGAGGGGATGATGACGTCACACACGCCCCCTCGCTGGCCAGAGCAGAGATCACAGCAAGGACGTTGGTACTCGAGATGGAAACTGTGTGTGTGCATGTGTGTGTGTGTGTGTGTGTGTGCTTGTTTGTGTGTGCGTGTGTGTGTGTGTGTATGTATGTATGTATAGTATGTATGTAATGTAATATATGTATGTGTATGGATGTAATGTATGCATGTATGTATGTAATGGATGTATGTACAGTATGTATGTATGTCTTCGTTCTTGGGTGTCTATTTCTGTATACATTAGTGTCCTTCCAGTTAATGTTTATTTATTTTTTCCAACATTGCGGTGAATACAAACATATGGAAAAATGTAATTTTACAATATACTTACAGCAATTATTGACCGAGCTGTTCTGAGCATTTTGTATTTGATTTTATATAATTTCATACGAGTCTTTTACTTTCGAGTCTCAAGATTTAAGTAAATGGGTTCGAATCCCGCACTCCTCTCCGGTTCCCAGCAGTGACAGTTATTGCCTACCACAACAGTCCCCAGAGCGCATGCACATAGGGCAAAGGTGACGGCTTCGGCCGCAGCTACTCAGCGCCTCCTGGCATATTAAGCTCTTCATCTTCTTCACCAATATTTGAAACGAATATTTAGAATATCTAGGAAATTTCGGATATCAGAGGTACTTGTATGTTTAAGAAAAAAACATCGAAAAAAAAATCAATTTTGTTAATTTCCAAATTGTAGATATTTTAAATATTTCGAATATAGGGAACTTTATTATTATTATAATTATTATTATTATTAGTGGTGGTAGTATTATTAATCATTGTTATTATTATCATTATCATTGCTATTGTTATTATCATTATGTTCATCTTTTATTTATATATTTTTTTTTATACATCCTAAAGAATAGGGAGTGTGGTAAACATTACGTGCGCGGCATGACATCATGAGTTAGCAGACCTAGTCGCCAGTCATTTGACGATAATAACCATGACGTCACCATTTGTCAAGATGATATCTTTCACCACGGGAGGGGATGTGTGGGGTAGGGGGAGAGGTGGGGGACTTAATATTCTGGTGTAAATATTATTTTCTAAAATTATCCTCAAGTTTGTATCTAGGTTTGTCTGGATCCTTAAAAGTGGTTCCCCTCTCCCCTTGCCCTCCAATAAAAAATTGCATTGATGAATCATGGCCAAACACATGAACAAACAAACATACATACAATACGTACTCCCCCATTACACGTTATAAACGAATCCATATCGTCTTATTGAACATCTAATCTTATCCTCTACTTTCCTTTAGGTGTAAAACTTCCCAAAACACAAGAAACAAACACCACGCTTACCCGTACCCCGGCAACACCCTGTAGCTTAGAGCGGGGCAGGTTACAACGACGACGACGACGACGACGACAAACGGGCACGCCCCTTCCCCCGTTAAGAGCATACAGGTCTTGTCGGAGATCCCCTTCACCCGATCTGAACAGGACTCGCACATACAATGAGGTCAAGAAGAGGCGAGTGTCTACCTCGCATACGGTAACGGTGGTTACTGCTGAACCCAGTCTTCTGGTAACTGGGGGGGGGGAGAGGGGGGGAAGGGGGCTGTTGCGTCCGTGGGGGTGTAAAGACAGTGTTGAGGACGCGAAGGGCGTTTATTTATGTCGAGTAAAAGCACATGGACTGCAGTTGAGGGGGACTTAATGTGTGTGTGTGCGTGCGTGTAAGGTCACAGTATTACCCATAGATCGGGCCAAGCACACACACACACACACACACACACACACACACACACACACACACACACACACACACACACACACACACACACACACACACACACACACACACACACACACACACACACACACACACACACACACACACACACACACACACACACGTACACACATACACACACACATTTGTACTGCAGAGGACTGAAGTCAGCAGTCGAAATATATATATATATATATATATATATATATATATATATATATATATATATATATATATATATAGATAGATAGATAGATAGATAAATAGATTATCAATTTCTTCACTTTTATTTTCCACTCCGACAGTGGTGTTTTCCGAGATAACTATCAGTCTGAGTGTCTCCTAAGATCTTGGGTTTCGGGCAAGAACGGTGGTAGACAGTAGTGTTACTGGGAGGAAGAAGAGGAAGAGGGGGAAAAGGAAGAGGAAGACGAGGGAGTTGGAGAGGAAAAGGAAGAGTAAGAGAAACAAGAGTAGGAAGAGGAAAAGTAAGAGGAGGAGGAAGAAGAAGAAGAGGAAGAGGTGACACCGACGGCATTTGGGGAGAAGGGAGAAGAGAAAAGAATGGAATGACCTTGGCTCAGAGATAATGGAGAGAAAGGTCAGTACCAGGAACGGGAAGAGGACGGGGGATTTGTCAGAGAATGTCTGCAAGAAAGAGAAAAAAAAATAGAGATTCATTAAAGGATAAGAAGGACGAGAAGGGAGACATGGCGGGGATGTGTGTCTTAACTCAGAGAGAGAGAGTGAGAGAGAGAGATCACGTGTTGGACTCGTGATTGACAACTGTTATCCTAACGGTTAGGAGTTCAAAGATCATGTATGTGTGTATGTACATATGAACTGCACGACAATGAAACGTTTATTCAGTGATCAAGTTCAGAATTAATTTCTCCTCCTTCTCCTTTTTTTCCTATTTCCTTTCTTCTTCTCCTTTTTCTCCTTCTTCTTCTCCTTCTTCTTCTTCTCCTTTTTCTCCTTCTTCTTCTCCTTCTTCTTCTTCTCCTTTTTTTCTCCTTCTTCTTCTCCTCCTCCTTTTTCTTCTTCTCTTCTCCATCTCCCTTTTATTCTTCTTTTACTCCTCTTTCTCCATCTTCATCTCCTTCGCCTTCTCTTCCTCCTACTCCTCTTCCTCCTTTTCCTCCTCCTTTTCCTCCTCCTCTTCCTTCTTCTACTCCTCCTCCTTCTTCTCATCCTCCTCTTCCTCCTGTTCCTCCTCCTCTTCCACCTCCTCCTCTTCCTTCTCCTCTTCCTCCTCCTCCTCCTCCTCTTCCTCCCTCCTCCTCATTGCATCACCATAGGCTGGATCACATGTTCGAGATCTGTTACCTTCCCGGATGAGAGCTCATATAGTCTGATCTATGGATAACCTTTATCACACACCACGCACCCATCTCCTTGCTCAACGAGGACAGTAATGACTTGCAATAATAGTGAAAGGTTTCACGCTCTGAGCGCGGAGCGAGCTCTTTACCCCAGCGTGGGAACTCGAGATGCTAACTACTACACGGGAGGCCGGGGTGTAATGTACTTGTGAACGTTCATGCGGTATTATGAATATTTGCAAGCCGGGATATATATGCTTGTGACCTTTCATGCGGGTTGATAAAACTTTACAATCCAGGGTTCATATGCTTGTGACCGTTCATGCCAACAACTTCTGGTTGTCTTGTGAACTTGGCGGGGGTTGGGGGCGGTTTTCGGGCAAATGGCTCCACTACCCCCCCTCCACCCCGCCCCTCCTTCCACCCAAGCCTTTCACTCCCCTTCCCCTCCCCTTTCACCCTGAAAGTCCCCCCCTTCCTTCCCCTCAACCTTCCCTTTCCCCCCCCCTCCTCCTGGTCCCCGAACGAACTCTGTCCCTTCCCTTCCTCTTCATCCG
Source organism: Oratosquilla oratoria (assembly GCF_046742065.1). Taxonomy (NCBI): domain Eukaryota; kingdom Metazoa; phylum Arthropoda; class Malacostraca; order Stomatopoda; family Squillidae; genus Oratosquilla; species Oratosquilla oratoria. The sequence continues at coordinate 17,363,278 of NC_134799.1, forward strand.
CACCCCAAATCTCCTACCCTCCCCTCCCCTCCTCATATTACCCCTACCTTTCCCCTCCCTCCGTCCCCTCTCCCCCCTCCCTTTCCCCTCCCCTCCCCCACTCCCTCCTACCCCCCCCCCCCTTCCCCTCCCTACCCTTTCCCCCTCCCCCTCCCATACCCTACCCCCCCTTCCCCTCCCCCTCATACCCTACCCATACACCCTCACCCTACCCCCACCCTTCCCTCTCCCCTCCCCCTCCCCCCTTCACATACCCTACCCCTGCCCTTTCCCCCCCTCCCCATACCCTACCCCTACCCTCCCCCTCTCCATACCCTACCACTATCATTCCCCTCCCCCTCAACCTCCCCTTCCCCCTCCCCCTCCCCATACCTTACTCCTACCATTCCCCCTCCCCCTCAACCTCCCCTTCCCCTTCCCCATACCCTGCCTCTTCCCTCTCTCCCCCTCCCCATACCCTACCCCTACCCTTCCCCCTCCCCCTCAACCTCTCCTTCCCCCTCCCCTCCCCCTCAACCTCACCATACCCTACCCCTACCTTTCTCCCTTCCCCGTCCCCCTCATCCTCCCACTTAACCTCCACCTCCCTCCTCTCCCCTTCCCCCTCCCCCTCCTCCTACGTTGGACCAGAGTCCCGTGGCTGTGGCACTTGGGGCTTCTGTCGTCGTCGTCGTCGTCGTCGTCGTCGTCGGCTTTTACGACTCGGGTGACCCGAGCCCAGGCCTCTTTGACATTCTCCCCCAAGTCCTTGGCTGCTGCTGATCGCGGTTGGTCCGCCTGGGTGGGATTTGAAGCGGTTACTTCGTTTTACGCGGACCTGCAGGTATCGTGGTTGCTTGCGTGACTGTGTGCGTGTGTGTTTTGTGTGTGTGTGTGTGTATATGTATGTGTATGTGTGTGTGTATGTATGTGCGTGTGTGTGTGTGTGTGTGTGCCTGTGCATGTACATATACATGCATGCATGTGTGTGTGTGTTTGGTTTATCTTAATGTAAGATACAGGAATGGAACAACGCTTGTGGAAGCCTGTCCCTTACTCCACAGTTTATCATAACTAGCTTCAAATTCATGTGTTGTTCCAATTTTGACAACAGACTTGTTTCCCATGGGCATGGTTCATTAAATTCCAGGCTACAAAGCCCTCTGTAAGGGGCACCGTCCTAGCCTTCTGATAGGGGGAGTTCGGGACGTTAAACCGAATTAAATCGGATATGGTAGAAGTCGACATAAATGTTTTATTTTCTCAAAATATAGAAATTATTTCTTTGTATCTTAAAGTATAAGTGGCAATATGTAGGAGTTCGTCTCTTTTCTCTCCCAGAGTGATCCAGACCTTTCACCTCATTGGTTGCCAGGCCACAAAGACCTGATTGCTCAAAGTTGGCCATTCTTTGCCATCCAAGTTTCCTAACCATTTCGCTGTTGAGAAGCTGCGCGCGTGCAGGGAAGAGGAGGGAGAGAAGGCAGCTGACTTCGTTGGGTGAATAAGATGATGTGAGCGCTGAAACTATCGTTGTGTTAATAGATGAGATTACTTCATGGATGGGGATGATACGTGGTTATGGGCATGAAACTGCCTAGTGTAGGCCTTATGGTCTTTAGCAGTCTCCTTCATTCTTATTTTTTTATGTTCTTAAGGTCACCGGGCGGCAGATAGCGCAAATGATCAATTTCATAAAACTTGGAGAAAGGGTCACAGTGGGTGCTGCTGCTGTCTTTGTGAACTTTAAGAATCTCGCTTGATTGCTTAAGATTTTTATCTCTTTCGGCATACAGTATGTCACTTGCATACAGCTTTATTCACTTTATATATATATATATATATATATATATATATATATATATATATATATATATATATATATATATATAACTTGTTTAAGTGTTTCTCTCTCATGTATAATAGTCATTCTTGAATCACGTGTTGAACCAGTGATCGATAGCTACTAACTTCCCGGATGAAAGCTCAGAGCGTGGTACCACTACATTAGCTAACTGTGTGTGTGTGAGAGAGAGAGGGAGAGAAAGTGAGTGAGCGAGTGGATGATTGAGTGAAAACACTAGAAGCGTGAGTTAGAACATGCTGGAGTAACCACCAGGAAAAGTTAAACTAACGAAGCAGAGCGCTTTCGTGTATTTACATATTTACTGTTTAGTACCTTTTCTGGTAATTATTCCAGTAGATACATACAAAAATACGTACGTACGTGCACACATACATACTGTACATACATACATACTCGTCAATGAAAGACCCTTTGATTCATAATGAGGTCGAATGCAAATAACATGAAAATAATAACAAATAAAATAAAGTAAAACAAAACAAAAATGCAATTTTTTACTGATGACGTCACTGGAGGCCGCTCGTTATGAAGCCTTTAATGATGGCTGAAGGTGGGGGGGGGGGGCGCCTAGAGAACGCGATCTATTATATGGTGGCGTGACACGCCCGTTACGTCATGAAGTCGTTACAAACATCGTTGGCGTCGTGGACTACCTGATGTTGATGTACCGAATACCGACCCTGAACGTCACGGTGGTGAGAGACGCGGGGGTCATGCGCCGAACAATTCGAACACCTTGAACGGTTCGAATTGTTCATGAAATAGTTTGAATTCTTCGAACCCTCTGAACGACTCGAACTCTGAACGGCTCGAGCACCTCTAATGGTTCGCTCTTTTAAAAGGGATTTGAACTCTTCGGACGGTTCAAACTCTTAAAACGACTTAAGCTTTTTAAATGGTGTGAAATCTTCGAACACTAGATTATTCGAACTCTGATTTTTTCGAACTCTTCGAACGGTTTGTACTTTTCAAACAGCTCGAATTTTTCGAATAGCTCGAGCTCTTCGAACGGTTCAAACTTTTTGAATGGTTCAAACTCTTTGAAGGGTTGGAACGGTTCGAACTTTTCAAACGGTTCGAACTCTTCGAACTGTTTGAACTCTTCGAACGGTTCGAACAGTTCGAACTCTTCGAATGGTTCGAAAGCTTAGGATGATCATTTCACGTATGTCTCCCCTTTGATATCACAGGTTCATGACCCACTTTCGAACCTTTCGAACCTTTCGATTTGGCGTCACGTGAGCAAGTCGGGGAGGAAATGACGCAATGGATCAAAAACACCTGACGACACAACAGTGAGAATATAATAAATTTATTTGTTCTTTTCTTCCTCCTCTTCCTCACCTTTTTCCTCCCCATACTCGTCCTTGCCTTCCTCCTCTTTCTCTTCTTCTTCTTCCTCCTCCTCCTCCTCTTCCTCTTCCTCATTATCTTCCTTCTCTTCCTCCTCATTTGCTTAACTCCTCTGCCTTGCCATCCTACTTATCCTCCTCCTTCTCTTCCTCCTCCTCCCCCTCTTCCTCCTCTTCAACGGGGAGGTGATGATAATGTACAGTACGATCGTATACGAGGACAGTGTAGGCAAGGAGGGGAAGGATGGAGAACGGGGAGGAGAAGGTGAAAGGGGGGAGAATGGGGAGAAGAGGGGGAGAACGGGGAGGAGAATTGAAGGGTGAGAGGCGGAAGGGGTGGGAACGGGGAGGATAGGGAGAAAGGGGGAAGTGGGAGAAGAGGGGGAAGGGGAGAGAACGGGGAGAAGAGAAGTAAGGGGGAGGACGGCGAGGAGAGGGGGAAGGGGAAGAACAGGGAGGAGAAGGAGAAAGGGGGGGAAGGGGGAGAACGGGGAGAAGGATTCGTTCATTATTTCTTGGCGTGACGGCCTCGGCAAAGTCATCATGGGTAGCCAGCATCTTACTCTTCATGAAATACTTCAGTTTTGGGGGGAAGGGAAGGGGGGATCCGTGGAGGGGCGAATGAAATTGCCTGGATGGGGGGAAAATAGTGTCACCACGTCTTCTTCTTCTTCTTCTTCTTCTTCTTCTTCTTCTTCTTCTTCCTCTTCTTTTTATTCCTCTTCTTCTTCGATCTTGTCATCTACCTCCCTATTCATTCACGTCCTCATCGTCCTCTTTCTCCTCGTCCACTTCCTCTTCCTCTTCCTCCTTCTCTCGTACTCCTCCTTCTCGAGTACTCCTCCTCCTCACTCCTTTATTCCTCCTCTCCCTCCCTCCCCTACTCTTTCCTCTCCCATTCCTCTTCCCTCACCCGCTCTTCTCTCTCCTCCTTCCTCTCCCACTCTTCCTCTTCCTTCTTCCACTCTTCCTCCTCCTCCTTCTTCGCCTCCTCCTCCTATCACTCTTCCTCCTTATCCTCCTCCCCCTCTTCCTCCTCCTCCTCCTCCTCCTCCTCTTCCTCCTTTTCCTCCCTTTACTACTCTTTCCCTCCAATATTCCATCTTCTCTTTATCAATGTCACCATCACCATTATCACCATCAACTTTCATTTCCATTACCATCTTTTGTCCATTAATTTCTACGTTTTCGTTTCCTTCTTCCTCTTCATTTTTTTTCTTTGTCTCTCTTCTCCTTCTTCGTCTTCTTCCCTTTTCCTCCTCCTCCTCCTTCTCCTCCTCCTCCTCCCGCTCTCCCTCCCCCTCCACCGCCTCCGTCTCCTAAAGGAGGTCAAACCGAGCATTCGACCTTAACAGGTTCGCAGTTCAGATGACCTTTCCCTTCCCCCTCCTCCTCCTCCCCCTTCTCTTCCTCCTCCTTCTCTTCCTCCAACTCCTCCTCCACCTCCTCTTCCTCCTCCTCCTCTTCCTCTACCTCCTCCTCTTTCCCCTCTTCCTTCCCTACCTTTCCCCTTCTCTCCTTCTTCCTCTTCTCCTCCACCTCCTCTTCCTCCTCTTTCTCTTCGCTCTCCTTTTCTTCCTCCTCTTCCTGTTTCTCCTCCTCATCCTTTTCCTCTTCTCTTCCACCCCCTCCTCTTTCTCCTCCTTTACTTATCTGAAAGTATGTCGAAGACATTAGACATAAGTATGAGATTATTTTATGGTTTAGGTAATTCTTAAGTAGAAAAGTCGCAAAGGTAACCTCAGCCAATCACCGACGAGTACGAGAAAGAAGGCGGGGCTTAGAAGACAAGCTCGATTGCGGCGACTGTAGTTGTGCTAAAGTGATACAATTTAAGAGAGAAGATAGTTGAGTAGTACGACAGGAGGCTCTTCTTTGTGACCTTTGCCCTATGTTCTCGAACTTCCAAAAATTTTTTTTTTTTTTTTTTGTTCTTTCTTGAGCTAGTGTAATTTCAAGATTGTTTTAGTGAGTCGTATACGCAGGGAGGCGCTTCGCTTCACTCATACGCCCATGCCATTTCGCAATGTTTCCTCGCACAAGCCCCCATGCAGCCACCCTTCCCATCCCAATCAGCTCTCCGAAGGATCTTCGTCTCCTCCACCGAGGGTGCTTTCTTGTGGTCTCTAGTTGCCAAAAATGAATAAATAAATAATAATAAATGAATAAATAAATAATAAAATAAAAGTAATAATAATATCAATAAAGATAATGATAGTTATAATAATAACAGTAATAATAGTAATAACTACATAAATAGAAAAGTTATCCTGTACTCATTCAGAGTTACTCAGTTACCCCAAGTTACTCGTCCTTCCCCCGCACCTCACATGAATGAAATCTCGTGGCGACAAATGGAACGGAGGGTCGTCAGAGCCTTTGTCATTCTCTGTACGCAAGAAGTCGAAGTTTTTAATATGTGGATGACAAGCGTTTGTCAATGACCCATTGTCGGGTATTGTTCTCGGAAATGACCTCGTAAGGGGTGCTGAACGGCCAGTCATGTGAGGAGCGAAAAAGAGGAGAGGAAGGAGGAGGAGGAGGAGGAGGGGTGGGGTAGTGGAATGACTTTGATAATTTTGTTCTGGCGCCGGAGGTGGCATCTAGGTCGTCGCCGACGTTGTTCGCAGACTCTGGAAATAATGACCAATTAGAACCTCGAGATGAGACACGATTTGCGGTATTGAGAATTTCAAAATTTCTTGAAGAATTCCCAGAACTTGATGATTATTCTCGGGAGCAGGTCATTTCGTGAAACCCGATGGGAGGGGGGGAGGGTATCGGTCGATTAAGATCCAGTTCAAGCCGGGGATCGGTCGCTCCCTCATCTACATGGAAAAATGCGTGTGTGTGCGTGCGTGCGTACGTGCATCTGTGTGTGTTTGTGTGCGGGTGTCTGTGTGTGTTCTTAACCAGGATAAAATCATTGAAGTGTTTTATGGCGTTGATGGTGTATACGCGGCCAAACTAGTATCTCTTCTCTCTCTTTCTCTCTCTCTCTCTCTCTCTCTCTCTCTCTCTCTCTCTCTCTCTCTCTCTCTCTCTCTCTCTCTCTCTCTCACGTAATTGCAATTTCGGGGTTTCAGTCGAAGTGAAAAAAAAAAATCTCGTCAGCTTAAACTTCTTGGCGACAACGCCAAGGACTTTCGCCGACTGCCCTATGGTCCAGTGACGCCAAACTGGCGCCGATAACGAAATAATGACGTCATTACATCGTCATACAAGAGAAATAACGTCACTACATCGACATACGACTGACGTCACAGAAACGTCATAAGGGAAGAATAATGACATAGAAACGTCATACGAGAATATTGACGTCACAGGAACGTCATACAAGGAGACTGACGACACACACGTCCTACAAGAGGCATGGAGGTGTTAAGCGACCTTAGGGCGCTGGATATGGTTGAATACACTGATACCCCGATAGTGGGTTTATAGTGAACATTTACAAATGTGTTATACCATACTGATTTCCACACTGATATCCACTACTGCATTAGGTCGCTTTTGACACACACACGATAAGTAAAGGGAACGAGTCACAGATCGGAAACGAGGTTTACCCACTGTTAGTACACACGTACCGGGGATACACAGATCACTGGGTACCGGAGATATACATACCACATACAAGCGGTTTGAACCGCGCGGAAACCGCGGCGGTACCACATAGTAAAAAAAAAATGTGTGGTTCTGTGTGAACGCCATCATTAACTGACATTGTAATTGAACCGCCGCGGGTCAAACCGCTAGTGTGAACAGGACTAAGGGCTAACGGGAATGGCTAGAAGGGTACAGTCTTGTACGCAAGTGTGTCGGGAAGGTGGAGGGGAGAGGGAGGGAGGGGAGGGAGAGGGGGATAGAGAGTCGGTAAGGGAGGCACCCGAAGAGGAGAGAGTGCCACGGGGTCCTCTGCCGTGGCACTCGGGGGATGGGGGAAGGAGGGAGGGAGCAACACCCACGCCTCAGCCAGTCAGCCAGCCAGGGTCGCCAACTTCCGTGAAAGTACCATTTGTACGGTGATGGTGTCCTGACAGGTTTTGCATGTGTGCGTTTGTGTATGCATTCCTTGTGCGTGTGCCTGTAATAATGAAAATGATATTATGATGCTAATCAATTGAGTTAATAGCGACACAGAGATACACTGACAACATATACAATATGTGTTCATTTTAGAAGTAATCTAATTTGAGTGTGTGTGTGTATGTGTGTGTGTGTGTGTGCATGTATTTCATCTCAGACTTCATACCATTCCATTTTCCACTCTACACACAACAAGAGAATCTTCCCCCACCCCACTGGCACTCCTTGGCACGGTGCCTACATAGTGCGCGTGCCTCACCAGCTGGCACCGACTCCAGTGTGTACAGTTATCCATATTTGCATCTGCTACAGCGGTGAGTGCAACGTGCAGGATACGCTGATCCGTACCAGTAGGTTTCATTCAGGTGGATGGAGTTTTCCAAGGTCACTGTGAGATGTGACACGGTCCTCGGGATCTTCCAGTTCACGGTTGGAACCTACAGCACCCCTTCAAGCCGCGGTAGCCATAATAAAACGATTCAACGTTGGTTCCCCCAATATTTAAGAGATGTTAAATGGTAATTATGTCTTACAATGTCGGTTAGCACGTGGGAAAGTTTTGCATCGAAAATTAAGCAACTTTGGTACACACGATTAAAAAGACTGCTCACCACTGGCTTCTGATTTATCACACACACACACACACACACACACACACACACACACACACACACACACACACACACACACACACACACACACACACACACACACACACACACACACACACACACACACACACACACACACACACACACACACACACACACCGTGGGTGCAGGGTTGGGAGAGGGGTACTGAATTTACTTCAAAGGGGGACTGGGGAACACTTCCTTGTAATCATGTAGCAACTGTATGTAGTCCCTGCAAACAGAAGTATAGGGAGTGCTACACTACCTAGACCTGACTATTCGAGGTGATGAGGTCGGAAACCTTTAGGAGATGCTGCCCAAGAGGATCTTCATTTGAACGAAATTGTCTGACGCTGGCCAGAGTGAATTATTTTTCAAAAATGAAAATGAAAAGAATAAATATAAAATAAACATATATAAAATAAGTTTCAATATGTGGCGTAATGCAAGAGGCCTCCATTAACACCTGCCACGCGATCGAAGAGAACTAAGTTGAGAACCAAGACATCTTCGCCCACATGGAGCACTCGTGTATGTGTCTTCGAGTGAGGAAAGATTTTTTTTTTTTTTTTGTACTTTCACCACTTTTTTTTTCTCTACCGCTTTTGATGGATGTGACATATCCATAGATGCCATATCCCCTTGCTCGCTTTCTCTCTCTCTCTCTCTCTCTTGCTCTCTCTCTCTCTCTCTCTCTCATCTTCACAGCTTTTACAAGTAGAGTATGCGACACACGTTCTTGTTAAAATAGACACACATGTACTGTATATATATATATATATATATATATATATATACATATATATATATATATATATATATATATATATATATATACTGTATATATTAAAAAATAATTTACTATTTCTTCCTTAAGTCTTCGATGCCAACATTCAGCGTTGTCACAACCATTCTTAGACTGATTCTCGTTCATTTCTATTTTATTTTATTTTATTTTATTTTCTGATATTAGCACTTTCAACAGCTGTCGTAGGATTTCAAGATCTCGGTCGATTTGACCTACAACGCTTTTTAAAAGTTTCCCTTCCTCCTCCTTCTCCTCCTCCTCCTCCTCTTCTAGCTCCTCCTATCATACTCATCATCATCATCCATTTCCTTCCATGATCCTTTTCCTCATCTATTTTCTCCTATCACCATCCTCTTCCTATTCCTGTTCGTCCTAATCCCTGCTCACTCTTCCTCCTCCTATTCCTCCTCTACCTCCTATTCCTCTTCCTCCTCACCCCAGCTCATTCTTCCCCCTCTTCCTCCTATTCCTCTTCCTCCTATTCCTCCTCTTCCTCCTCAACCCTATTCCTCCTATTCTTCTTCCTCCTCAATCCTATTCCTACTATCCCTCCTCCTCACTCCTATTCCTCCTATTCTTCCTATTCTTCTTCCTCCTATTCCTCTTCCTCCTATTCCTCCCCTTCATCCTATTCCTCTTCCTCCTCAACCCTATTCTTCCTATTCTTCCACCTCAATCCTATTCCTACTATTCTTCCTCTTCCTCCTCACTCCTACTCCTCCTATTCCTTCTATTCTTCTTCCTCCTCAATCCTATTCCTAATATTCCTTCTCCTCCTCCTCCTCTTCCTCCTCCTCCTCCTCCTCCTCTTCCTCCTCACCCCTACTCTCACTCCTAATTCCTACTCCTCCTCCTCCTCCTCAATCCTCCTCCTACTCTTCCTCTTCCTCCTCACTCCTCTTCCTCCTCCTCCTCCTCCTCACCCCTACTCTTCCTCCTCCTCACCCCTACTCTTCCTCCTCTTCCTCCTCACCCCTACTCTTCCTCCTCTTCCTCCTCACCCCTACTCTTCCTCCTCCTCCTCTTCCTCCTCACTCCTCCCCCTCCCCCTTGCTCCTCCGCCACTTTCTCCGTAATGCACCGGACGCGCCCTGGGCGACGGGCGGCGGGCGCCGGGCTACAGGGGACGCCACGCGCCAGAGCTGGCGCCCGTGCCCTCAATGGGGCGTGGGCTGAGGTTTGTGTGTGTGTGTGTGTGTGCGTGTGTGTGCATGCGTGCGTGCGTTCGTTTGTGTAGTTGTGGGTGTGCATGTGCATGCGGATGCATATTTACATATGTATGGAGGACTCTCTCTCTCTCTCTCTCTCTTTCTCTTCTGTGTGTGTGTGTGTGTGTGTGTGTTGTGTGTGTCTTATACTATTTCATTTCATATATCAATTTATCTATTCATTTTAATTATATATATATATATATGAATATATATATATATATATATATATATACATGTACATATATATACATGTATATATATATATATGTATATATATATATATGTATATATATATAAATATATATATATATATATATATACATGTACATATATATATATATATATATATATATATATATATATATATATATATATATTACGAACTTTGCAATAAATCGCCAATGTCGTCTGACGTCATCCGTTTAACAACACGACGTCACTGGTGTGGGTGAGTCGCCCGCCCGCCTGGCACCACCGTCACACTAACGACGTCGATGGGGGGCCAGTAGGACCGCCGCTGGGGGTTGAAAGGGGCTCCTCCATCGAGGCAACGCGGGCTACATCCGGGACGGGTGCCCGGATGTGTTGGGTCCGGCAGCGATTTCTACCAAGCGGTGGTGGTGACGGTGGTGGTTGTGGTGGTCGTTGTGGTAGTGGATGTGGTCGTTCTGGTAGTGGTGGTGGTTATTGTTGTGGTGGTGGTGGTCGTTGTGGTAGTGGTGGTGGTCGTTGTGGTAGTGATGGTGGTTGTTGTGGTAGTGGTAGTAGTTATTGTTGTGGTAGTGGTGGTGGTCGTTGTGGTAGTGATGGTGGTCGTTGTGGTAGTGATGGTCGTAGTGGTAGTGGTGGTGGTCGTTGTGGTAGTGGTGGTGGACGTTGTGGTAGTGGTGGTAGTTATTGTTGTGGTGGTGGTCGTTGTGGTAGTGGTGGTGGTCGTTGTGATGATGGTGGTTGTGATGGTGATGATGGTCGTGTTGGTGGTGATGGTCGTGTTGGTGGTGATGGTCGTATTGGTGATAGTAATGGCAGTGGTGGGGTGGAAGTGTTGGTCGTCGTTGTGATATTGGTAGTAGTCGTGGTGGTCGTCGTCCTCTGTTATATTGTTTCGGGGTCGTACTCCGGGGTCGAGTCTCTGGTGGCCATTGGTCGTCCTCAGACTCCCCCAGGGTTTCCTCCAAGATGAATAAAATAATGTACCGGTAGCCAGGATAAAACCCAGAAAAGTGCCCAAATTGCACCATGGGGACAGGAGCGGTTGATCGAGATGGTTTAAGATGAGTGTTATCTAACCCTTTACCACTTGGTTCCTGTAGGTCTCGTACTGGGTTAAAGCGCAGTTAAACAGAATTTGTTGGTTAGAATAGAGAGGTGGATATAAGAAGGAGGAGGAAGAGGAGGATTATGCAAGGCTTTCGTGGGATGGTGGGGGATGGGGGATAGTGGTGGGGGTAAAAGTAAGTTTTACGGATTTGTTTGTTTGTTTTTGCAAAAAAAAAAAAAAAAAAAGAAAGACAACGGCGTTCTGAAATTTGATGTTGACTCCTTTTCTCTTGGGTTCCCATTTTGAGTGAGTGAGTGAGTGCTAGGATAGTTGAGGCGATTCTTCTTGACTGATACAAACTTTCACCTCTCCTTAAGTTGTTACGTCACAGAACCATCACCCTTCACCCCTACCCTCACCCTTACCCTCACCCATACTCTCACCCTCTCACCCCTACCCTCACCCTCTCACCCTTACCCTCACCCATACCCTCACCCTCTCATCCTCACCCTCACCCTCTCACCCCTTACCCATACCCTCACCCTCTCACCCCTCACCTATACCCTCACCCTCTCATCCTTACCCTCACCCTCTCACCCCTACTCTCACACTCTCACCCCTACCCTCACCCATACCCTCACCCCCTCATCCTTACCCTCACCCTCTCACCCCTCACCCCTCCCCAACTTCCCCTTTCCCTCCCTACCTTACCCATTTCCTTCCCTCGCCTCCCCTTCTTCCTAACCTTCTCTCTCCCTCCCTCTCCTCCCTGTCATACCCTCCCCTACCTCCCCCTCTCCCTACCCCCTCTCCCGTTTCCCCCTACCTCTCCTCCTTTGCCTCCCCCTCTTCCTCCCCTTCCCTCTCCCTCTCTCTCATCCCCACCCCGACTCCCTTCATCTCCCTACCACTCTCCCCTCTTCTCTATTACCTCCCCTCCCCTCCCTCAGCCTCTCTCTCTCCTCCCCCCTCTCCCTCTATTCCCCCTGTCCTTCCCTCCCCTCCAGTTTCCTTCCCTCCCTTTCCCTCTATCCCTTCTCCCTCTCCCTCTCCTCACCATCTCCCACCCCCTCTCCCTTCTCCCTCTCCTCCCCCTCTCCTTCCCTTCCTCCCCTACTCCCCCTCTCCCTCTCCTCCATCTCTCCCACTTCTCCCACGTCTCCCCCTCTTCCCGCTCTCCCTCTACTCCCGCTCTCCCTCCCTTCTCCTCCTCTCCACCCCTCCTCTCTTCTCCTCTACATCACATCCCTTTCCATCCCCTTCTCCCATCCCTTCCCCTCCCCTCCCCCTCTCCCTTTCCTCTCCCTACTCCTATCCCTCTCCTCCACTCTTCTTCCCTCCCCTTTCCTTTCCTCCCTCTCCTCCATTCTCCTTCTCTCTCTTTTCCTTCCCCCTCTTTTCCTTCCCCCTACCCCGCTCTCTCTCCTCAACTCTCCTTCCCTCCCCTTTCCTCCCCCTCCCCCTCTCCTCCATTCTCCTTCCCTCCCCTTTCCCTCCTCCCGCTTTCCCTCTGTCCCGTCTCCACCTCCTCCTCCTCCTCCTCCTCCTCCTCCTCCCCAGGTGCATCCCCCCCTGTCTTCTGGTGGGCACTTGGCCGCCTCCGCCGCCGCCTCATGCATCAGCGCTTGGCAGCTTAGCACCCACTCCATCACAGCCTCTCCCTCTCCCTGATGTCATCTGTTAACAGAATGTGGGACTCCGTGAAGGATCTTCTCCTCCCACCCCCACCCAGGGTCACTCTCAAACGCCGCGCCAGGCCTGCCTGGTCTTCATCCTGGGGTCATCGAGGGACCTTTTGGCTCTAAAGAGCTTGGGAAAATACATATGTGTTTATATTGTAATAATAAGTGGATAGAAATAATAATAGAAAAGGGCGAACGAAGAGCATTGCAGCGTATCCATCACTTGCTTGTCTAACCGAATATTGAAACTTTGAGTCGTTGTATCAACAAAAGAATATGAATGATTCGGCGATACAACTCGCATATTGTTTTAACGCTTCATGTATATATATATATTTATATGTATACATATATACATATATATATATATATATATATATATATATATATATATGTGAAGAGAAGGGGGAGGGGTAGGAGGGGAGGTAGAGGGGATGAGGGAAGGAAGATGGGGAGGGAGAGAAGAGGTAGGGGGAGGGGGAAGGGTGAGGATGAAAATTAGGGTGTGTGAGGGGGAGGGGGAGGAGGAAAAGGAGGGAAGAGGGAGGGGGGGAGCCAGTTGTCCTTGTTCCATTCATTCTTGAACTTGAACAGTGACGCGACCGACGTCAGAGAGCGTTGAACAGTATTGAGGTAGTGTTTGTTCAGTAACTATAGATTTCGTTCTTGTTAACGTTGGGAAATTCTATTCAGGCAAGTGGTGTCTTGAACGCCTGAGGCCTACCCCCCTTTTTATTGACATATCTTTTCTTATTTTATTTATTTATATGTATATATATATATATATATACATACTCATATATATATATATATACTCATATATATATATATATATATACACTCATATATGTATATATTTATATATATATATAAATATACATATATACTCATATATATATATATATGTATATGTGTATATATATATATACATATATACTCATATGTATATATATATATACATATATACTCATATATATGTATATACATATATATATATATATATATATATATATATATATATATATATATATATATATATAATATCACTTGGACAAAATGTAGTACCACATTTGTAAAAATAGTCACGAAGAAACCACAGTCGGAATAAAAGTAAACTTAGAAGATACAAAGGGACGTGAATTCATCAACTCAATAATCATTTTTTAATAACAATCTTGAAATAATTCCAAGAACAAGTATCTGCCATTATATAATGTACGTGCAAAGTATAATTCTATCAGTCACCTCAACCCGTTTTCTATGATGCAAATAAAAAGAAATAAATAGAAAAAATATATAATTTCACATGAATAAAAATGGGGGGGAGGAAAAAGGGGGGAGAGGGAGGGGTGGAGCCAGTTGTCCTTCTGCTGGAACCACTGGTCTATTATATTTTTTGACAACGATTCAGCGTCTCCTGTTGTAAGGTCCTTGCCTGTCTGACCCCGTGTCAAGGGCAACCTGGAGGAGCAGGAGATCAAGTGGCACTTGGGATGAGGGCCTCTTCGGGTTTGACCGAGCGGAGAAACCAAGTCCGTCGAGTTGGTTGGACTGTACACGAGTGTGCCCGCGAAGAACATCCGACTGGACTTCGCGCGAAGTTGTGCAGCCCGAACTGATTGTTCTTGCTCCTCCCCAGTTTTTATTTTATTTTATTGTATTGTATTTTTGTACTTCCTTTTATTTGGCTTAATTTTTGTACGTCCGTGTGTGTGTGTATGTGTTTTGTGTGTGTGCGTGTGTGTGTATTTAGGAGTCTTGTTCAGCTAAGTGTCATGCGGTCTTGATCACCAAATGTGATTCTTTGATGGTAAAGAATATCACATGCACAATTATCTTTTCAGCGAGCGAGCTGAAACTATGGAGAAGTTTTTTTTTCAAACTGAAGACTTTTGGCGTTAGCCAGAACAAAATGTATAATTGTACCAAATATAACTTGACATTCCATTTTTTTAACAAGAATTCAAAATGCTAAAATAATTTAAAAATGAAGAGAGCTTTACTGAAATATTCAGTGGGAAATGAAAGTCACTAAACCGAGGAAGGAAAGCCAAGATTTTTTTAATCGAAAAACATATCAAAAAGGTTGGAAAGACCAACATGTTGATGAATATATGTGTATATATACCCGTGCTTAACTCGAAA
>NC_134799.1:17388303-17403303 GCF_046742065.1 Oratosquilla oratoria
TATTATTATTATTATTATTATTATTATTATTATTGCTAATAGTGATAATAATTATTATTACTATTATTATTATTGTTGTTGATAATAATAATTATCATCATCATCATCATCATCATCATCATCATCAATCATCATTGTTGTTGTATATAACAGATGTCTTCCCTTCAGATAGTGTCTTTCTGTGGTGAGGTGACTTATCCTTTATCTTTTTTTATGTACAGATAACAGGTGCTTGTTCATACCCCTCGCCTTTCTGAAGATAGACGAGTCACTCTTATTTACGTTTAATGTTCTTTTTCATATATGTAGCAGATGTAGCCATGTCGACACTCGCACAAGTACTTTCACTTTATTAGCTCGCTTCCCTCCGTGGTAAATAGACCTTCTCAGCAATGATGAAGCACTCGTTCCTCACCACGGATGAAACACGCATATATCTGCCTAAGAATAATGTTTACAATAGTATTTGTAAACGCAGCTTGATATGGAGATGAAGTAGTCATGAAACGTTTGTCTAACCAGATCCAAACGTTTCGGGTCCCTTGGCTTTCCTCAGTGGGGTCGAAACGTTTGTTTATGAATGAAGCTCCGTACTCTAACAATATTCATGTCCTCCTCATTTTTATATTCTCTCGATGTTTCTGTGTCTTGATAGCTACGTACTCGCGAAAGCTTTGATTTTTTCTCCCAGTTCCAAAACGATTGGGTTTCGTTGCCCAATCCTGTGACTTCCAATCATTGTGTGTTGTATGATCAGGTGAAGGGGTAGATGGGGGATTGGGCTCAAGCCGGCAAGCCTTGACGTACACGCAAACGTCTTGGGAACTGTGTTGTTATCTACCGATGGAGGCAAACAAGAAGAGTCCAGTTATAGGAGGAAATTCTTAGATATTTCAGTCGCTGTGTGCACGTACCACACACATACACGCCCACACACACACACACACACACACACACACACACACACACACACACACACACACACACACACACACACACACACACACACACACACACACACATACACACATATACATGTACACACACACACACACACACACACACACACACACATATATATATATATATATACATACATACACACAATACTGTAGTTATGTGTATAACTATGTGGACAATGGGGGCGGGGTTTGAATGGAAATTGTCAAAAAGGAATGTTTTCTCCACAAGAACTTTTCTTTCTTTAGTTTAAGTAGTCTTCAAATATTACCACTGTAGGGTCGTGCACGCGTCATCGATGACAGGAGAAATGTTCCATATATCACTCTTGTTGGTACTTTCATACAAAAAATAATCTAAGATTTACGAGCACTGATCTATCGTTTCGAAAATGAACACTATCAGTGGGCGTGTGTGTGTGTGCGCGCGCGTGCGAGCAGCTGGAGTAGATCTTGAAAGGTATCATTTGAGTTGATGGGAAAGCGCCTCATGAAAACATTCTCTATATATTGGCACTCAAGACATCTCGAGCGACCTCTTTGTGGCACCCTTTCGTGGCACTCCTTCAGTAGCGTGGAGGAGGAAGAGGAGGAGGAGGATTCGGGTCAGCAATCCTGAATCAACTCGAGGAACAATTCAGACGATGTTCATCATCTATCAAACTTTGCTACCGAGAAGACTTCCACTGTAGACATGTGCACTGGGTCAATTTTATGCTATTTTAGTATATCTTTATCGTTCTAAGTCATCTAAAGAACCATCTTTGCCTTTTCTCAAGTCTTCACCTCCTAAATCTGAGCTTTACTCCTCATATGTGTACATGCCTCTGTTCTTTTATGCATGTACGCATACACGATGTTTGTATACATACACTGCATAAACTAGAAGAAATTTTTCAATATTGTTACACCGCTGAAGGAATTCTCAGACTTAGAGTCTTCGACCTAGTCAAAGTCGGTCCCGTGCTAGATAGAGTCGAGTCCTGTCCTCCATAGAGACGTGTGTTCCTGGTCTCGGAAGGATGCGGCAGTGTGGGGAGCCAGTCCTCCCTACCTTGACTTCCTCCTCATCAGATGCCTGTACTCATTCACGGTTGAGCTGAGTGATGTGTGTGTGTGTGTATGTGAAATCGTCTGAGGAAAAACGTAGCCTGTAAGATGTGTCCACTTACTGAAGTGATTTTTTTTTTTTTTTTTTTTTTTATCAAGCTCGCTACGGAGAGTAGATTCAATATATTTATTCCTATTGTTCAGAATAATCAACTATTAAGAAAAAAACGGGATCTTAAGTCTATAATAAAAAAATTCTATCTTGTCCATTGTTTTTGTCAAATATAATGTGTTTTCCAAGTCAAAACGTCTCCCTCGTCACTCAGGAATGCTGTTGTGCCTACGTTTCACTACTTTTTTCCTTGTTTATTTAATGGTGGGTTTTCGTGTTTCTTCCTGTATACTATCACTGATTTCCTGATGCCGAGAATTAATCCTGGAACTCGTTGGGAGATGAGCAACATTGTTTATGCAACGCTGTCTCACGTTCCTTGGAATGCAGGATACCTTGAACCCCATCAGGCTAGTGACTGACTCTACAGATTTTATTCTGGCCAGCGTCTAACCGCAATGGAGAAGACACTAGATAAAATGGGTCTTGATAAAGGGAGAGTATTTCTGTCTTGTTTAGACTTTTCATCTTTGTGTGATAATTCGTCACTAACAAACAAGAGTTTCGTCAATTTCTGTCACATAAATGGACGCTTCTTCAGTGATATGTTTGGAAAAAAAGGCTTATAGACTATTTGAAGACCTCGATTTTCCAGCTGGTAACAATACATGCAACAGATGGCGATTTAGATGGAGCCGGCCTATCTTTGGAATAGACTTAGTAACCGTGTAGTGAGCGCTGAAACAAGCGATTGTTTTAAGAGAAAATTAAACAACTTTATGGATAGGGACGACAGGTGGTAAGGGACATGGAACCGCCTAGTGTAGGCCTTACGGTCTCTTGCAGTCTCCTTCATTCTTATGTTCTTAATAGAACGATATTTGGTGTTAGATCAAATTCTACCAAGGCCTTTGTGGACCGCAGAGATTAAGACTTTTTGTCAAACTGAAGAATTATATTTATTTTTTCTTCGATAGCACACGTGGTATTACATTCAGGACTAGTCGTATTTTATTGTCCACAAATATTGTATCACTTAATCCTTTTTTGTTTCTTTTTTCAATTTCTTTTTTCAATTTCCAGTACTTTTTTTATGTGAAGTCGGGTGAGACAGATATGTTCAAATAAACTTAAAAATTTCTGCACATAAATTACTATTTTGTAATACTGTCACTGCCAGTTTTCATTTGCAAAATTTGATAGTGCTTCAGTCATATCCTGTGTGTAGTAGCGTTCGTATATATATATATATATATACATATTTATATAGTCACTTGGTCTAACTTGTTTTCTATTGTTTGTTGACATTGTGGAAGTTATTTTTCCCATGACGTCATGTTTGACTTCTGTGACGTCATGTCGTTTGAATTTTCGAAAATTTGCGCAGAGAGTAACGCGTCCGCTTCACAGTGACACTTCCCTAGAAATAATATCTGTTTTGAAAGTTGAAGACCTCGCTTGGGACAATTGACGACCACCTCAAGGCCTCTTTTTGTCTGTAATCCTTTAGCTGCAGTTGATTGGTGGAGCTGGAGGTCTGTCCTCCTCAGGGGCAAAACCAGCGTTGGATCTGCGCGGAGCGATTTACTCTTTTTCTTTTCTTTTTTTGAAAATGTTCCTGACGCCATTCTGGAGAATCACTCTTTTTCTGGGAATTTTACCAACGAAGGACAGTAAAGATGTCTGTCTGCCCCGGTTTTGGTTACCAGTTGTCCGACCAGTTTTTCCTTTCTGGTAGCATCTTTCTACTTCTTTTAGAGTTGCGGGGGGGGGGGGGGGTTGTGTTCTGTGTTGAAGACGATGACAAAGGACCAAGCCTCCAACTGTACAAGTCTCGTCCTTGGGTAAAACCTCCGAAGATACATTCCGAGTTCGAAGAAGTCTCTCGCGAAGTCCATTGGAGTAGGCTCCAGTGTTATTGTTTCTTGTTCACCAGAACGTTATCGAGAACAGTTCTATCGACTTCGCCATCACAATTTTGTATCAGACTAGCAACTTCGTGAAGGTCAACTCCTGATCCCACTGACAGGGTGATTTCTTCAAGAACCAATCCTCGGTGGAGGAGACGAAGAAAGGGACACCCAACAGAAATCACATCCGAGAGAAGTCGAGTGATCCTTTGAAGAGCTGTTTGGGATGGAAAGGGTGACTGTATGGGAACTTTCTCGAGGATTGGTGTCGGCGTTTGAGTGAATGATGATGACGATAACGACGACGACGATGATGGCGATGACGACGACGCCGACGATGATGATAATGACGACGCCGACGATGATGATGATGATGATGATGATGATGATGATGACAGTAGTTATGGTGGTGGTGATGGTGGTTACGGTGGTGGTAGTGAATGGCATCAGAAAGGTGCCTCGTTTAATGGTCCTCAACATCATTAGCCACGTCCCGATTGATCTTGATAGAAATTGACTACAGAGTAAAATATCAACTCGCAACCCTGAACATCAACTAACTCGTAAACCAAAACACAAGATACATTTTAATCATACACATCCATCGTATTTATTGATTCAGAGATTCTGCAACCTAATCTGTCATTTCTTTACGATGTTAAGCCTAATCTTGACTTTTCTACTAAATCAGCAGAATCTTTCTTTGGCAGTTGTCTGTTCATCTAGTTAGTTCAATTATCTATCTATTTATATGCATTTATATTTCTTTATGTAGACTTATATTCCAAAATAAAATGAAATAGCCAAAACGAATTATTAAGTAGGAGGTGCGTCATTAGTTAAGCGGACATTATATGATCAACATTATTGCTCAATTATCCGTTTTATGTTATTGTTGTCATTCCCCAGACTGTCTGGCCGAGCAGTCCCGTCTCCCTGAGGAACGCCGAGGCTGGAACTGCGTTTTCCCACAAATCCTTTATGGAGTGTATACTGTGTTGTTGGTGTGTGTGATTGTCTACAGTGCAGTCCTCCATAATGTGTTGTATGGTTTGGGGGTTAAGTTCATCCTGGATAGTTATCTGCGATGCTGTCATCCAGCCTCTTCTGGTAACTTTGAAGGACTGGATGGTATTATTGACCATTGGGTCGACACCATCTGCCATTTGAGTTGTGATCCCTTTCTCCTGTCCCTACCATCACGCACCATCAATAATATTGTACAATACAGAATATTGCGCAATAATATTGATCACCCAGGGCCCACTTTAGTGTGACTTTACACAGTCTTTGTCGTGATGAGTAGTTTTCATGATGGTTTTCATCATGAATCATCAATCGATGAAAATCATCATGGTCTAATAGAGGTGTTCAAATGGGCCAAGGGCTTTAACAAGGGTCATCATATCAAGACAACAGGATAGGACTCGCAGTAATAGATTTAGATTGGAGAAATTTACATTTGAGAAGGAAATAGGCAAGAGCTGGTTTACCAATAGAGTTGTTAACGGATGGAATAGCGTTGAAACTATCGGATGTTTTAAGAAAAGGTTAGATCAATTTATCGATGGAGATGATAGGTGGAACTACCTAGTGTAGGCCTTATGATCTCTTGCAGTATCCTTCCTTCTTGTGTTCTTATGAAAACCACTCTTGCATTCAAGAATATCATCAAATGTGAATTTGAAAAGCTGAAGGACGACTTCGCCTACAGTTTTCTAGACTTTACTAAGTCTACAACTCAATATGTCTAACATTCGTCTAGGTTTAACTTCTCTTAGTTCGTCATTCACCTCCTCAATATATGACGCAAAGGTGATGTGACGTTTGGAGATTCGAAAAATGAAAGATTTAAACCCAAGTCGTTTCTGTTTAAACGAACTCGCTTGAGTCGCTCACGTCACTATAAAGGTGCCTCTAGATCTAATTTTTGAAAAGTTTAATCAAAGCTTCTAATTCTCCACCGTGAACCAAACAAAATCATTTTTCGACAACCAGAATAAAATAAAGTAAACGAGCTACATTTGACCTAACAGTACAAGAACTTATTTTTTCCTCCAAGGTTTCAAGATATGTCTTAATCCGAAGAAAGTTATTCAAGGTTAACCAGAACAAAATTATTACAGTGTGTTATCGGTCTGGAAGCCGACCAGGAAATGTCTATACCGTGGTTTCTCTAGTGTACTTAAATCAAAGACCTATCTGAAAAATACAAATTAAGCTCAACAATGGGTTAAGTTAATTAAAACTATCTCGAAGTTTCGCTGAGAGAGAGAGGGAGAGGGGGGAGAGAGAGAGAAATGAAAGAGAAAAGAGAGTGAGACAGGAGAGAGAGGGGGTGGTGCAAAAAGATAAAGGAGAGAGTGAGTAAAGGGAGTGAAAACAACAGAAAAAGATATGAAAATAAAGAGAGAGAGGAGAAAGGAGAAACCTTGCTGAAGAGAGGGGATCACTCTCCAGATTGATAAAATCGCCTGACGGCAGTTGAAAGAAATACTAAAACGGACAAAGGGTCTAAGCAACATGATATGAGAATATCTATTAGAATCGTTGAACTCACAAACAAGGACATGACTTATGAGATCAGTTGTATATTACAGCTTTTTTTTGTAGTGCACGAGCCCCACAGCTGTTGATTTGTGTCCCAATAATTGGTTAAATCAATTTCGTGGCCCTTTTTTCAAGAAGGACACATTTAAGACATTTGTGACGCTCTCCAGTGAAATGATCCAAAATCACTGTCTTCTCGCACGCACTCGCTCGCGCGCGCGCGCACACACACACATGCATATATATATATATATATATATATATATATATATATATATATATATATATATATATACATAAATGGTGAGACATTCTGGCAGGTTGACGTAAGCGGAGTAGGAAACACAGGAGACTTAGTTTTGAGTTTATTCCTGACTAGTTTCGCAGGTATGCTTTTTCAAATGTATGCTTTGAAAAAGCACACCTGTATAACTAGTCAAGAATAAACTCAATACTAAGACTCATGTGTTTTTTACTCCGTTTACGTCATATATATATATATATATATATATATATATATATATATATACATACAACACTGAATGGGTCCCAGTGATTAGAGACACATTTCAACAACCACAACGCACTTTAATTCTAAGCCATCAGCATCGGGAAACCCAATGGGGCCACATGCAGAAATTTAAATATGGTACTACCGAGGACTCGAACTCAGCGATCATATGACAAGTGCCGTAGTAACTAACCAACTACCCGTAGTTTGTTAGTTACTACGGCACTTGTCATATGATCGCTGAGTACAAGCCCGCGGCAGTACAATTTTTCAATTTATGTGTGTGGCCCCCTTTGGGTTTCCCGATGCTGATGGCTTAGAATTAAAGTGCATTGCGGTTGTTAATATATATATATATATATATATATATATATATATATATATATATATATATATATATATATATATATATATATATATATTCTACTTATGAAAATAATGAAGTTTCCAAAAGAATGAGAGCGATCTCTCTCTCTCTCACACACACACATACACACACACACACACACACACACATGCATATTTATATTATATATATATATGTATATATATATAATATATATATATATATATATATATATATATATATATATATATATATTCTACCTGAAAATAATGAAGTTTCCAAAAGAATGAGAGCGATCTCTCTCTCTCACACACACACACACGCGCGCGCGCGCTCGCGATAGATAGTTGGGGGGTTGTCATCCCTTCTCTCGGGGCGTGGTGGTGCTACAAACCCAGATACTCAGAAGTGTAGAACAGCGACCTGTAAATGGAGTACATCTCATAGAGTGGGTTTCTGGCGATGGGCGGTAGCCTGTGCGCTCGAAGCAACTGGGAGTTCAAAACAAATTACAGTTTGAGGAAACTGGCAGACGGATTTAGGGCTGTGGTACTCAACAGTGTCAGTATACATACACATGCGTGTATGTGTGTGTATGTATGTATATGTATATATTATATATATATATATATATATATATATATATATATGTGTGTATATATACATATATATAATATATATATGATATATATATATATTATATATATATATATTTATATATATATATACATATATATATATATATATAATATATATACATATATATATATATATATATATATATATATATATATATACGACGTAAGCGGAGTAGGAAACACAGGAGTCTTAGTCTTGAGTTTATTCCTGAGTAGTTTCGCGAAACTACTGTAGTCAGGAATAAACTCAAAACTAAGACTCCCGTGTTTCCTACTCCTCTTACGTCAACCAGTCAGAATGTCTCAACATATATATACATATATATATATATATATATATATATGTATGTATATTTATGTATGTATATATATATATATAAATATGTTTGTATATATATATATATATATATGTGTGTGTGTGTGTGTGTGTGTATACATGTATATATATATATAATATATATATATATATGTATACATACATATATATATATATATATATATATATATATATATACATATATATTATGGGAGAAAGCACACGCTGGACTCGACGTTCGTCAATTTATTCCGACGTTTCGAACCCTGTCCGGGGTTCGTCCCCGGACAGGGTTCGAAACGTCGGAATAAATTGACGAACGTCGAGACCAGCGTGTGCTTTCTCCCATAATAATGGTTCCTGGACTCCAGCTATTTACGAATATATATATATATATAATTTCTACTCCATTCTTTCTCCATTTTCCTGGTGCAAACAAATCGGATAATGTGGAAGGACAGGGAAGTGACACGCTGGACCGAAGTAACGGAGGTTGAAAAGTGTAAATCCCAAGGAATGTGTTCGTAAAAGAAAAAAAAAAAAAAAAAAAAAAAAATGTATATATATATATATATATATATATATATATATGTATATATATATATGTATAATGTGTGTGTAAATGTAGAAAATAAAGATATATTGTTTGAGAGAGATTGGGAGAGAGCAAGGAGACGCTTGATAGTTCTGAAAAGGACTGACGAACGAGTGGAAAAGGAAGAAAGAAAGCAGGAAAGGGAAGAGTGTCATCGAACTGTCTCTTGGACATTAACCAACGTTTCTATCCTGTCACATTGCGCCAAACAAGTGACGTCACAGAAGTGGTAAAGGGCAGTAGAAATGAGGAAGAGTAGGAGTTGATGTAGAACTTCTTCTTCTTCTTCATTTTTATAAAGTATATCAGCATAAAAGAATATTGCGTGATTCTGGTCTGTAGGGGTGCCACTGAAGACCGTAAAAAAAGACTTAATACACAAGACTTATAGTCAGTGCCTCTATACGGGGAAGGAGGAGGAAAGGAAATTGAGTAGAGAGAAGGGTAGGTGGGGAAATAGGGAGGAGTTAGGTAGGGGGTAAGGTAGGCAGAGGAGGAATAGGGAAGAGATGGGCATAAGGGGGGGGAAGGGAACCACGAGAAGGTCTGGGGCAAGCTGGGGTGGGAGTGTGTGTGTGTGCGTGTGTGTGTGTGTGTGTGTGTGTGTATCGCGTGGGGGGAGGGGTAGGTTTGTCAGTAACGTTGGGGGGGAACTCAAGTGGGAGAAGTTGGCTAATGTAAAGGTGAATCTAAAGGCCAGCGCTTCTTGCCCCCTGCCGCTGCTTCGCTTGGCTTCGCCTCGCCAGCCTTCCGTTAGCCAGCGAGACGTAGAGTTTAGGGGGAGGGAAGGGAAGACATGCAAGGGCGTCTGTGTAACTGTGCGAGAGAGAGAAAGAGAGAGAAGGGGAGATACAAAGAGAGAAAGAGAGGGGGAGATAGAGAGAGAGAGACAGAGAGAGGAGAAGGAAGGAAGGGAAAGGAGAACGCAAAGAGACAGAAGAGAGAAGGAGGTAAAAAGAGATAAAGAAGAGAATGAGTATATAGACTGACAAAGGAGAGCGGGAATAATAGTAAGAGAGGGAGGGAGATCAAAGTATACAGAGTGAGAGTGAGCATGAGAGAGATCAAAGTATATATATATATATATATATATATATATATATATATATATATATATATATATATATATGCGTGTGTGTGTGTATGTATGTGATTTGCTAGTGGACAGCGACATCAATCAG
Organism: Oratosquilla oratoria; assembly: GCF_046742065.1. Lineage (NCBI taxonomy): Eukaryota > Metazoa > Arthropoda > Malacostraca > Stomatopoda > Squillidae > Oratosquilla > Oratosquilla oratoria. The sequence continues at coordinate 17,398,472 of NC_134799.1, forward strand.
CACTGACCAGTAGCTTTATGGCCTCAGATCGGTAGGTTCGAGTCCTACACGCGACGGTCATAAAATCATCTGATATATATATATATATATATATATATATATATATATATATATATATATATATATGATATATATACATATATAATATATATATATATATATATATATATATCAAGGACTACTATTACACAGGACGTGCGCACCGAGATCCCTGGGTCCGCTAGCGGAGGCCATTGCTTTCTTTGTAACCTAACATTTTATATTGGACAAATATATCAAAACTAGAAACCTAACATTGTATATAGGACAAATATATCAACTATTGACTTATTCAATGCAGTATAAGTTAATGTGAACTTTTATAGTGAAATAAGAAAATATTCTTAAGGCACTGTTATGCTTTGAAATGCCAATTTTAGCCGGACTTAACAGGTATTATTGTCTTGTTCAGCATCCTCAGTTTCTCAAGATGGTTCAGAACCTGAGGCCAGGTTATATTCCTCCATCCAGAAAAGATATTGCTGATAAGTACTTGGATCTTGTGTATGAAAAGGAATATAAAATGTGTGCAGATGACCTGAATAATCTAACATCCATAATGAGCCCATAATATATGACACTCTAACCACATCCACTGGTCAGAGTTATTTAGCTGACACAATAGACACATCAGGGAAACCTCACACTGCTGAATATCTTCTACAACTTGTACAAAATTCGATCAAGAAGGCTGAACAAGATTTTGGTTGTCACATTGGAAGTGTTGTGACAGACAATGCAGCAAATGTCACCAAGATGAGAAAACTCTTGGAGGAATCGAGTGAACCTGAGCATACCGTCCTCACATACGGCTTATACCGTTCCTTGTATACTTGTGGCAAGTCTATATAACACTGCTCCTTATATTGATATGCTAAAAATGTCCTTTAGCAATCAGATCGCATATATAAAGAGAGAGAGAGCAATGAGAATCTCATGTGCAAGTGAAAGGACATGTAAATAAGCGAGTGCGAAGTATTAATACGTTTGTGGGAATAGAATTCTTGTGCGCATGCGCGTGCTTGAGGGTGCCTCCTGTACATTAATCTGCCCACTTGCAAGGGCGAGTATAATGACGCGCATGCACACATATGTAACATATTCAACCTTTATATGCCAGCATTATTTCATTTATGAATATCGAAAGGATATATGTGTGTATATATATATATATATATATATATATATACATGTATATATATATATATATCATATATATATATATTTATATTTATATATATAATGTGTGCGTGTGTGTGTGACCGAAACGTAGAAGTATAAACTCAAAAAGCTCACCGCTATGTTTCATCTTTTCACATACAAATACTTGCCATCTTGATAAATCCTCATATATATATATATGTATATATATATATATATATATATATGTATATATATACATTAATGTACCAAAAGACCATTTCAAGGGGGTGGCCGACTCAGAGCACACACACCCAACCCATCTCCACCCAAAAAAACTTTTCTCGCCCCCCCCCCCCTCCTGTCTTATCACCTCGTGGACGAAGGGCCAATCCTTAATACCCCTCCTCATTGCTTGGGACACATGCAATAAAAAACACATTATATATGCAGTATACACACACACACACACACACACACACACACACATATATATATATATATATATATATATATATATATATATGTGTGTGTGTGTGTGTGTGTGTGTGTGTCTATGTGTATATATATATATATAAAATATATATAATATATATGTGTGTGTATATATATATATATATATATGTATATATATGTATATATATATATATGTGTGTGTATATATATATATATATATATATATATATATATATATAAAATGTGTGTGTGTGTGTGATATCGGACATTGGATTAAAAGTTGTGAAGTGCACACAATAATATTTAGAAGAAAAGAAGACAAAATTCACTTCAACGCAAGGTGAGAGGCGGAAAGCCAAGAAAAAAAATATTTGCTAGTTTAAATGTAGTGTAGAATCTATAGTGATTCACCACAAGGACATCCACTTAAAGAAAACTATTTTTTTGTCTTCGCTGAGATACAGAGGTTAGAAAGAGACAGACAGACTGACAGACGGAGAAAGAGATAGAGATATACAGAGAAGGAGAGACGGATAGACAGACAGACAGACAGCCATAGAGGGAAAGACAAACAGGCATAGAGGGAGAGAGAGAGGAGAGGAGTTACAAAAATGACATGACTACCCGGTATATCTCTGCATCCTTCAGTGAATGAGACTCTCTGTCTGTTCCTGTCTGTCTGTTTGTTCCTATCTGTTCCTGTCTGTCTGTTCTTATCTGTTCCTGTCTGTCTGTTTGTTCCTATCTGTTCGTGTCTGTCTTTCTGTCTCTGTCCGTGTCTATCTGTCTGTTTGTTCCTGTCCGTCCGTCTGTTTATCTGTCTGTGTCTGTTCATATCTTCCTGTCTCTGTCCGTGTCTGTCTGTCTGTCTATGAGGCACGCAATACGTCAATCAACGAGCCGTCCGTCCTCGCATCTCTTCCGGGACCAGAACTGAAAATTTCATTGATTTGTTATCATCGTGACGGGACTTCCGGCAGGCGTGTCTGGGGTCTGGGGGTCGGCCGTGTTCGGAAGACAGAAGTTGCGGAAGCGCCTGTGCACATCGTCGGGTATGTCCGCTTTGATTTTTTTTCTGATTTGTGAATTTATTTTTTTCTTTTTTCTGCATTATCTACTTGTGTTTTAATTTTCAATTTATGTATATATTAGATTTATGTGTTTATTTATTATCTACTTTATTTTCATTTATCTATTTATCTGTCTAGTCAATATTTTTTCCCTCAGTACCTTGGAATCACTGATGGAGTTTAATTTCACCACCCTATTCCGCTTGAGCGTGTATTGTCGTGAGCATTGCCCCCTAACTCCCTAGCCATCTCTCCTCCTAGAGATCCGAATCGGTTTAACTAACCCTGGGGGCTCTCAACCTGGGGGCCTTTTAGGGGACCCCCGAGGGAGCCATGACAAAAGTTTACGGGGGGCCCTGGCCAACTGTTACAAATTACACATTTCTATACAATGTGATGCATCTGAATATAAAAGAACTTCTAACAAATACAAGACAATGATGATCGTCAATTTCGTAATAAAGCAAAGGGTTTCTTTTCATCGACATTTTATTATTATTATTACTTTGGGAGAAAGATGAAGGGGGAGCCAGACGAATGTTCAGAGTCCGTGAAAGGGAGGAGAGGGAATGGACTGGAACAGGTTGGGAAACAATTAACTATCCAATAGTTAACTGACGCACTTTTGTTTACTTGTGGGGAATGACTCCTGTCCAGCATCTCCCCCCTCCACTTTGTTTCCCTTGCCAACCCCCCCTCCCCCGGCATACACTCACTCACCTGTCCCCCCCCCCCACATCCCCCCAACCTCGTTTCCACTTTCCCATGAAATTACGCCCAGATGACGACAACGACGCCAGGCGAAGATCACCATTGAAACAAATTACACGCACATGAGTGTGTGTACATACGTGTATACATGAACATGTAGACGCACATGAGCACGCGAGCGTCAACACACCAATGCGTGCATAATCTATGCTAATACACACAAGTACACACACACACACACACACACACACACACACACACACAAGTAAACACACACATGCATGTGACTTGGTGGCGCGGTTGGTAAAGTCTCCGACTGTCACTACGGCGGTCCGGGTTCGAATCCTGCCCAGGGCTGAAATAATTTCAGTATCGCTGCGCTTCGAGTCGTTACTCCAACTCATGGGCGGTGAGTTGGGTGTGTGTGTGCGTGTAAAGTCACAGTATTACCCATAGATCGGTCATACGAGCTCTGAGCTCTCTTCCGGGAGGGAAATAGCTGTCGATCACGAGTCCAGCACGTGATCAAAGACCAAGGTGAATGTACAGACACGCAAACACACACACGGACATATATATATATATATATATATATATATATATATAATATATATATATATATATATATATATATATATACATATATATATATATATACACTGAACTAGAGAATATGCCCTAGTGACTGGGGAAAAAATAAAGAATCAACTTATCTCCAACAGCTGGATCTGCTGTTGCTCCTCCTCCTCCCCCTTATGTCGCGCCAATCCAGCAGCTATCAGGTCAAATTACAGTCGACCTAAAGAATTTGACCGATCGCGCGTCTGCGCACCTTGTCCTGCACAGGGGAATCGACACACAACGTAGGTCGGCCGAATTCTCTCTCACTTGGAAGTGAGCATTAAGGGAGAGCGACTGGAGGAAGTGGATAATTTTAGATAATTGGGTGCAAATGTGGCAGGAAAAGGTGGAGTGAAGGTGGAGGTAGAATGTAGATTGAGAGAAGCGAGTAAATGCCTTGGTGGATTAAAAAGTGTAATGAGGAATAGACATTTGGGAATGGATGCTAAGAGGAGATTGTATGAAGGAGTGATTGTGCCAACAGCACTGTATGGGGAGAAACATGGAACATAAGAGAGGAAGAGAGAAGGAGTTTGAATGTGTTTGAGATGAGGTGTCTGAGAAGTATGATGGGGGTTACTAGGCTGGATAGAGTGAGAAATGAGGAGGTGAGGAGGAGAACAGGGGTGGAAAGGGAGTTGGGAGATAGGGTTGATGAAAGAGTATTAGGATGGTTTGGACACATGGAAAGAATGAGTGAAGAAAGACTAGTAAAGGAGGTATGGAAGGCAGATGTGGAGGGAGTGAACATGAAGGGACGTCCTAGGATGAGGTGGATGGATGGGGTGAAGGGGG